>NC_090936.1:512853770-513161383 GCF_040938575.1 Ambystoma mexicanum
CAGGAAAAGTAGTTCCAAACAGAAGAGGATCAGAGGCTCAACTGGCAGGCAAGTAAGCAGCATGGTCTGCTGCAGGTAAGTCCACCCAAGCATTATGAGCCCGGCGCTTCCAGCGCTGGGACTGGGCATATTTATGAGCCTGGTGCCACTGGCGCCAGGACTGGGTCCAAAAGGTCCCAATTGGGACTGGTTGGCACTCGGAACCTGGGTTATGGATCTGCTTCCAAGGGAGTTGGGAAAACCCTGACCTTTTGGAAGCAGAGATCATGACACACTGAGACTGTGATGATTTCTGTCTTGGATGAAATTGCCTTGCTTCAGGATCACGGAGAGGTCGGAGTTTTGATTCGTCTTGACCTCTTCACAGCTTTTGATACAATTGACCATGACATTTTATTGAAAAATTTGTAGAGAACTGGGATTCTAGTGGACCCGTGCCAATGGATTAGATCTTTTTTATCTGACCGGTTTCAGACGGTCTCACTGCCTTTGTTTAAATCTTCTCCAGTGGCACTGACTTGCGGGGTTCCGCAGGGCTCTGCCCTGTCCCCGCTTCTGTTTAACCTGTAACTGCGCCGGCTGTACAACTTAATTGCTAAGCACGGGGTGCTCTTTTACAGCTCCGCACACGATACGCAGATCCTTTTTCCTCTAAATGCTCAAGGGTCGGATCCTCCCTCCAAACTACGGAACTGCTTATCTGCCATTGGGGATAGGATGGCTATAAACTGGATAAAACTCAATAGTGATAAACCAGAGGTGCTGGTGGTGGGTTCCCGAACTTCTGGGTTCCCACGGAGTGCCGCATAATGGCCTCCCTCCCTCAGACCCTGTCCCCTTTCTGAGGATGCTGTAAAAAGTCTTAGAATTAAGCTTCTTTCCAGGGGCTCCAGAGAAGCGCAAATCTCCTCAGTCTGCCAAATGGGCTTTGCTAAATTCAAAGTATTGAAGAAAATGTTGCCATTTCTTCCTCGTGAGTCTCAGACCAAGGTGGTCATTTGTTCCATCATGGGGTCTGTGGACTACTGTAATGTAATTTATCTGGGGCAACCAGCCTTCTTGCTCCAGCGTTTACATGTTCTGCAGAACTCTGTCAGCACAATTGGCTCTGGGGGCCCGAGGTTGTCTCATTCTTTGGCCTTGCTTTGCCAACTGCACTGGCTCCCCATTGAGTGCAGGATTAACTCAAGATACTTTGCCTGGTCCATCGTGCCTTCTATAATACCAGAGCAGAATATTTGTGCTCTGAGCTGACTCTATATATGCCGGTTCGTACCTTGTGGTCTTCTTCACAAATTCTACTGAAGATACTGAGCTACTGCAAGGCTCGAGTGGGGGGCAGCTCCTTTTCAGTCTTGCCTCCTATCCTTTGGAATTCTCCCCCTCTGTTTCTCTGTGAACTTGCTTATCATCTTCAGTTTCGTAGAAAGCTGAAAAAGTATCTTTTTTGATCTTGAGGTGACCTGTTTAGCTGTTTTTTGTCCCCTATCTGTGTTGCTCAGCGCTTAGATGCTGTATGGCCTTAGGATGCGCACTACAAATGCCCATACCATACAGGTTGCCCACTTTGCCTTCAGTGGTAGATGCACAGTTCTCCATTAGAGCCGCTGGGAAATCCCTAGCCAATGGTAATCCGGGATTGTTAACGTGGACAAGCGCCACTGTCCTTCACTGTTGGACTGGCCGACACAGAACTAGATTTCCTGGGGGGCCTCTTGTTTGTGGGTACCCTGGGTATCTGCTCCTCTAACTCTATCGCTCCCAGTCACCAACACCCACGTCTTTCTACCCTGCCTCATTCCCTACATGCTTTTGAAGCAAATAATTTGTCATAAAGCTTTCAGTGTGTTGTTCTTCACGTGCAACATGTTTTGCCAGTTGTGTTGTTATGTGTAACTACTTGTTAAACCCCATAGGGACAAATCCGTTTTTTGCAATGTACTATTTGGACCATTTTCCAAATTTTGTTGGGTAGAGTACCCCCCTCAGCCCTACTTAAAAAGGTTGAGCGTGTTTGTTACCTTCGCTTACGCAGTCTGATATGGGGCCATTTTGAAAAATATTTCCAGGCCACTTTTGGTTGCCAGTCCACGCCTGCTGTCCACTCAATATTACAGAAAGTGCTTCATGGCATTGCCTAAGGGTCTCTTCCCTCGTTCTCACATTTCCATGTCTCCACACACCCTTCAAAATATATTTTCTGTCTGTTTCTTTCTTCCCAAGCCACACCCCTATTCCATGTCTTATAAAGGTAAATGATTGGAGGAACAGCTTCTTCTCTTTTATTATTCTGCTTCTCACAGCCAATGAAACGGGCAACCTGACAGCAGAGCATGCTGGGATATTGAAGGGTCCAGGATTGGTGATGATACTCGGCATACAATTAGAGCTGGGCGATCCCGGAGGGGCTCGGCCGGCCGGGTTCAAAACTTGGGCTCTGGCCTAACCCTCCCATTGGGTCAGTGTCTGTCCGAAGCAGGGGCTAGCCACGAGCTCCTCCAGCTGCAAGTGCCTGTAAAAACATATTTAAAAAAAAAAAACACTTCTATAGTGCTGACACCACCTCAGGAGAATGCCCGCCTGACTTCCTGTTCCGGCAGCCTGCCTGATCTGCAGTTTTCCCCCAGCCACTCATTTATTGGCTAGGCGGGATAGAAACAGAAAGTCAGGCGAGTGTGCTGCTGTTATACAGCAGTGCATTTTAAGGTAAATTCTCCCCCTTTTACCTCTGCCCTTCCATCATGCTCCAAACCCCCTTTAGTAAAGGGAGTTTGGATATGCTGGTGCGCGCACAATCCTGAGTTGCCAGTCCCTTTTCACCAAAAATCATCAGGGTAATCCCCACTCCCATGCCGTGGCTTTTCTCAGCCCCCCATGCCCCTTAGCTGCCCTTTCTCGGCCCTCAGTCCCTCATGGCTTTTCTCAGCCCCAACCCCTCCCACGCCTTTGCTAGTCCCCTAGTCCCCTCATACCCCTTTGCTTGCCCCCTAGCCCTCTAGCACCCCTTTGCTTGGTCCCCTAGTTCCCTCACACCCGTTTGCTTGCCCTCAGCCTCCTTGCACCCCTTTGCTTGACCCCAGCCTCCTCGCACCCCTTTGCTTGGCCTCTTTCCGCCTCGCTTGGCCCCTAGCTCCCGTGCCCCTCTTTGCTTGGCCCCTATCCCCCTTGGATCCCTTTGCTTGCCCCCTAGCTCCCTCACACCCCTTTGCTTGGCCCCTATCCCCCTTGGACCCCTTTGCTTGCCCCCTAGCTCCCTCACACCCCTTTGCTTGGCCCCTATCCCCCTTGGACCCCTTTGCTTGGCCCCTAGCTCCCTCACGCCCCTTTGCTTGGCCCCTAGCTCCCTCACACCCCTTTGCTTGGCCCCTAGCTCCCTTGCACCCCTTTGCTTGGCCCCTAGCTCCTTTGCACCCCTTTGCTTGGCCCCTAGGCCCCTCGCACCATTTTTCTTGGCCCCTAGAACCTCTTGCTTGTCCCCTAGCCTCCATTTTCTTGGACCCTAGCCCCCTTGCACCCCTTTGCTTAGACCCTACCCCCCCTTTGATTGGCCCCAAGCCCCCTTGCACCCCTTTGCTCAGCCAATAGCCCCCCTTTTCTCAGCCTCCAAACCCTATCATACTGCTTTCCTCAGTCTCCAGACCCCTCACATACCCTTTTCTATGCCTCCGGCCCCTGACTCCCATGTTCTATGCATCAATTTCCCTGGCTTGGCTCATGTTTGGCCCTAAGAGCCAGGCCAGAGCCCCTGGCTCGGCCTTTAAGAGATCCCTGGCTCTCCTAGCTCTACATACAACGGAGACAGCACAAGTGGACAGGCTCCTCAGTACACCAGGGTCACACCTGGCAAACTTCCGGTCCACCCACAGACCCCAAACTAGCCCACCCACTTCCCCTGTAAGGAACCCCTCAACGTCCCATCCTGCCAACTTCCTGTTCCCGCCTTCATTTGCAGCCGCCACGGCGGGTGGCGTGTTCACCGGCAATTCACCTGTCTTGGCTACTATCATTGCCTAATTCGTGACGCTGTTGACGTGCCTCCAATTATCGGCCTATAACATCCACAGGAGTACCGACGACTGGTTGATCCACGCAGCCTCACTCCTGGAGACAGGGACAGTCCAATAAAAAGAGTATTTCATATTGAGAACTCGCAGCTCTTTGGCAAAGCGGTAACAACAGAGGTTACTGACTCTGGGCTTTATTTCGAATCCGCCGTCCTTACAGAAGCTATCGAGTCAGCCACCCCTTGTACTTACACTGCTGTGCTTGTAGCAGGAAACGTCAATGGAATGTTCCAGCTACAGCGCGTATTGCAGGTTCTTCGACATTGCCCTTAGCAGGCACATTCAAAGAAGCCGCACAGCGTTTGGGCTCACAGCAGGTACCCAGGTTGAAACCCGCCAGTTTCCATACTTGCATTAAAAAACACATAGTTGTCATTTGGCAGAGTTGGTGACTCTGGATACGAATCACTCCAAACTGAGGCGTTTTCTTGAATGTTTGCACTCCGTTTTCTGGAACCCGCCGAGCCGCCCGCCACCCCATCAGACGCTGCGCGTCGCATAATTGCTGTTAATCGCTTGCTTTCTTCAGGCAGAGCATTTAAAGCGGGAGCGATTTACAAATGATGGCTCAATTAAGAGACCATCATTTTGGACAAGACATTCTTAACGTTTGCGATTTATGAAATGCAAAGATGCATTTTTATTCTAAAAGCACATACAAAGCACCAGTTAAATGCATAAATCTACGCTCTCCTCCAGACCAATGAAAAAACACCAGTTTTCAACTAACTACATTATTTTGAGATGTTCATTTTTGACACCAAAAAGTGTTTATTTTTGTTAGTGTAATATTTTCATGCCATCTTATATGGACCATGCATTTGTCAAGCGTTGAAACACAAACGGGTAACTTTGAGCGGTAGCCCTTAATTGTGATGGTAACGCTATTACTGCCGCATTTAAGGGTCCGCCCAATCTGGAGTCTGGCAGCATCTACCCCTAATTGCGCCTGAAAATGCACCATTGGGTTAAGGAATGGGGAATACTGGCCGGTCAAGTGGCAGAGCGAGCACTCGCTTTGACATCCGTGCAGAGCCTGCTAACGCAGGTTCGAATCCCGGCGGGGCCAAACTCAGCCTTTCATCCTTCCGAGGTCGATAAATGAGCACCACACACTGTGGGTAATAATAAGCAGCGCTCAGATACCTGAGGGTTCGTAGCGCTATATAAGTGCCAAATTATTATTATTATTACTCATTATCGCCCAACCCTTGATCCGGCGCCGGAACGTGTGGTGGTAAAGCATTTAGCATGGGTGGTATCCCGGCTGTAATACCGCCCAACTCGTGATGAGGTCCATTATCTTTTGTTATGAGTCTTTAAGTCTTGAAAGTACATTTTCAAAAGCCAAAGGACATTTTCTGCCTTCTGCTGAATTGCATTCTGGTATTTGTTGTCACCTGCAAGGTGGGCGGGGTGTGGAGGGGCAGGGGCTGATTCCACAATTGTACACTTTTTGCCTAACATATTTCTATAAGGATATACCTTACTATGGTTTGCGTACTTCATCTTCTTTATAATACAGAGTATTGTTGGTTGCCAAACATGGGGGTGAGGAGGGGACATGATGAGAGGGTGGGTCATGAATATTTGCCCAGGTTGCAATCCTGGAGTGGTTATTATCCCTGGTTGTGGTCGTGTGTTGCTTTTCAGGGCACAAGTAGAGGATGCATGTATATCGACAGGACCCCTCCCCGTGGGTGTTTTGGAGGTCGCCAAGCTTACTCAGCTGTTTGGCTACCAGGACTTCACTGCGGTTGTCATGTTTCCATTGCAGAAACCCACAAGACCACATAAAAGTGCCATCATAGCACATGTCTCATATTGGGATTTTCTTTTCCAGGGACCATTTCACTACAGTTTGATGGGTTTAAATGGTGGACATCATTTATACTTTGCCAATGTAGTTATTGTGAAATTTCCTGCCAGGTTATTTTTCCATTGTTGATTAATTTTTTGAAAGGCCAATGCTCTTTTCTCTTGTACATTTTCTTCTAAGGGGAAAGGTCAATTGAACTGAATTTATATCTTTCACTTTAAGAAATGTTCACTTACTGTGTGTATATTCTTGGAGCTAGCTTCTGATTTTTGCCATGGGGGCAGAAGTTCCCACAAAGAATAAAGCGAGGGAGCCGTACTCAGCTCCAGGTCGAAAAAACACATTTTACAGCAAGAAGAGGAAAAAAGCTATATCATTTACAGGAAAGTGTAAACATACATCTCATCAACAGTCACCTAACCTTCTGTGTTGCCTCCGGAACATTCTGCTGCAGGATCTCCTTCTCTCCACTGCTATTCCTGCTCCCTCCTAACAGTTTTGGCCTGTACCACACCTCCAAACTAGGCTGAGAGGGTACATTGATGAGGCTCCCTTCTCACTTTGAAGTGAGCACTACTTGATAATTTTGCAACATGCAAGCTAACACGTCACCAAGCCTGAACCCAGCAGGAGCGGAGACTTTAATTTAGAGGAACACATCACTCAATCTGGAATTTTTATTTTGTTTTGGTCGCCCCATGCAAATTCTTTGCAGAATCTCCACAGAGGCAAAATAACACTGCTGCCCCTTGTACAAGGAGAACAAGTGCAACGGCCCCTTGGTCCCCTATGTACTCAGCTCCTATGTACAGAGTATACTGAGTATTGAGACAGCATTGAGTAGGTTGCCAGTCACGTGACCAGGCCCTGCCACTCAGCTTCTCCGCCCACCTCCAGTTCTGGCACCTTCTAGGTCTCTACTTAAGGACTCTAGGCCAGCTCTAGGCAGACAGCATTGAGTAGGCTTCTGCTCACTTGACCAGGCCCTGCCATTTAGCTGCTCCACCTATGTCTTCATCGCCGCATCCTCAGCAAAGGACGGACGAAGGCTAGGACCTCACCTGTTTGTGCCTGATAGGGTCAAGGGCCAGGCCCGCTATCCTACATTTCACCTACAGCAGTCGCTACTACTGCTACTTGCCATAAAACATGACCATGTGTCTCCTCCCTCCACAGCCCATCCTCACTCTCACTAGGGTTCGAATGGCCAAGCGTCCTGTGCAGCCCCGGAAAGCATATTGCCCTTGCCTCATGCAAGACCCTGCAACCACGGACCACATATACACCCTCTCTCATATTGATCAATGCTCGCTTAGCAGTCGCTCAAGCTGCAAAGATTGCAGACCTCATCTCATACAACAACCTTGATATCCTGTTCATCACTGAAACACAGCTTATCCCATCCTTCTCCCATGTTTTCATCGTCCTCCTACCCCAAGGCTACTGGATCCAACATGCCGACTGGGCAGGAGCCAGAGTGGCAATCATCCACAGGAGCGATTGGCCATGCTCCATTATCCCCTCTCCCAGAACAAGTTTGTTTGAATCACTGGCCTGCCGGTTCCCGTTATCGCACAAGGAATCCATCACTTTCCATCTCACCTATGGACCACCTCACAGGGGTGACTCTTGTTGCTAACATCTCGCACATACTCTCCTCTGCCAAATTAGCAAACTCTAATAATGTCTTCCTTGCAGATATTAACGTCCCTGAGTCTCAGTCTGACAACCACACTTGAAGCATACCTTTCGCACTGACCGATTCCATGGACCTTAAGCAAATTGTGCTCTCCCCCACATACAACAAAGGCAACATCCTGGACTTAGTCTTCAGTCAACTGGTTTGACCATGCTGCCATCCCACTATCGGTCACCCACTCCACTATGGCCCACAAAGGTAAGGCTAAACACCCCCTCATACAACAACACTAATTTAAAACCTTCCCGGTGAATGAACTAGAAGCAAACGTTGGAGACTTGCCCTCCAAAGGAAATGCCTTGCGCTTCCTAGTGGTTACAACTCTGTTAACAAACTGGTGGACATTCGTGCCCCCCTAAAAACAGCTGCGCTAAAATGAAACCATCTGCAACTTTGTATCCCCCCCCCACAAGCTTGCCTCCAACAAATGCTCAATCAGAGCCATAGAGAAACGGTGGCACAAAAACCGTAACCCTGGAGAACTCACCAACAACTTCAAATCTCTTTGCGCCAAACGTAGGATTCTGATAACAGAGGCCACAACTGCTTACTACTCTGCCATTATGGAAGCCTCTAACAGGTGCTTCTTTGAAGTAGTAAATCATTGTACCAAACCCTCACCCGACCCTGAGGTACCAGCAACTCAGGACAAATGTGACGGAATCAACACATTTTTTCTTGAAAAACCAGAGAAAAGCAGAGAGACCATCGAATAAACCTGTCAAAGCATTAGTGCACCCTGCACCCCGGCACGCACACTGCCCCTATGGACTGAATTATCTCCTCTCTCCCCGGTTCTCCTAAAAATGAGTGACTCCCTCAAACCTACTTCTTACTCTGATAATATCATTCCAGTCTCCTTCATTAAACAATTGACGGGCCTGTCATTAAACGCGCTCTCCTGTGTCATTAATGCCTCCCTCACAGAATGGTCATTCCGGACACCCTGAAGAATGATCTCAAATGGCCTCTTTTGAAAAAAACAACTCTAGATCCAGACGACCCGGCCAACTACCGGTCTATTTTGAACCTCCCATTTATTAGTTAAATCTTGGAAAAAGTAGACGCTACACAACTACTCTCCAGAATCAAACTTCATCTCCTAAATGACTATTAGTCAGGATTCTGCCCCAAGGTGGTCGATAATGCTTTCCAAATCATGGATATGGGGGACTCATACTTCCTCATCCTTCTTGACTTCTCGGCTGCATTCGACACTGTCGATCACTCCATCCTCCACTGCCTCCTTGTCGACAGGATGGGATTCTCTGGCACTGTCCTGAGGCCCCCACTTTTTTAGGACTTGAGCCCTGTTAATTTTGTTGTTTGAAGGCCTGCAAAATTGTTACTCTCACTGCCTCAAGACCCCGTAGGTAAATAGGGTGTATTACACTACACAGTCATCCTGAAGTATAGCAATCTGCCCAGGCCCAACACCTAACCTTACATGACGTCCCTGGAACCTGATTGGAGTTTTTCTTTTAAAAGTCAAAATAATCTTTGTAGGTAGTTTCTGAAATCGTTCAGGAAGCTATTTCATAAAGTGTTCAGGCAATTTCGGTTCGATAAGATGGGGTACTTGTCACATTCATGCAGCGACAACAGCAGCAGTTATGGGTATGGAGATGATCAAGTTAAGAGAATTGGTAGGTGGAATTCCGAGGCCTTCAAATCTTATTCTAGTCCCCACATGGTTTAGGCAGGCAGCCGAGGAGTGGCTCTGGGGCTTGTTGTCTTAACTGGTGTGTTTAGATTTTGCATAGATGATGGCTAACAGACGGGTGGTTTGGATTGTCAGCCATACCTTGATGAGGAGTACTCTCAACTGTATCCAGGACCAAGGCCTTGTGGGCATGGGTGCTATCGAGGGGCTGACAATATTTTTGATTGGTGTCAGAGGCATGCCTTTATATCAGTAGCTGTAACGCTCACCTGATTCCCGTAGAGGCGCCGGTCTTGACTGGGCGTATACCGTATCTTCAAAGGTGATGTGTAACACACGGCTGGCTCTTTGGGCTGGACCTCTGTGCACTGTATGTCTGACTCGAAGGGTAAGATGTCTGCAGATAGAAAATATGGGATTAAGGAACTGGGTTATTGAATGTCCCTCTCTTCTTCCCTTTCTCTTCTCCTGTAGAACCCCAAAGGTTAACGCTCTCACCTTAGGTAAGTGAACGCCGTGCTCTCCATCTGCCTCGGGGCAGGGTGCTGTAACCAGTTTCTTCACTGGATAAGGGGAGCAGGCCTCTTGACTTCAGAGGACTGCTGTCCGTTGTTTACTGCACGAACGGTCAGTTTTGAGTAATTCTAATGTCTTTAAAGTCTTTAGTAATGATGTTTCTTGTTTTGCAGGGTTCCGGCGATGGCGGATGACGGGCTGAGTGAGTTGAAGATGGAGCCCGTGTGATGAATAGAAGTGCCTGGAAGCACGTAAGTAAGCGCTTGTTGCCTGCTTCACGATCCGCTCTAACTGTCTTTTTATTTTGCAGGTACAAGTTCGGAGCGGCTGCAGGGTGCCGGAATACCCACTGGGTTAGATGTGGAAAGGAGTAATGGCACGTGAGTATTAAAGTTCCCGAATGTCTTTAAACGCACCTTGTTTTGTCTTTCAGATGCGGGATGCAGCGCCGAAGGCCTCCGGAGCGTGCGAAGAGTTGGTAAGCTTTTGTCTTTCAGATGCCGGAATGCAGTGTGAAGACCTCCGGAGCGCACGAAGAGTAGGTAAGCCTTTGTCTTTCAGATGCCGGAATGCAGCGCGAGGCGTTGGTGACAGCCGATGGACCAGGTAAGTGAAGAGCTGTCACTGAAGACCGTAATGCTAACCTGTTCTTTCTTGTCTTTATAGGTGTTGCTGAAGACTGGATTCAGGATGGTAAGCCTTTTTCCTTAGGCCCAGGATCAGATGCAGAAGACACGATGAGCGTTCTGCTGCAGAGGATGCAGAATAACGCAAAGCAAGATTCATCCATCGGGTGTGGTTTAAATAGCCTCCTGTAGTGCTTAGGTGTCTCCTTCCACAGCCACGCCTAGGTAAGAAAAGAGTTCCTGCTTTCCAGAAGAGTTCCAGTGTTCTGAATCTAGGGAGTGGCTCCTGCCCCACCCAACAGGAAAAGTAGTTCCAAACAGAAGAGGATCAGAGGCTCAACTGGCAGGCAAGTAAGCAGCATGGTCTGCTGCAGGTAAGTCCACCCAAGCATTATGAGCCCGGCGCTTCCAGCGCTGGGACTGGGCATATTTATGAGCCTGGTGCCACTGGCGCCAGGACTGGGTCCAAAAGGTCCCAATTGGGACTGGTTGGCACTCGGAACCTGGGTTATGGATCTGCTTCCAAGGGAGTTGGGAAAACCCTGACCTTTTGGAAGCAGAGATCATGACAGTACCCCCCCTCAAGGCCCCTCCCAAACCGGGCTTCTCCGGGGGTTTTGTCTTGTCAGGAAATGTTCGGTGAAATCTTTTGATTAGGCGAGGAGCGTGGACATATTCAGCAGGTTCCCAGGATCTCTCTTGGGGGCCGTAGCCTTTCCAGTCAATTAGGTAAAATAGTTTAGATTTGGAGATCTTGGAGTCCAGAATGCTTTTGACTTCAAACTCGAGTTCTCCATCAACTAGGATAGGTTTTGGAGATTTAGTTAGTCGGGTTTGAGGTTGCACGGGTTTTAATAGAGAGACGTGGAAGACCGGATGTATCTTCATGTGCGGGGGCAAGTCCAACTTGACCGCTACTGGGTTTACTATGGTAGTGATGGAATAGGGACCAAGGTATCTTGGGTTGAATGTGCGTGGCCCTTTTAGAGGTAGATATTTGGTGGATAACCAGACTTGATCCCCTACTTGATATTGAGGGGCTTCCTTCCGATGTTGATCTGCTCCTTTCTTGTATTGTTCTTTAGCCCTTTGAAGGTGAGAAACAGCTTCCTTAAAGGCTTGGGTGATTGTAGAATGCAGGTAGTCTACTGCTGGTGTTTCAAGATCTTGGAGGGGCTCCAACTCCGAGGTTCGAGGGTGACTGCCGTACAAAAGAAAAAACTGGGTTTTCCCAGTTCCCGAATGGACAGAGTTATTGTAGGCATATTCGGCTATCCAAAGGATGTCTTTCCAAGTTTTTTCAGTTTGTTGCAGCATGCAGCGTAAATACTGTTCCAGAGTTTGATTGGTCCTCTCGGTTTGTCCGTCGGTATGAGGGTGGTGACTGGTCGATAGTCTCACATCAATTTGAGCCGACCGACAGCAACTTCGCCAAAAATGAGAAATAAATTAACTACCTCGATCCGAAATTAGAACCGAAGGAAAACCGTGCAGTCGGACGATGTTTTCGAGAAATTCTCGGGCCAGAGTTGCTGCTGTTGGCAAGCCTTTGAGCGGAATGAAATGCGCCATCTTGGAGAATAAGTCCACGATTACTAGAATCGTATTGTATCCGGAGCATGGAGGTAGATCGGTGATGAAGTCCATAGAAAGCGTATGCCAAGGGCGAGGTGGGATGTCAATAGGGCGTAAGAGGCCTGCTGGTCTTTCCTTTTGACTCTTGTTTTGGGCGCATACTCCACAGGACATTATAAAGTCTCTGATATCTGTTTTCCAAGACGGCCACTAGAAGTAGCGCTTGATCTTTTCTGAGGTCTTGGCCATACTGGGATGTCCTTCCATTAAAGAATCGTGATAACAAGAGATTACTTTTTTCTGTAAATCTGTGCTGGGTAGGTATAATCGTTCTTGGAAATACAATAAGTTGTCCTTTACTGCAAAGTCCTTTCCCTGCAGATGCCAATTCTGTATGTCTGCTGAAGTTACAAGTTGCCTGGCTTTATCCTTAACTTCCTCTATAGATTCTGTGGCGATTACACCCAGAATTCTTTGTTCGGGAATGATTGGTACAGGTTTAGGGTGGATCAAGTGTTCTTCCACTCCCATCCGAGAAAGGGCATCAGCTTTACCGTTCTTTGTACCAGGTCGATAGGTAATTATGAAGTCAAACTCGGCAAAGAATAATGCCCAACGGAGTTGTCTAGAGGATTGGGCTTTTGCGGTTTTCAAATATTGCAGGTTTCGGTGATCCGTAATCACAGTAACGGTGTGTCGGGCCCCCAGCAGATAATGCCGCCAAGCCTTAAAGGCAGACTTGATAGCCAGAAGTTCCTTGTCAGTAATCGTGTAATTGATTTCAGGAGGCGAGAATTTGCGGGACCAAAATGCCACGGGATGCAACTGATTGGTTACCGGGTCCTTTTGTGATAGAACTGCCCCCATGGCAAGGCTTGAAGCATCAGTTTCCACGATGTAGGGGAGTTCGGGGCGAGGGTGTTTTAAGATTGGTGCAGAGATAAATTTAGTCTTCAAATCCTGGAAAGCTTGTTCCGCCTCGGTAGACCATTCAAAACGTTTGTTTTTCTTTAACAAGGCAGTGATGGGCTGGACTATTCGAGAGAATTCGGGGATAAACCTGCGGTAAAAGTTAGCGAAGCCTAACATGCTTTGCACACCTTTTACGGAGGATGGTGATGGCCATTTGAGAACTGCATCGACCTTCTTTGAATCCATACGCACTCCACCAGGTGATAATATGAATCCCAAGAATTCAACTTCAGTCACGTTGAAAACACATTTTTCCAACTTAGCGAAAAGTTTGTGTTGACGCAATCTTTCGAGGACCATTTTCACGTGTTTCCGATGTTCAGATTCCGATGAAGAATAAACGAGGATGTCGTCAATGTAAACAACAACACACACATCTATGAGCTCTCTGAGGACATCGTTCATAAAATATTGAAAGGCGGCCGGGGCATTGCAAAGTCCGAAGGGCATGACCTGACATTCAAATAGCCCATACTTGGTGAGGAAGGCCGTCTTCCATTCATCGCCCTCTTTTACTCGTACCAAGTGGTAAGCTCCTCTAAGATCCAGCTTTGTATATATGCATGCTTTTCTGACTTGGTCCAGGAGTTCAGGGATCAAAGGTAACGGATATCTATTCTTAACGGTGATCTGGTTCAGGGAGCGATAATCTATACAAGTTCTAAGGTCTCCTTCCTTTTTTGGAACGAAGAACAAAGCTGAAGAAGCAGGGGACTTGGAAGGACGAATAAACCCATTTGCCAGGTATTGATCCAGGTATTGTCGAAGGTGAAGGTTCTCAGGCTCGGTGAGGGCATAAATTCTACTACAAGGAGGAGTAGATCCAGGTATCAGGTCTATCTGGCAGTCATAAGACCTATGAGGAGGTAGAGAGTTAGCCTGATCCTTCCGGAAAACATCTTGGTATTCTAGGTATTCGGGAGGTAACTGGGGAGTCTCTGAAGAAATTGCTGCCAGTGCAACACCAGGTGGAGGGTGACAAGTAGAGACACATTCTGGAAACTGGACCGTTCTTGCTCGCCAATCGATCAGAGGATTGTGTTTCTCTAACCAAGGTATTCCTAGAATAATCTGAAACTGAGGGGCCTTGATCACATCGAACACAATCTTCTCATGGTGTCCATCTTGACTTACTAGCGTCACCTCTTGAGTGGTATGCGTTACTGGCCCGGAAGCTATCTCCGTACCATCCACCGTAGTAATGACGTCCTTTACAGCCTTGGGACAAAGAGTTAGATTCATCCTCAAAACCATTTCATGATCCACATAATTGCCGATGGCACCGCTGTCGACGTAAGCTTCAATTGCATGTAATCGATCCGGATTATCAGGGCTAATGAGGACCATAGGTATCACGAAATGCGAGGTCCCGGAACTGGTTTTCACGCTCGGCAAGAGGACCTCTATTCTTGTCGGGCGAGGTTGTTTCCCTGCTCAGAGTTTGTAACTTTGGTAACTGCAACTCCTACTGCCTTCTTGGCAGGTTTCACCGGACAGTCTCGAAGAAAGTGCCCTGAGTTTCCGCAATAGAGGCATAATTGCAACTGTTTTCTCCTTTCCCGCTCCTTTTGTGTTAGAGGACCTTTCAGACCCCCTATTTGCATGGGTTCCCCGGAGTCTACTCCTTTGGAAGGAGTTGGCGGTTTGGAAAATACTCGAGCATCAAACTTGGAACGATCGGCCTTCCTGTTCTGCAGTCTGTGATCTATTTGAACGACTAAGTCTATATAGTCCGAACAATCTTGTGGGGGATTCACTACTTGGGCTAACACATCTTTGAGCTCTCCACGTAGACCTCTATAAAACAGCGTAATCCTTTTGTCCTCAGGCCATTGAGTTTCCACTATCAGTCTGTTGAAAGACGCAATATAAGCCAAAAGGTCTTGATTACCTTGTCGCAACGAAAGAAGCTCATTGTCCAAGGCCTGCCCCTATGAATGTCTAGCGAACAGTTTTTCCATACTGAGCTGAAAAGCTTGAAAATCGTGGAGGACCGGATCATCTTGATTTACTAGAGGGATCGACCAGTCTGCCGCATTGCCACTAAGGTACGAAAGCACGAAAGCTACTTTAGCTTGATCAGTTGGAAAGGCTGCTGGCCGGCATAAGAAATGCAACCGGCACTGATTGGGTCACCAGAAAATCGTTCGGGCGGAGCCAGAGGTACATTCCCAGGTAGGTTGATCTGCACTGGATTCATAGAGGATGTAGAAGGAAGATTTCCCCCAGATGCGGGTAACGGGGTCTGTCCGGCTTGTGACTGTAGCAATTGTCTAGCGAGATCATCTTTTCGCTCCTTGGAAATAATCAGTTCCCTTCTTAGAGCGTTCGTTTCCTGACGGGCTGCATGCACTTCTGCCCTTAGTTCCCCAAGTAACTGGTCTAGCTGGTCGGTATCCGAGGTTTCCATAGCGCCTGGACGGGAGTTTTGTGGTAGGCTTTGCGTTCTGTAACGCTCACCTGATTCCCGTAGAGGCGCCGGTCTTGACTGGGCGTATACCGTATCTTCAAAGGTGATGTGTAACACACGGCTGGCTCTCTGGGCTGGACCTCTGTGCACTGTATGTCTGACTCGAAGGGTAAGATGTCTGCAGATAGAAAATATGGGATTAAGGAACTGGGTTATTGAATGTCCCTCTCTTCTTCCCTTTCTCTTCTCCTGTAGAACCCCAAAGGTTAACGCTCTCACCTTAGGTAAGTGAACGCCGTGCTCTCCATCTGCCTCGGGGCAGGGTGCTGTAACCAGTTTCTTCACTGGATAAGGGGAGCAGGCCTCTTGACTTCAGAGGACTGCTGTCCGTCGTTTACTGCACGAACGGTAAGTTTTGAGTAATTCTAATGTCTTTAAAGTCTTTAGTAATGATGTTTCTTGTTTTGCAGGGTTCCGGCGATGGCGGATAACGGGCTGAAGTGAGTTGAAGATGGAGCCCGTGTGATGAATAGAAGCGCCTGGAAGCACGTAAGTAAGCGCTTGTTGCCTGCTTCACGATCCGCTCTAACTGTCTTTTTATTTTGCAGGTACAAGTTCGGAGCGGCTGCAGGGTGCCGGAATACCCACTGGGTTAGATGTGGAAAGGAGTAATGGCACGTGAGTATTAAAGTTCCCGAATGTCTTTAAACGCACCTTGTTTTGTCTTTCAGATGCGGGATGCAGCGCCGAAGGCCTCCGGAGCGTGTGAAGAGTTGGTAAGCTTTTGTCTTTCAGATGCCGGAATGCAGTGTGAAGACCTCCGGAGCGCACGAAGAGTAGGTAAGCCTTTGTCTTTCAGATGCCGGAATGCAGCGCGAGGCGTTGGTGACAGCCGATGGACCAGGTAAGTGAAGAGCTGTCACTGAAGACCGTAATGCTAGCCTGTTCTTTCTTGTCTTTATAGGTGTTGCTGAAGACTGGATTCAGGATGGTAAGCCTTTTTCCTTAGGCCCAGGATCAGATGCAGAAGACTCGATGAGCGTTCTGCTGCAGAGGATGCAGAATAACGCAAAGCAAGATTCATCCATTGGGTGTGGTTTAAATAGCCTCCTGTAGTGCTTAGGTGTCTCCTTCCACAGCCACGCCTAGGTAAGAAAAGAGTTCCTGCTTTCCAGAAGAGTTCCAGTGTTCTGAATCTAGGGAGTGGCTCCTGCCCCACCCAACAGGAAAAGTAGTTCCAAAACGAAGAGGATTAGAGGCTCAACTGGCAGGCAAGTAAGCAGCATGGTCTGCTGCAGGTAAGTCCACCCAAGCATTATGAGCCCGGCGCTTCCAGCGCTGGGACTGGGCATATTTATGCGCCTGGTGCCACTGGCGCCAGGACTGGGTCCAAAAGGTCCCAATTGGGACTGGTTGGCACTCGGAACCTGGGTTATGGATCTGCTTCCAAGGGAGTTGGGAAAACCCTGACCTTTTGGAAGCAGAGATCATGACAGTAGCATTGGTGGAAGCCTAGACAAATGTCGCCCACAACAACCAGATTTGGTGATTGTGCACATTGGGGGGCAATGATTTGGTATCACTTGGATGGAAAATCCTGTCTTGCAGAGATCATTGCCTGGTCCCAGATGATCACCAGGCGTAAACTGGGGCTAGGAGCTAAGGCTGAGACAATTAAATGTTTCAGCAAGAAAACTAAAGAATGAGAGGGCCCAGCAGCCATTTTAGAGTGGTGACGCATGGGTTGCTTAGGGCCCAGGATATGTAACAAAGCGATGGGGCGGGGGGCGTCTGGCGAAGACGGGAATGGAAGCTTTCATCAATGGACTGGTTTTGTTCGTGAAGAGGAATTTCCCTGGGCAAAGTGCCAAGATATGTTCCACATACGTCCTGTTAGGGGGAATCGCCTCAGACCGATCAGTTTAGTGCACTGTGGCAGGGTATAAGGACTCTGATGCGGTTATCTGAACATCTTGGTTTGCCAGTGGGGTCATCCTGTGAAGTTGCCAGTCACTTATGGAAGGGTCTCGAGCTGGTAAGGACCTTAGGATGCGGGGGTTGGGTGGGGAGGGATCAAGAAGTATGGTCTTCTTCAGGGGTGTACTCTCAAAGGAAATATTGGTGGCTGCCATGTACACCCCTTAGGAATTGCCAAGAAAGGCTGTTGCTTTTTTTCTATTATTTTCAAAGGTTTACTGCGAAACGCATCCTTTTGCTCAATTATTTTCAAAAGGTTCTTGTGGACATACTAGGGCCATTGTGGTCATTTTTTGGCACAGTCCCATTCGAGCTGGTTGTTTACACCACATAGGTTTGAAAGATCTCACATCACAACCAAGTCCAGAATTGGATAAGTGGGTCCCGGTAATATTAAATCTTCCTATTCTTAATAGCATGCATTAGTCTCCTTCTCCACAGAACTTGGCATGTCTCCTCCGATACCCAGCACTGCATAATCTTTCTATCCTTCTTTCCTCTCTCTTCCCTGCATCACACTGCCTGTCTCTTCCCCTGCCCAGCCCTGCAAAACCTTTCTATCCTTCTTTCCTACCTCTTCCCAGGCACCCTGCCTGTCTCCCTACTCCCATACCCAGTCCTTCCTACTCCCATAGCCAGCCCTCCCTACTCTTTCTATCATGCTCTCCTCTATCTTCCCTGCAGCACTCTGCCTGTCTCTTCCCATACCCAGCCATTCCTACTCCCATAGCCAGCCCTCCCTACTCTTTCTATCATGCTCTCCTCTATCTTCCCTGCAGCACTCTGCCTGTCTCTTCCCATACCCAGGCCTTCCTACTCCCATACCCAGCCCTCCCTACTCTTTCTATCATGCTCTCCCCTCTCTTCCCTGTGGCACCCTGCCTGTCTCCCTACCCCCATACACAGCCCTTCCTACTCCCATACCCATCCCTCCCTACTCTTTCTATCATGCGCTGTTAGGAAAGATGTCTCTTTTGGCAATGTTCCTGTCATAGATTCTGTGGACCCCCAATCCTTTTGCTTTGTTTTTGGACCTGTTCTGACATTTTGAGAGGAAGTAAAGCCTTCAGCTTCACTTCGCCTGCCTTTTGCTCTTTTGTTATGGGGAGACTGATCAGTACTATGAAACTGTATTTTTGTGACTTTGTTACATTGCACACAGCATCTTTCAACGCAGTCCAATGGGGATACTTTTGCATCACCATAGCTTTTTACATTTGGGATTTTTTGCTACTTTTATATCTGCCTAAAGACATGCTGGATATAGGTACGGGGGGGGTGTCCTTCCCTTGGTGTTTTGCTGTTTTACTAATAATTTTGGTAAAACAGACTTATGTCTTTGTCATGAGGGGTACACTGTAAAGCGATTTAGGTGTACCATACACGTTATTTTGAACCATAATAAACAACAGAAAACACAGGTTTTTATTAAACTGACCAGTATTTATTGGTGGTCTTGTTCTGTTTTTAATTTTGAAACAGATTATTTTTGGTGATATAAGCAGCAAGAATTCAATGGTTTTAAGTGCTGTTTGTGAACACATCCTTCACTTCCAGTGACTTGTGTAGTACATCAATTATAGTAGATAACAATAACATTACAGCAATCTATATGAGTACATAGTTGCAAGCGCCGGATACAAAAGGGTGGCCTAAATGTCAAAGGTCAATGTCTGGGTTTAAATCAATAGTTTAGATGTAGTAGGGGGTGGCCTAAATGGAGACAGTAGTAGGCCCCGGACGTTTCGGCAAGATTTAGTTCAAGAGCCTTCTTCTGAGGACTGGAAAGGTCTCCCTTCAATGTGTTGGAACCAGGATCTCTCTGCATGGTGGTTTTACACATTTCTTGATTTTCTAGGGGTCAGTAACTCTGAATAGACTGGCCCTGGGATGATGGCACATGCTTGTTGGATGTAGGCAGATTCCAATTAGGCTGGTTAGCGAGCAGATGTCACCTCTTCAGTAAAGCTGGAGAGTCATATTGGAGATCTGTGGCAGGGCGCCTTGTGTAGGCAGAGTGTAGTTGGTAGGTACGTGGTGCTGGACAGGCTGTATTGAGTTGCTGGACGAGTAGCTGGAAAACAGACAAGCTGGAGGCAGCAGATACATTTTTACAGTTTTTGCTTACTTTTTAGTGCGCACATTAGCGTTTACCGCACATGGCTACTAAACATAACTAGTGCCCTAAAATGGCTGTGCTTGTTCTTTGGCCATATTGTAGTGTGGCCTTCTTCCTTCTTTACCAGGTCAGGAAATACTGTCCGGTCCCATTCCACATCTGTGAAGCCAGAGTGTGTAGGTGTGGGGCAGGAGCAAAATCAACAGTTGTCCCTGATTGGATCACTACTGGCTGTGTGAATGGTGCAAATACTTCCCATTGGTGAGCTTGGACTTGCTTCCATGCTTCATTTTTGGATAAGAAGAGGAATCCTGCAGCCATTCCTTCAGACCAGCGCTGGAGCCAAGAATCCCTTGAAGATGAACAGCTGGCTCAAGATCCAAAGAAGATTTGTGAAGAGGCCTGGCATCACCCCCTGTGTTTGTCCTGGTAAATCCCTGTGGGACTACCTGATCATTGAAGACCCTGAGTGGTGCTTCAGCTCTTGGACTAGTGGGACCAACTAGCCTCGAAGCATTCTCTAGTATCCAGCCGCCTTCAGCCTTTGGAAGTGCCCCTGCACCAAGCCGTGGACTGACCAGCTCTCTCATGGGCTACCTTGCTAGAAGCGTCACTGTTCTGCAGTTGCATTTGCAGCTCTGGTGGTCGCCGGCCTGTGGTACAAGCCACCTTCCCTGCGTATTTCAGCATCCCAACCATCAGGGTTCCTGTCCTAGAGAAACTTCTTCAACCACAACTGCAAGGACGCCTGCTGTCATCTTTGAGCGGTGGTCACCGCTTGAACTTGCCTTTGCCGTCCTGTGAAGTGTTCTGAAGAGGCCTGCATCAGTGAATCTTGCATTTCTCCATCGCCAGGGGTGGCATCTTGCATCTGGACCTGACTGGAAGAATCCTTGCACAGGCAGCTTCTGGGCACCTCTCACTGGAAACAATGGTGGGAAATCCAATCTCCAGTGACCCCCAGTCGACCCATCAAGTAATTTGGAAAAATCAGTCAGAAGGGTAAATAAACACAAAGCATTTGTCTCCCCCTGTCCTCCATAGCGTAACATTGAGAACAAGCCTGTTTGTATCTAACATTCCATTTCACTGCCTTTTGGTCATCGAACTTGGGTGGTACCATCTTAAAGATAAGAACACAGCGTACTTACCTAGTAACCTTGTTGAATATCTTCTTTGAACTCACCAACCCAAGAACAATTATACTTTGTCTGCTGCAGGTACATTCTGGGGTGAAGCATTGTGGCTCCTCTGACCTTTGGGCACAATGCCCCATTCTTCCTGGGGATTGGAGCCCTGAAGTTAGGGAAATTCACTTGCAATTTGTTCCATCTTTATTACATTAATTTAATTACCTCTGATATTGAGTAAGTCATTTCAATGCATTTTAAGAACCTATTGTGAATGTATATATTCACAAAAAGGTCTGGGAGGCCCTCTACTGAGAATAAACATGGCCAAATAACCTGTTCTATGGGAAGGTGCCCACTCGCGAGGGCCCACAACCACCTTTTAGCTCACTGTACTTTTCATAGAGGAGAATGATATGATATGATAGGTTATTTATAACGTGCTTAATACCCAGATGTTTCTAAGCGCGGACCCGTGGGTCAAACCCGTGTTGCTCCGTATCGTCTTGCTTCCCAGGCGAGCACGTTGCCGCTGAGCTATCCTCCTGAGACAAATCAGTCTGGCCCCACCCACTTAGGCAGTCCAGCACTGAAATGCTAGGCAATTCTCCTCTGAACAAGAGTACCCACAGCAACCCCAGGCACATGTTTCAGCCTAGTCGGGCCTCATCAGTGAGATGAAGCTGTGCCTCTCTAAGAGATTTGCAGAGCATTTTGGTGCTGGACTGCCCTTTTGGGTGGGACCAGACCGATATGCAAATGAATGTGTCTTCTCTGTGAAGGGTGCAATGAGCTAAAACTTGTTATGCAGAGCTTCCTGGGTGGAAGAAATTCCATAGAACGGGGTGTTTGACCCATTTTCGTTCTCAGTAGAGGGGCTCCCACATCCTTGCTTAATGTGAATGTGTAAATGTTTATTATTGAGTACTGTGCGATATCACCTGGTAGTTTCGTTTTTTTTAGTATGTAAAGTCCTAGAATAAATATTTGTATTTTTGTACATTCCTGCCTAAATTGAATTATTGTGTGCTTCACTGTGTGGACTCTTTGTGGACCCCTGATCCCACTCACACTCTCCCGAGAATAGACTTGACTGCTCTCCACATTTACCTAGACTGGGGTTTGGCTAACCGCTCAGAGTTCCCCGTTTGCTGTAACTACAGTGGCCTCCTAAAATCTGTCTACCAGGTCCGATTCTAGAAATCCATTTTAATGCTCTCCTCTCTCTTCCCTCCGGCTCGCTGCCTGTCTCTTCCGTATTCAGCCCTCTCTACTCTTTCTGTCATGCCTGCCTCTCTCTTCGCTGCAGCCCACCGGCTGTCTCTTCCCCCACCCAGCCCTCCTTCTCCCAAAGAGGCCTGGCATTTCCAGCCAGGTGTTTTTGACACAGTACTCCCACATGAAAGGCAGCCTGTCATGTTTGCTACAAAGCGGCCATTAAGCAATCAGTGAGGGCCGCCATTAAAGGATTGCGTTAATCCTGCGGGCAGCCTCCTGGATCTTACATATCTTATTGTATGTTTTGCAGTAAGCACCCGAGGCAGGACACGCTACAGACACAAGACCATTTAATGGCAAGTAACATCCTCTGCGGGAGCGTGGGGGAAGGCAGTCTTTGTAAAATGCAGACTAGCTTATCCTTCCTGTCCCCTGAAACGTGTTCTCATTTTTGAGCGACTGTACTTTTTTGATGAAATAAATGACACCTTCGTTCGTCGGCTCTGTCCCCAGTGTATTGCATCTTGTGCCGCACAATTAGTTCAGTGACATTTTAGAACTGTTCCTCAAAATACCCATTCAGGTGTATTGCTATAGGGCGGGCTAAGCCTGTTTTTTTCATCAGCAGGAGGGTCGGCCTCCGCTCTGACAGTACCTCGGGTGGAACACAATTGGGTGTCCCGCCTTCACCTATAGCATTTTAAGTAGAAATAAGCATGTGCAAGTTGACCCATTGTGGGCTGATGTGGGCCACTTTTCACAGCTGAAGGGATCGTTTGAAAAAGTAGAGTAAGCAGGACAGCTGAAGGAATGTACGGCCTGTGGGATCGCCCAGGAATTCACTCTGCTGCGGACCTTTCAGCCCCAATTTACCTCCAGAATGTCCATCAGGAGGATACTGTGTCAAAACACCACTCACTGAAATCTAGCATTAAGGCCATGCAAATGCCATAGACTCTATGCATCTCCCCAATGAAACAGGGAATGTTGGCATGTATGCAGGGACGTCATTTCACCAAAATGCCAGGGGTAGCGGAAGTGACATCACAGTGCCGCGCCCCCAAGAGTGACATCACAGGAAGTGATGTCATTTGACCCCACCCCACAGGAAGTGATGCCATTAGACCACACCCCCACCATGACATCACAGAAGTGGCCTCATAAAGTATTATCTCTCAGTGCACTAAGAAAACAATTGTTACGATATCAGTGTATTGTGACATTTCATACAAGAATGAATCATCATATGTAGCAGTGTCAAGGTCCATGTTGCCACGTGAAGTGTATGAACCCCAATCCCCTCTTTATGTGGATCTGCCCTGTTATTTCAACAGGACTACAGAGCGAAATCACATTCTGGGGGGACAGGGATGGATAGGCGGGCATGGGGATAGGAGAAAGCCAGATGATCTATAAAAGACAAAATGTAACGTTAGTAAAACGAATTTGGTGCTGCCGGCATCAGCGGCTTGCTTACTTTCCCTAATGTTAAGCCGCTGCCGTGCAGCACTGAATTCATTATACTAACATACTTGCCAACCCTACAGTTTTAGGTAGTAGGCTACTGCTTTTTAAGCAAACCTACCGCCTACAGATGTGAGTCGGGGAGGGGGCCGGCGCGACAGGGCTGTCTTCCTGACCCAGAGATCATGCATCAGGCCCCTAAAGTGAGCCATTCGGGGGTGGTGCACTGAGTGGGGCCCGATGGCTTGAACCTGGGAGAACAAGGGCGTTCATGAAACACATGCCTGCCATGCTGACATGTGCATGACCCCAGCATAACAGAAGACTGCAATGACCCAACCCTTCCTTTTAGCTGGGGCCCCGTGCAGCTGTATCAGTGAAACCCAGGGGCATCTTAAGCACTTTTGGAGCCCTCGGCACAGACATCTTTGTGGCCCCCCTCCACCAAACCAAAGGAATTAAGTGATCAAGAATATCTGGCTGCGCCCCATTCCTCCCCCTAATTTTGAAAGGTTTAGGGACTGGCAATTTCGAGAGATTAGGCAATACAAGATAAAATGAGATGCCCACGATCGCACATGTGTTACGGGGTGAAGCTGGGATGTGTGCCAACTCTGAAACCTCTGCATTTGAACACTTTCTTTTCCAGTTCTTACCATGAACTAAAATAATCTAATTTTATAAAACTGACTTGGAAAGTACACAAAACACATTACCAAACATGACCATTTTTAAAAGCAATAGTTTATAGAAGGGTGTTATCAATATGCATTTCAACTTTGGCTATTGCACATGATCAACATAATTCCCACAGGAAGGAAAGCATGTTACAAGAGTTGTGCCATAAGGAATACACAAACTATGGATACCACAGTGAACACAGAAAGCATTACACAATGACAGTGAACACAGAAAGCATTACACAATGAATTGACCAAACAGAATGTACAGACAGGCAATAGGTTTAGAGCCTCAGCAGCACCTCATAAAATATCCTGACGTGTGATATTTAAGTTAGGTGAAGAATGGAATCTTACTTCTTTAGATCATGCAGCCTCCTGGGGCCCCCTCCAAGTGGGGCCCCGGCGCAAGTGCACTTTTTGCCCTCCCATAAAAACTGCCAGCCACAACATTTTAGGGGGACTGGAGCGGCAGGGGCAGAGCCAGCCACAACATTTTAGAGGGACGGGAGCAGCAGGGGCGGCGTCAGCCACAACATTTTAGGGGGACCGGAGAGCAGTTTTGAAAGCTGTTCGTGAGTGGGGTCATTAAACCCATTGTGCCCAGGAGGATGAATAGCTCTTATGCCTTGCTTTGTCCCATTAGGTGCATCTTTCACTTTAACCCCAACTCAGCATGGGCCCATCCAAAATTGTGTAACAAGTGGGGCCTGTGGCTAATGTAGTAGGGCTCACCCTAAGGGCAGCCCGAAGAGGGAACTGGGCTTGTTCTGCCCGCGGCCGAATCCGTAGGGGCTACTGAGCGTAGCGAGAAAGAGCAAACCCACCGAGCTGGGATTGCCCCACTCAGCCCCTGAGAAAAATGTGTAAATGAGGGGTTAAAATAGTGAATTTTGCAGTACACTTTGTGATAAATTGACTTGACTTGTGTGGCCTCGGTAGCACCCAAAGATGGTGAACAGGTTTTACTCTGGTTCCGATGGAGAGCTATCATTTAGACGGGCAATGTTAAACGTAATCCAGGCTTCAAGAAGTACCCACTAAAGTTCTGTTAGGTGTGCAGTGCACTGATCATATATTCTGGATCCAGTGGTTAGGCTGGCAACCACACCAGAGCATTGCCCATATGTTACAAATTAGTTTTTAGTGTACTTTCTCTCTGACATACCCAACAAAACCCAACAATGAAAGGTTTGGCGTCCATGTTAATATATTGTTGACTTTCTAAACAAGCTATTTTAATGTATACTTTCTTGTGGATAGCTTTTATTGTGCCTAGAGGCTGCCTTATAGACATATTACGTAGCATAAATTAGCAAGGTTTTGCTACCTAAGCAATGTGCTAATGTAATCCTTAACGGATGGGACCCCCATGTATATACACACACATAATAAACTAGCACTGCAGAAAGAGCTCAAATAATCTAATAGCAGTAACTTCTTTAGGCCATACGATTATCTTGCATGCTAGTATTCGTGTTCCCATTTCCTCTGAAAGCTGTGGATAACCTACATCAGATGGTCCCATAGCACAGCGAGTAGAGCGCTCGCTTTGACATCTGTGCAGACCCTGCTGACGCAATCCAAGGTCGATAAATGAGTACCACACCCTTTGGGTAATAACAAGCAGTGCTCAGATGCCTGAGGGTTCATAACGCTATATAAATTATACATTATTATTATTACATCATGAAACCCTGCTCTCCCTCCTCATAGTAACCTCCATGCAGGCCCTTCACTAGCTTTCCTGCCAAGTGTCCCTCTACTCACAGGGCAGATGAAATAGAAATGGGCTCTTTTGGACCTGGACCTGTCCCAGGATTGGCTTACTAAGGCTGCCCTTAAAGGGAGTTCCTGTTCGTGCCGCTGTGGTCGGTGAGTGGCCAACTCCTTCTGCCCACCCATGTGGGATGCACCGCATGCCAGCAGTTGTGAGTGCACTTTCAGAGGGAACGTCAGCACCTCCGATCTCCCATTTTCAAGAAACAAAGGGATACACGTACCAGCCTCTTTAGAGTGCACATGATTTTGTCTTTTTCCACATCATCATTGTGTGTGTTGTGCATCAATGTAAAAGGTCAAGAGTAGCCACACAATAGAGGGTCACTGTGCAGAGGCCCACGGGGACAGTTGCATACATTTATGTAGGCCACTCTACCAACCAGTGCACACAGCTTTGTACTCCAGGTAGCCGAATGGTGTGGCAGTGATTATACCATGTTATATACATTGGGTTTGCTCCATCCCACTTCACTGCTTGAGTGGAATTACTCAATACAACAACGTTAGTAAAATGAATTTGGTGCTGCGCAGCTGCCGTCGGCTGCGGCACCAAATTCATTTTTACTAACATTGCAAATATGTGCCGCTGGCGCCAGCTTAACAAGCCACCGCCGGCCCGGCACATATTTGCAACGTTAGTAAAATGAATTTGGTGCTGTAGCTGCCGTCGGCTGTGGCACCAAATTCATTTTTACTAACATTGCAAATATGTGCCGCCGGCGCCAGCTTAACAAGCCGCCGCCGGCCCGGCACATATTTGCAACGTTAGTAAAATGAATTTGGTGCTGCCTTCGGGCGTCGGCTGCGGCACCAAATCCATTTTACTAACGACGTTGCAAATATGTGCCGCCGGCGGCACAAGCCGCCGCCAGCACATATTTGCGACATTAGTAAAATTAATTTGGTGCTGCCGTCGGAGTGGACGGCTGTGGCACCGAATTCATTTAACTAATGTTGCAAATATGTGCTGCCGGCAGCTTGCAAATGGTTAAGCTGCCGCCGATGGCACATATTTGTAAGTTCTTTAGTAAAAATGAATTTGGCGCTGCAGCGGCCATGACCGGCCTCGACCACGGCGCGGCGGTCAACTCACTCACCTGCCTAAGCTGAGCTCGAGGAGAAACACGCAGCCAAAATGGAGGTCCTGGACAAGCGTCGCAGCGCCAGCACGCTGTGGCCACGCCCCCTCCTCTGATTGGTCAGTAGCCAGAGGTCGCAAGAGATTGACAGGGGTCGCTGGCCAATCGCCAGAGGTCGCTCTTGCGACCTCTGGCGACCCCCAAATGACGTCCCTGCATGTATGTAGGAGATCTCTGTGTGGGAAGATCTCATATCATTTCCGTATCTGGACGGCTCAGCAGAATACACTGCATGCAATCACTGCTGTTGTTCTCTCCACGTGACATCTTTATTCCATCACTGATTGCATGCAGTAGATTCTGACGAACCGCCTGCCATGGAGGTGTGGAAATTGCATGAGAGCTTCCCAGAGCTCACAGCAGGTATGGCGAGGTCAGATCCACACCCAATGCTGGCTCTGCTGAGGCCCCCCGCTATACACTCACATTCTGATGCACTGAATGGCTGGTGTTGCTATATATCGTCCTGTCAAATCAAGTGAAATGAGACTGAAAGTGGGACAATAATGCAATTTTAGATGACTGCCTCCTGGAGCGCTATCAGGGGTGCGTGAGGGGGCACCATTGTAATGCTACAATCACTAAATCTGCTTTATTGTTAGCATGTCTTTTTCTTATAGTGTGAACTTAATCCTTTTTAAGGAGTCCAATTTGTTCAGTAAAGCAAGAACACGTTGAAATTATGTGCACAGGGTCACACCGTTTATTTAAACAGTGAAGTATGGATTTAAAATTCGCAGATGACAATCAAGCCCCTTCTCAAAAGTTGACAACTTTGGAATGGGGGGGGGGAGTGGACATGGCAGGGGGTTAATGGGCCACTCATGTCCAGTTTTCAAAATTGTCATCCAGCCACCCCACCCCAACATTTTGAGGCTGGCCCCACACCTGCCTCGCTCACCATGCCAGCTTGGGGAAGATTTACAAAGGCTTACCCCATGCTGGCATGGCAGCAGCACCCTATATAAATGAAAAGCTCACCCCCCTGTGCTGGTGCCCCTATGCCAGCATGGCAGCAGGGAGCTTTTCTACTCAAATAGGATGCCGCCAACACACCAACTTAGGGAAGCATTTCAAAGGCTCCCTCGTACTTGCAAGGCAGCAGTGTGCTTTGTAAAAGAAAAGCTGCCCCCCCCGCGCTGTAATGCAAACGGTGTCCAACGTATGTGAAAATCCCTCCACACTGGGATATGGAGGTCTCATGCCACAAGAGGGGAGGTTTTCACTTACGTAGAGCGCTGCTGCTGTGCCAGCATGGAGGAGTCTTTAGTTTAGATAGGGTGCCATGGCTGCTGCTCCGTCAGCACAAGGGAGCTTTTGAAAGGCTCCTTCATGCTGGCGTGGCGGCGGCTATGGCGCCCTTTATAAAATACATTACTTTACTTTAGCATCCTGGGCCACTGCCCAGGTTGCCCATACCCAAGGCCAGCCCTGATCAGCACATTAGTGAAATGTGCAAGAGTATACCCTTAAAGTTAATTAGTAATAGTAAAACATGGATGTCCTCTAGGTGTAGCCATTGTGTCCCTCATGGGCGCCTTTGACAACCATGGGCTCCTGAGAATGCCAACTTTCAGATGGGCCTAGTATCCTGAGCGTAGAGCACCCGCACGAGCAGAGCAACAGCAGCTTTTGTGCACCCATGGGCAGGTCTACAAAAGGCGTTTCTAAGAAGATACCTACATGCCAAAGTAGGGAGACCTTGTGGGGTGCAAGATTGCCCTTATGAATATCAAATCTGTCCCCATTGCAAGTGGATAGAGGGTTAACAAAATGGCTGCTTCTCCTGATGCTAGATACATCATTGCACAGTTTATGTGCGCACCTTAGGGATACTGCAGAAACCAGCAAGTAACTGTTGGCCAGTCATTCTGCGGCACCGTAACTGAAGGTTAGGGGCCACTCAGCAGTCACCAGGAGTTGTGTTTTGTCAGCCTGTGTATGATATTTAGGTTTTTCAAAATATTTTTACAGTCATTGTTGAATTTATTTTTATATTTCCTTTCTGTAATTTCATCAGTGTCAAAGGGTGTGTGATGACACTTGAAGAAATGTAATGAGGGTCAAGAGGTTGTTACTTCACCTACCCAAAAACGATGCAATGATTTCACCAAGCATTTCATAAACAAAGTACTAAACACACAGCAAACCATAAACGCTGCAATAAGGTACTAAATTGGAAGCAACTTTCAAACACTGGTCAATGATGTTCATCGTACAATCCCATGGATGGACTGCTTTAAAGCAATACCCGAACTAGACTTAAAATAATTGGTAAGCTTAGCAACAAAGCTGGCTCTTCAGTTGATCCATGCCCCCCGAACATCTACAAAGAGAACTTTAACAAGGAAATATCAGTTTTCCACTTTTGCAAATTAATGAATTGTTCGCTCAAAACAGGAATTGTACCAAAAGCTTTCAAGATTGCCTATGTGAAACCACTTCCAAAAAGCACTGCTGATGACCCAAAAGACCCCTCCAACTTTAATCCTACCTCACACATATAGTACCCCGACACCAACTTAGGGAGCTACGTGTCCATACAAATGTTGGAGCATGTAGAGTCTAATAAATTACTACATCAACCACAAGTCAGTTTCAGACCTACGATAGGCACTGAATCAATACTGGACAACTTCAAAATCATAGCAGATGACAGCATCACCTCGGTACTCATAATCCTTGACATCTCAGCATCCTTTGGCACTGTTAAACAGATTATTGTAATTAGAAGGCTTGAAGAAACTGAACTCTATAATAGAACTCTACAATGGATGACCATGTTCCTAACAGACAGAACAGAAATCACCCGACTCCCCCCTTTCAGTTAGAACCCACAACCCATTAATGGTGGAGTTCCCCAGCGATCAAGCCTCTGACCATTCCCTTTCAACTTCTATGTGACCTTTTTGATGAAGATCATAAAAACCTAATGGCTCACCTGTTACAATTATGCAGATGACACACAAATCATATACAAAATGACTGACAACAGAAACTCCAGCACCACCATCAGCAACTGCTTCATACAAATAAGCCAATGGGTGATGGCCAACTACCTAAAACTGAACCCAGAAAATGAAAATAATGATAGTCTCACTGCAAGCCACACCTGAAACACGTCTACCATGGCCTTTAGAAATGGGTAACTGCCCCAAAGCATCTAAAGTGAGCAAGAACCTCAGCATATTAATGGACAATAGACTTATGTTGTCACCCCAAGTAAATGCAATTGGAAAAAGGTGCTTCTACCAACTTCAATATATCTAACAGTTTATGTCTTACCTTTATCTCCCTGATTCTTTCAAGAATCAACTACTCAAACAGCATTTACCTAGGTATCCCTGACACAGCAGATAAACTACTAGTCAGACTCACCAGGAGGGAACATTTAACACCAGCTCTCAGAGCACTCCACTTGCCACCAATCAAAAAAGGGCCCTGTTCAAGGCTTTCTGCAACTCCCATTGAGCACTTGAAGATCAGGGAGCAGAATTCCTCCATCACAGAATATCGTTCTACTAACAAACCGGAGACCTAAAATCGAGAAACAAAATACTATTAGAAAGTAGAAGATTTCTCAGACAAAGACATGTAGGCTCTGCTTTTCCAGTACTCTAGACGAACACTGCAATGCGCTACGAAGGGAAACCCATAGCCTACAGGACCACCTGAAATTCAAGAAAAGTCTACAAACCTGGCTTGTCAATACTCAACAGACAGAAAGTTGACCTTAAACCCATCAAGCAACAAAAACGACACTTTGCAGTAGTTTGACGTTCATGTGCAGACACAACCTAATGGAATGCCACACCGGTTCCCAACCATCCCCCTAGAACACGGCACTCAGGAATCTGTAACAACTAGAAGACATCACATCAAGGCACCTCTAAAACAATAAGAGAATAACTTCTCTGTCTCCTGCAATACCTAAACCCCAACACAGAACATATTCATGCATCAACCACTAAAGCCAAACACTTTTTGCAATAACTCAACCGACATCAAGAGCAATAATTTGAAATCACTATGGAAACCCCAATAACAATCCCCAACTTTTGACTAACCTTCAATTTCCACCCACCTTACTCACTGTACAGAAACCAGCTACTCACACCTGGCATTTAAAAAAGGACCCTCTCCCTAAACTTTGAACATCCCAAACGTACACCTCCTACTACAACCGACTTACTCAGTCCTTGGCCAACACATGGCCACAGTATGAGTACACAGCCACCACCCTGGACACACAGCCTTTGATGCCTCCTACAGTTCCCAGCTAGAAAGCTTACATCAGAGCCATTAGTGGAAGAAATTAAGTGTTTTGGCCAGCACGCTGGGTTTAAGGTTAACTGGTTGAAGTCAAAATTGTTCCCTCTCACCCCTTCAGCGGTACCATTTGCAAGTTGCTCCACCTTTAAATGTTCACAAGACCAATCTAACACTACAAGTGTAATTACTTGCCTTTCCTGGAAGAGATCTGATACAAAGTCCAGAGATGGTTGTCACATCCAATCTCAATGTGGCCAGGATGGGGAATGTGCTCAAGTGTCTTTATTTAGGAATACAACTTTACAGTTAGGCTCTGCTTTCTTCTCTCAACTGAAGTCTCTATTAATGCAGCTAATTTAGGGATGGAGGAGCCCGAAAATTAATTGGGACACCCTCACACTATTGTACCAGGCTGGGGAGCTGAGTGTGCCAGATCTAGAAACATACGTATTGGTTTGCCTCATGTGCCACTCCATTCAATGGTATACACACCCACCCAGCCCGCTTTGGGTTTGTCTAGAGAAGATGGTCACATACCCATGTGTGATCGAGTCTGTGAGGCTGACTAAACTGAAGTGACTTCGGAAAAAGATAGGCAGAGTTGCCACCAAAAACTGGACCTACCATATGCTACACCACTGCCCCTCCCTCTTTCTGTCAAATATTGAAAGGCAGCCGTTCACTGAAGATCCAGGCATTTGTAGGGAGCTCTACAAGTTGGGAGTGGTCCAACTGGAGGATCTATTTATCAATAGTGTCTTTATATCCCCTACGAGATTTACAGAGCTGGGGAGCACATCACTCGCCATGCCAATGCCGTATCACTGTATCTGTGGTGAAATTGGTGCTAAGTTTCTCTCCTTCCTTGCGGAACCCAAGAAAACACTCTAAGGACGTATTTTACTACCAGTGTTGCGGAACACAAGAAAACACTCTAGGGACGTTTTTTACTACTAGTGCCAAGCTCGTTGAATAGGCAAGCTTAAGACTAATCCCTGGACGATAGGGATTGCAGGGAAGCCAAGACTGCATTGGCCCAAAGAGCAAAAGCGATGGCAATGACAGTGCCCACTCAATTACAGGAGGCCAGGAAAGCTATAAACATGTATTGAAGGGTAAAAGGGAGGCATATGACAGGCGCCTGATTTTCCGGTAACACTGGGGTATTACAACCCTGGCGGCCGGTAAGTCAGAGGACTAAAAGTGTGGAAGGATGTCGCCTGCCAAGATGTCCGAATGCATCAATGAATATTATGGATGAACATTAAAGTGAAATCTGAGGACAAAGTGATGTCATAAAGAAGATATATGAACCTATGCTGAAAGGATATGAAAATACTTAGAAGTAACAATGTAACTGAAGCACTAATAGTAACATGTACCTAAAGCAGAGGTAATTGTAGATCTAAAGAAGATGAAGTAACTTACTGACCAATAACTAAATACGCAGTAACGCAGGGTAGAAAGAAAACATATAGAAGCTTGCTATAGAGGAATATATAACATGGCAAGGACGGCCATATTAGGAAAATGGACACTGCCTCATGTCGAATTCAACCAAGCTACCTCGGAGACAGGCCAAGACTGTAGAATCAGGAGATGTGGAAAAACAGCTCTTTGTGTAGAGCCGACGATGAGTCAAGGTTGGCCCAGAATTAAGGATGCTATTTTTAAAGGATAAGCGCAGAGCACAAAGGGAGTACATGGATAAGTGTTTTGCTCACCTGGCTCCCACAGGGGGCATCGATCTGAACTGGACAGCTGCGGTCTCCACCAATGTGACGCGTAGTGCCGAGATGACAGACTGGACTGGCCCACCTAGCTTCGTTTGCTTGGCCCGTAGGAGTATTCTTCTGCAAATGGAGAAAGGGAATTAACCACCTGTGGAGTTGCGTGTTAACTCCCACCCCCGCTGTTCTCCCCACTGATCACCTTTAATGTCCCCTCTTATAGTCTCACCTGATGGTTTGGAAAGATGAGCTCTCCATCCTGCATTGAGCGCAGGGGCGCGTAGATAACCAGTTGCTTCACTAGTTCGAAGGAATTGGTGAGTTCCAGAACAATATTGACTCTGAGATTTCCAGCGAGACGCCGTCAGTATATAGTTCGTAAGAGTTCAAATGTCTGACTTTCACTCTTGTCCGATTCCTTGCAGGTTGCAGCTTGACCCTCGCGAAGAGTTCCTCGTGGCAACCGGTAACATTCAGGTAAGCATTTGTATTATCCAACACAGTTCGATAAAATAATGTCTATTTCGGGGAATAAAGCCTCCAGCGGTAAAATTAGGTAAGTCTATTGTGGTGAAAAGGATTCCTCTTGTTTGTCCCTTTGTTTCACCTTGCTGTCCTTTTGTTCCCCTTAGGGGCTGGGGTGCGGCGAAGATGCGGTGGAGGCTGCGCCGACCCGTGAAGAGGAATAGTACCCCCGGCGGTAAAATCAGGTAAGTCTACGGGGGTAACTAATATTGCCTCTGTTTATTCCCTTGGCTCACCTTGCTGTTCTTGTGTTCCCCTTAGGTGCCGGAGTGCGGCGGGAACATGCAGAAGGATGTGGTGGGCAGTGAAGATGCTGCGAAGGCCGGTGAGTTCAGTGCAGTGCCGCAGTAGGCGAGGCGACGTGCATAAAATAACTTCTTTCTTCCAGCTCGAAGGCGCGGTGGATCGGGAATTCAGGTAAGGATTAAAGGTATTGCTCTTGTTCTAACCTTTTCTCCTTCTTTCTCCCTCTTTCTAGGAGCTCCAGACTCGAGGCGGGCGTGGCAGAAAACTGGATGCAGACTTGCAGGCACGGTGAGCGTTACGCTGCTGGATGCAGAATAACGCGAAGCGTGTGCTGCTCTTCGGGCATGGTTTAAATAGCCTCCAAAGTAATCCCAGGTAAGTATTCCTCCTCGACCCCACCCGAGTAAAAAATAGTCCCTAGGTAAAGTAGTCCCTTCCAAGCCTCTTTTGGCTTGGAGCTCTTGCAGCATGGTCTGCATCAGGTAAGTTTGCAGCATGGTCTGCATCAGGTAAGTTTTAATCTATCAGCCTGGCGCCTATAGCGCCAGGACTGACTCTCCATATGAGCCTGGTGTCATAGATGCCAGGACTGCACCCAAATAGCCCCTAGCAGGGGCTGTTGGGCTTGCTTGGAATAACTTGATGCCTGCTTCCGGGGTTGCTGGACTTGATCTGGATCCCCGGGGGTAGGCATCATGACAGCACTCCCCCCCCCAAAGCCCCTCCTAAAGTCGTTCTTCCCCATGGTTTTGGTTTGTCTGGGAAATTTCGGTGGAATTTTTTCACCAATCGGGGTGCATGAACGTGGTCACTAGGTTCCCATGACCTTTCCTGTGGTCCGTAACCTTTCCAGTCGATTAAATAAAAAAGTATCGACTTCACCAGCTTGGAGTCCAGGATGTTCTTAACCTCAAATTCGGGTTCCCCGTCTATAAGGATGGGGTGTGGTGGCTTGGTTAGTCTTGTCCCTGGTTGCACTGGCTTCAAAAGTGACACATGAAAGATGAGGTGAATTCGCATATTAGCAGGTAAGTCCAACTTGACGACCACTGGGTTGATAATGGCCTTAATAGAGTAAGGTCCCAAATATCTGGGGTTAAAGGTCCGTGTTCTCTTTAGAGGTATGTGTTTTGTGGCCAACCATACTTGGTCCCCTATCTGGTATTGTGGAGTATCACTTCTATGCCGATCAGCATTTTTCTTGTATTTTTCTTTCTCTTGTTTTAAATGTGCAGTTGCTTCCTTAAAGGCTTGTGTAATCATAGCGTGCAGATGGTCCACTGCGGGCATTTCTAAGTGTTGGGGTGAGTCAAGGTCTGAGGTTCGAGGATTGTGCCCATATATGGTATAAAAGGGGCTTTGTCCAGTTCCAGAATGTACTGAATTATTGTATGCATATTCAGCGATCCAAAGAATGTCTTTCCAATTACTCTCGGTCTGATGTAACATACAACGCAGGTATTGTTCAAGAGTCTGGTTGGTCCTCTCAATTTGACCATCGGTTTGGGGGTGGTGACTGGTCGATAACCTCACATCGATTTGCGCCAATTGACAACATTTCTTCCAAAAATGTGAAATGAATTGACTGCCCCGGTTAGAGACCAATATGGACGGAAATCCGTGTATGCGAACAATGTTTGCGAGGAACTCCTTGGCCAGGATTGAAGCTGAAGGTAATCCCTTTAAAGGAATAAAGTGGGCCATCTTGGAAAAAAGATCCACAATTACTAGAATGGTGTTAAATCCATTGCATGGAGGTAGATGAGTAATAAAGTCTAACGATAAGGTGTGCCATGGAGTAGGCGTAATGTCTAAAGGTTGTAAGAGTCCAGCTGGTTTTTTCTTCTAACTTTTGTTTTGGGCGCAAATGCCACAAGACATTACACATGATTTAATATCCTTTCGCCAGGTGGGCCACCAGAATTGTCTCTTAATTTTAGCTTCAGTCTTTGCGATACCTGGGTGCCCCTGCATTAGGGTGTCATGATAATGGGAAATGACTAGCTCTTGTAGTTCCTTGTGTGGCAGAAATAGCCGCCCTTGGTAATAAGGCAGGTCATTGGTGACAGTGTAGTCCGGGCCTTTCTTTACCCAGTCCTGCAGGGCTGTAGGATCGAAGAGTTGCTGGATCTTTACCTGAATGTCCTCTAGTGTCTGTAGAGTAGTCATGCCAAGAATCTTTTTTTCGGAAATTATAGGTACTGGTTCTGGGTTCACTTCTGCCTCTCCCATCCCTATTCGGGATAAGGCATCTGCTTTACCATTCTTGCAACCTGGTTGATAGGTTATCATGAAATTGAACTCGGCAAAGAATAATGCCCATCGGAGTTGACGTGACGATTGGGCCTTGGCTGTCTTTAAATACTGCAAGTTCCGGTGATCTGTGATCACAGTAATGGTATGCCTGGCACCGAGAAGATAGTGCCGCCAAGCCTTGAAGGCGGATTTAATGGCTAATAACTCCTTGTCGGTAACGGCATAGTTTAACTCGGGTGGTGAGAACTTTCTGGACCAAAATGCCACTGGGTGAAGCTGGCCAGTTTCAGGGTCCTTTTGGGACAGGACAGCTCCCATGGCTAAACTGGATGCATCCGTTTCCACTATGTATGGAAGTTCAGGGCATGGGTGCTTTAGTACAGGGGCAGACGTGAATTTCGCTTTCAGCTCTTGGAAGGCATTTTCAGCTTCTTCAGTCCACATAAAGCGTTTGTTTTTTCGCAAGAGTGCTGTGATAGGATGAACAACATGTGAGAAATCCGGGATGAATCTGCAGTAGAAATTGGCAAAGCCAAGCATGCTTTGTACTCCTTTTACTGAACTTGGTGATGGCCACTTAAGGATTGCGTCCACCTTTAGTGAGTCCATTCGCACTCCTTTTGGACTCAGGATAAACCCAAGGAATTCAACTTCCGTGGCATGAAAAACGCATTTTCTCAGTTTTGCATATAGTTTGTGCTGGCGCAATTTCTCAAGGACTGCTCGGACGTGCTTCACATGGTCAGATTCTGAAGAGGAGTACACTAGAATATCATCGATATATACGACAACACAAACGTCAATGAGTTCACGAAGGACATTGTTCATAAAGTATTGGAAGGCTGCTGGTGCATTGCACAACCCGAAGGGCATCACCTGGTATTCGAATAACCCATACTTAGTGCAAAAAGCAGTCTTCCAATCGTCGCCCTCTTTCACACGTACCAGATGGTATGCCCCCCAGAGATCCAACTTAGTGTATATGCAAGCGGCCTTTACTTGGTCTAGTAGTTCGGGGATCAGAGGCAATGGGTATCGGTTCTTAACAGTGATCTGGTTCAATGCGCGGTAGTACATGCACGTTCTGAGGTCACCTTCCTTTTTGGGCACGAAAAACAAAGCTGAAGATGCAGGGGACTTGGATGGGCGAATGAAGCCATTAGCAAGGTACTTTTCTAGGTATTGCCGTAGGTGAAGGTTCTCAGGTTCCGTAAGGGCGTAGCTCCTGCTACAAGGGGGTTGTGCACCGGGTATGAGATCGATTTGACAATCGTACGATCTGTGAGGTGGTAAGGTGTTTGCCTGTTCTTTTTGGAAACCATCCTGGAATTCTTGATATTCCGGAGGTAATTGCACGACTGATGTGTTGACTGTGGCCAGGCCTGCGTTCAAGTTTTTCTTTGGGTAACAGGATTGTGCACAATCCGGGAAGGTTATTCTCTTCTCTCACCAATCAATACAAGGATTATGTGTTTCCAACCAAGGTATCCCCAGTATTATTTGGAACTGTGGGGCTTTGATTAGATCAAACACAATAGTCTCTCGATGCCCATCCTGACCCAATAGTGTCATCTCTGCGGTGGAATGAGTTACAGGCCCAGAGGCAATTTCAGTTCCATTGACTGTGGTGATGACATCTGAGGTGGTCTTTCAGCAAAGAGGTAGATTCATCCTGGAAGCCAATTCGTAGTCCACATAGTTTCCTATGGCCCCGCTATCAATGTATGCCCTTGCTGCGTGCATACGTGATGGCTGCCTTGGATCTACAAGGACAATTGGTATGATGAGATGCGAGGTCTGAGTATCCTTCTTCAAGCTCGGCAAGCGGACCTCTACGCTTGTCGGGCGTGGTCGTTTCCCGAGTCTGACTCCTTATGGCTTTTATCAGCAGCTCCTACCACCTTCTTGGGTGGTTTTACAGGGCAATCCCATAGAAAATGCCCAGAAGTTCCGCAATATAGGCACAATTGTATTTGCCGTCTCCTTTCTCTTTCCTTCTGGGTTAAGGATCCTTTAACCCCTCCGATTTGCATGGGTTCTGAAGCATCTGCTCCTTTGGGGTTAGCGTGGGTTTTGACCAACACCCGATTCTCAAACTTGGCTCAATCAGCCTTTCTGTTCTGAAGTCTGTGATCTAACTGGACCACTAAGTCTATATATTCAGCGCAGTCTTGAGGTGGGTTCACAACTTGAGCCAAGACATCCTTGAGTTTTCCTCGAAGCCCTCGATGAAATAACGTGATTGGTTTTACCTCGGGCCATCCAGTTTCCACTATCAACCTATTAAAGGTCGCAATGTAGGATAGAAGGTCCTGGTTACCCTGTTGCAGGGACAAAAGTTTGTTATCCAGGGCCTATCCTTGGGAGTGCCGGGCAAATAGTCTTTCCATGCTCATTTGAAAGCCCTGAAAATCCCAAAGAATTGGGTCATCCTGATTAACTAGTGGAATTGACCAATCAGCTGCACTGCCGCTGAGATATGACAATACAAAGGCTACCTTGGCTTGATCGTTTGGGAAGGCTCTAGGTCTGCATAAAAAGTGCAAGTGGCATTGGTTCATGAACACGGCAAACCTTTTGGGGTCCCCGGCAAAGCGTTCGGGCGGAGCTAATGGAATAGTTCCTGGTAGGTTGATTTGCACAGGGTTACTCGATGACACAGGAGCTGGATTTCCCCCGAGTCCTGGTAGGGGTGTTTGTCCAGCCTGGCTTTGCAGTAGTTGCCTAGCAAGGTCATCAGTTCGCTCCTAAGAGCATTGGTTTCTTGACAGGCGGAATGGACTTCAGCCCTCAGTTCCCCTAGTAATTGGGCCAATTGGTCAGTTTCTGAGGTATCCATAACGCCCGGGTGGGAATTTGTGGGTAGACTTCGCGTTCTGTTACGCTCACCTGGCTCCCACAGGGGCGTCGATCTGAATTGGACAGCTGCGGTCTCCACCAATGTGACGCGTAGTGCCGAGATGACAGACTGGACTGGCCCACCTAGCTTCGTTTGCTTGGCCCGTAGGAGTATTCTTCTGCAAATGGAGAAAGGGAATTAACCACCCGTGGAGTTATGTGTTAACCCCCACCCCCGCTGTTCTCCCCACTGATCACCTTTAATGTCCGCCTCTTATAGTCTCACCTGATAGTTTGGAAAGATGAGCTCTCCATCCTGCATTGAGCGCAGGGGCGCGTAGATAATCAGTTGCTTCACTGGTTCGAAGGAATTGGTGAGTTCCAGAACAATATTGACTCTGAGATTTCCGGCGAGACGCCGTCAGTATATAGTTTGTAAGAGTTCAAATGTCTGACTTTCACTCTTGTACGATTCCTTGCAGGTTGCAGCTTGACCCTAGCGAAGAGTTCCTTGTGGCAACCGGTAACATTCAGGTAAGGATTTGTATTATACAACACAGTTCGATAAAATAATGTCAGTATGTAACCTGTTGCTTTCTCCCTTATTCAGGTGCTGAGAGAAATTATGAAGTTTCGGTGAATAATGCCTCTGGCGGTAAAAGTAGGTAAGTCTATTGTGGTGAAAAGGATTCCTCTTGTTTGTCCCTTTGTTTCACCTTGCTGTCCTTTTGTTCCCCTTAGGGGCCGGGGTGCGGCGAAGATGCGGTGGAGGCGGCGCCGACCCGTGAAGAGGAATAGTACCCCCGGTGGTAAAATCAGGTAAGTCTATCGGGGGTAACTAATATTGCCTCTGTTTATTCCTTTGGCTCACCTTGCTGTTCTTGTGTTCCCCTTAGGTGCCGGAGTGCAGCGGGAACATGCAGAAGGATACGGTGGGTAGTGAAGATGCTGCGAAGGCCGGTGAGTACTGCGCGGTGCTGCAGCAGGCAAGGCGACGCGCATAAAATACCTTCTTTCTTCCAGCTCGAAGGGGCGGTGGATCGGGAATTCAGGTAAGGATTAAAGGTATCGCTCTTGTTCTAACCTTTTCTCCTTCTTTCTCCCTCTTTCTAGGAGCTCCAGACTCGAGGCGGGCGTGGCAGAAGACTGGATGCCGACTTGCAGGCACGGTGAGCGTTACACTGCTGGATGCAGAATAACGCGAAGCTTGTGCTGCTCTTCGGCCGTGGTTTAAATAGCCTCCAAAGTAGTCCCAGGTAAGTATTCCTCCTCGACCCCACCCGAGTAAAAAATAGTCCCTAGGTAAAGTTGTCCCTTCCAAGCCTCTTTTGGCTTGGAGCTCTTGTAGCATGGTCTGCATCAGGTAAGTTTGCAGCATGGTCTGCATCAGGTAAGTTTTAATCTATGAGCCTGGCGCCTATGGCGCCAGGACTGACTCTCCATATGAGCCTGGCGCCATAGACGCCAGGACTGCACCCAAATAGCCCCTAGCAGGGGCTGTTGGGCTTGCTTGGAATAACTTGATGCCTGCTTCCGGGGTTGCTGGACTTGATCTGGATCCCCGGGGGTAGGCATCATGACAGCAAGCTCTGAATGTAGGACATTCTTCATAGATGGAAGAAGAAAACATCTGTGAGAGCCAAACTGTTGGTAAATTAAAAGTATACAAAGTTCACGTGAGATAGAGAGAGGCAGTCTCTATAGGCCAAGAGGAGTAACAGCACCCTGCATAATTAAATCAAATAGCAGTAAATCGAAGGTTCAAATGGACAAATTCGTGGTCTCTTCACACGTGACTCAGAAGTCGGAAACAAAGGCTATTCATTAGACCTTGAAGCTAGGATAGTAATGTGCTTACATTCCTTTAAATGTTCCGGGACAGTGAGCAGGCAACAAGGTCAACTACAAATGGAAGACTTAGGCTCATGGCCTACCAATGAGAGATTATGGACTAATTGGGAAATGGGAGTAGTCAGATGGGATTCAAACACCTCAGTTTCGTTTCATGTACGTTCTGCTAAAGAGCAAAAAGTCTGAGGTTGGGATAGTATGTCAACCAATCAGTGGGGTTGAGGGACAACCTAACGTGCAATATAGCATAGACCAATCCACTGTTGTTTTGTCCCCCTTAACCAATTCCTTCCCATGATAGGTTTTGTATTTTGCCATGTAGAATGGCATTATACATGATGCATATTGGGGTAGAAGACCGCTAGGTAATCAAGCTTCTGCGCGAGTGTGCATGCATCAGTCCAATGTCTGTGAGTTCACCCTACTTTATTAAATGACAATAAAATAGTACTTTGCCATATTCCTTGAGTCTGTCCGATTATTTGGTTTGAGATCATTATTGTAATTATATGTAGCACAAACAGATGCTTCAATGTGCTAGAGTGCAGAACAGCAGGGATATTTACAGCCATATTCATGCCAGGAATTCAGCCTGCAGCAAACGCCAAGTGGTTACAGATTATTAGGTGGGAGCTGCTATAAACGAACAACACAACAAAAAAAGGATTCAATGTGATCAAAGAAGAACTCGGGCCTTCTTGATGTACATTCTCACCTGCCTTTAATGGATAAAATAGAACCTTGACAGAAGCAATAACTATGCTGTCTACCCTGCATACGAAGATGGTGGAGGAAGTAGATGAAACCGAGGATGAAGATTGGTTTTCGTCCCCAATTTCATGGGTTCCAACCTGGTTGGTGAATGCCTTCAAACTACTTGGAGCAATACTAGTGTTAGTGTTGCTCAGATTCTGTTTTATAAGAATATTCAAAGGACAGTGCAAGAAGACGGCAAAGAAAGCAATTGGGATGAAAATGATTGATGTGAATGCTGTGACTGATAAGCACACACAGACCAAAACATCACCCGTGATCACCTGAAAGAAAGTCCTCTGCCACCCCTAAGAACATGGTTCTGTTACCCTAGGGATCAAAATAACTATGTAGGAAGTTGGGTGCAGTGTCAATTAACTGGGAGTACTGTCATTTGACCTGGAGTGTGGAGGAACATGTAAAGAATGCAGGTGACCTGAGGGGGGTGACTAAGATATGGATCCCTAAGAATTCATTCTGTGGAAGAAAAATGAAGAGAATTGAGGAAGGGGAGGTAGTCGAGGATTCGACTAGAGGGGGTAATGTAGAGGAGCAGATGTGCACGTCAATGATAGAACCCACCCCCTCACCTCCGATCTATTGGATGAGCAACAGGAAGATGCTGTGCATGACACCTGGTATTATTCCAATATTGCATCAATTGTATGAGAGACGTTATGCACTCAGATATCCGCATCGAATGAACCCTCGAACTGAAGCGGTAGCAGATTTGCAGACACCACTGAATATTGAGGAGCTGTAAAGAGAATCTGACAGGTGCAAAGGGATGTCATACAGAGAAGATACAATGACGCACCGAAACAATATAAGAATACTTAAAGAATAAAGAGATAATTGAAGAAACAAGAGTAAGCATACATACAAGTGAGAAGAAATCATATATACAAAGAAGATAAGTAACCAGTTGAGTAGTGAATGTATATATGCAGAAATGCAAGGTAAATGAGCCATATAGAAGCTTGCTGCAGTAAGAAAATATAACATGGATAAAGCGGCCATGTTGGAAAGACGGACGCCGGCACTCAATGATAGTAAGCGAAGAGCTCAAAGGACAGAGATCAGGGCTGCAGAGCTGACAGATGCTGGAAATACAAATGTGTGCATGAACAAAGAATAGCTGTTGGCAGCAGATCAAGGATGCCACAGCGAGAAGCTACTAAAGGGTACAAGGGGAGTCAACAAGGATAAGCAATGTACGTAGGACATATTTACGCAAATGGGTGAATATTTGCAAAACCCAAGTTTTGACACTTGAATTTGCAGAAAAGCATAAGTGAGATGGAGCAACCAAGTCTCCAGAGGCTGAAGAGGGTAATGACAATTGACATAATTGAATCAAATAAGCACTAAATAAAAGATGAAATTGACAAAATAATGGTTTCTTCATACGTGGTGTAAGACCAGAAAACAAGGTCTATTCATGAGTTTCAGGCAAAGAGAACGATGTGCCTTAACTCCCTTAAAGTTTCAGAGAAGAGAACATCCAGCAATGTCAAGTACAAAGGCGAAGCCTTGGCTGAAGGCTTGGCTGGTGAGAGATGGTAGACTTATTGGGCCAGTGGTCAGTAGTCTGATGTTCTCTGCACCTGGGTTTCAATTTGCTTACTTGCTGGTAATGAGCCGAGTGTCCAAGGTTGGGAGAGAATGGCAACCAATCAAAGGGCCCAGGCAATGTGAGCATACATTGCTGCAGAAGCCAATCCGCTACTGTTATGCTGCTATAATCTGTATTATATGTAGTAGAGGGAAGTTCAAAGCATGCCTACCAGACATCGGGCAGCCAATAAGGTTACTAACACTTACATACTCTATGGGTAGATCTGTTCCCCTAACCAATCCATCCATCCGATAGGTTTTATTATCTGCCACGTAGGATGACTCCATAGCTGACGCATATTGAGGTATAAAGTCTTTGCATACCAGAAATGTAACGGAGAGTGTGTGGACTACCATTCGTTGTCCGCCAGGTTTCCCTACTTTATTGAACTGATAATAAAGTACTATTTTGCCATATTCTTTGAGTCTGTCTGGTGATTTGGGTCTAAGATTATTTGTTCTGGTAATTCCATTCTGCACATAGGCACGCCCATAAAAGTGCTACTGCACAGGTCTACAAACATTGATTAGTTTAGTAGTATAGGCCGCTGAAGATGCAATTGCATTTACTTGCTTAGTTAGAGACAGGTTAGAGTCCAAATAGACCCCAAGGGTTTTAACTTCCTGAGAGACTGGGGTAGCCTTGCCATCAAGAACGAATGATTTGTAGGCTCCATCATGTTTCTTCAACTGAAGTTGCGATTTGACCAAGAGCAGCTCGGTTTTGTCATCGTTAAGGCATAGTGAGTGATGTACCATCCAGGCCTGGATGGTATGGTAGGCCTCACTTAAAGTGTTTGAAGAAAAAGTGGCAGAAAAGGCCAGCAGGATACAGCGCATAGAACGGCAACTTATGTGGCTGTGATAGGGCTGCGGCTGAGAGCTTGAGTAGGAGCCTGCCAAATTCCCACTAGAAATTGGAATTTAGAGAAAGAAAGGGTTTGCTCTCAAACTGCGCACACACATAGAATAATAAGCAAATGCAAATTAAATGAGTGGTTTTAATCAGAACTGGTGCAGCCTGACACGTGTTTCGAGCTTCCCGCTCTTCTACTGAGGCTTAATCTTGGCTAGTGTGTATTTTGAATACAAAGGTAGAAGTTGAGTAATCTGACAAAGTTAGGCGTGGGCTCCCATTATTTTGCAGTTGCACGAATGAATTTTCAGTAAATTATTATCTTGCAGTACGTTCACTGCTATGTGGGGAACTGGAGCCAAACGGAGCCCAGGGTCCGAAACACGTGTCAGGCTGCACCAGTTCTGATTAAAACCACTCATTTAATTTGCATTTGCTTATTATTCTATGTGTGTGCGCAGTTTGAGAGCAAACCCTTTCTTTCTCTCACTTAAAGTGTTTCTGTCAATGGAATAATCTCTGGTAATGGGTAGGAGAATCTGGGTATCATCTGCATAATTACTATAAGAGATACAAGCAACCCTGAGTGTCAAGAAGGTCGAAAAGTGGCTTTGTGAAGACATTGTAAAGAGTGGGTGAGGCATAGGAGCCTTTCGGGACACCACAGGTGATGGGGGTTGGCTAGGCTGCGGCTGAAGGTGAAAATACTCTCATAGTTCTGTTAGAGAGGAAAGATGCGATCCAACTAGTTGCCTCAACTGAGAAGGGAGCTGTCGAGGAGAGGTGTTCACACAGAATTTGGTAATCAACCAAATCGAAGGCCGCTGAAAGGTCAAGCAAAAGGAGAGCTATCCTGCCAGCATCTTTGAATGCATCCATTTGATTCTTCAAATCCAAAAGTGCTGATTCCGTGCCGTGACCCGACCGAAATCCCGATTGGCATAAACCCAGGTGGTTATTGGTTTCCAAGTGTACCTGAATTTGCAGGTATGCTGCTCTGTTTAGAATTTGGAGGAGGAAAGGGATGATTGTGATGGGGCGATAGTTGGTAGGGATGTTTGGGTCTAGCGTGGGTTTCTTAGTAAAGGTAGGACCCAGGTGTCTTTTAAACTAGCTGCAACTGAGCTGGGGGAGAATGAGGAATTGATAAGAGAGGTCAAGAATGGAGCAAGTACTTCTGTGCAGTCTTTTATGACTTGACTAAGGCCAGGCACATATCCCATTGGCATCTGGAAGGTTTCAGGCCTTTTTTCATTTGTATTACCTCCAAATATGAGACAGGTTTGAAGTCAAACAGATGATTGTTATGTAGAAGGGGATGAGGATTTAGCACAGAAGAGGCATCTCTTGAAGTGAGATTGTTTTTCTTTGCCATTATCTTTTTTTGAAGTGAGGCTATTTTAAAACCTTGCGGCCTTCCCCTAAGGGTGACCATCGACCTCGAGCACATACCTTCCCTCCTTCGCCTCAGTGTGACTGACATCAAGCATGTATATCTTCCCTCCTTCACCTCAGCGTGACCATCAACCTCAAGCACATACCTTCCCTCCTTCACCTTCGAGTGTGACCATCGAACTGAAGCAAGCTCCTCCCCTCCTTCACCTCAGAGTGGGACCATCGACATCAAGCATGCGCCTTCCCTCCTTCACCTCAGCTTGTGACCATTGACCTCAGGCACATACTTCCCTCCTTTACCTCAGCCTGTGACCATCGACCTCAGGCACGTATCTTCCCACCTTCACCTCAGAGTGTGACCATCAACCTCAAGCACACACCTTCCCTCCTTCACCTTAGAGTGTGACCATCAATCTGAAGGAAGCTCCCCCCTCCTTCATCTCAGAGTGGGACCATCGACATCAAGCATGCAGCTTCCTTCCTTCACCTCAGCGTGACCATCAACCTCAATGTCAGGGTTCCATTACAAAAAACCCATCGTGCTCTCAGATCTTCTCCCTCAAGTCTTGGACATTCTATATATAGAAGGAAGCAGTCCTGTGCCCCAGCAACCCCGCTATTGTCTCTGAATCTTTGTGAGTTAAACGCTGTTTGCAAAAGCCTCAGGCTACACTTTCATCTAAGAGCGTTCGTTCTTTCAGAGAACGCTATGGGTTGTCATGAAAATTCTGGCTACCATTGCACAGACGTATGCCTCCTGGATTACGGCGGTGAGTTGTGCGTGCTGTCAGCTGTTCGTGATATAAACTCCACCCACTCTGCACGGCGCCGCTTCTGAATTTGTTCTGAAAGCTGCTTTACATCTTGTACCCTTGATTCCTGGTTTCTTGACTCCGTGGTCTTATTTCGGATTTCCTGCTCTGTCTCCTGTTTTGGCTCGACTTTGATTTATCTGGCTGATTTGGAACGCTTAACGGACTGCTACGGTTTCCCCTCTGTATACTTGCTCTCGCCTGTTGCCGACTCGGAAAGCTGCTGGATTGTCATGGTTCCCCATTGCACTTTTTCTCTCGCCTGTTGCTGACTCAGATCGCTTATTGGATTGTCACGGTTCTCCTTTGTACTCTTGCTCTCGCCTGTTGCTGACTCGGAACGCTTACTGGATTGTCACGGTTCTCTTTTGTGCTTCTGCTTTCACCTGTTGCTAACTGGGAACACTTACCGGATCATCACGCTTCTTCACGTCACAATACTACAGTGTTTGGGGACTATAGACTGCGGCTTTGGGATCTACTAAGACACTGGGGGATATTGGCGCATCAGCGCAAGGATCAAGTACTTTTTATTTAGGCGTCCTCGTACCGGCGGGAATACAAGGATACTGTTATCCTGGAACTACTACTTCTGTTGCTGCAACTATTCCTTGCGGGACACTTCAAAACACTCAACACTGTTCTATAGGTAAGCAGGCTGCACTGCAGCATTGTTGTTTCTTGGATTAGTTGTGTTTCCTCTGTAATCAGTCTGTTCTATTTCCCAGGGTTGCCCATCACACTTTTTCTGGAAACATTAGCCACTCCACTCATTCTTTTTATGAGTACTTCATCCTATCCCTGTTTAAGTCTTTGGTATTGTTCACTGACATTATATTAATCCTTTGTTTTCTTTTTGCAGCCACCTGTGTGTACCAGGGTGTACTCACCTCAATCTGTCCTTTTGTACTCTTGAGGGGTATATTGTCAGAAAGACTCAATTGTTTCACGACGTGTCAAGCAACCACTTCGGATTTTAGTCCTTGGGCCTAACACTCAAGCACATACCTTCCCTCCTTCACCTTAGATTGTGACCATCGACCTGAAGCAAGCTCCTGCCCTCCTTCATCTCAGAGTGGGACCATCGACATCAAGCATGCATCTTCCCATCTTTACCTCATCTTGTGACCATTGACCTCAGGCACATACTTCCCTGCTTCATCTCAGCCTGTGACCATCGACCTCAGGCACGTACCTTTCTTCCTTCACCTCGGATTTGGACCATTTACCTCAAGCTCACACGCTCCCACCTTCACCTCAGAGTGTGACCATCAACCTCAAGCATGCACCTTCTGTCCTTTACTTCAACCAGTGTTCATCGACCTCATGCACTTACCTTCCCACCTTCACCTCTGAGTGTGACCATCGACCACAAGCATGCACCTTCCCTGCTTCACCTCAGTTTGCGATCATCAACCTCCGGCATGTACCCTTCTACCTTCACCTCAGTGTGTGACCATCGATCACAAGCACGCACTTTCCCTCCTCCACCTCATAGTATGACCATCAAACTCAAGCACATACCTTCTAATCTTCACCCCAGAGTGTGACCATCGACCTCAAGGATGCACCTTATTCTTCTTCTTCTTCTTCTGAACGGGTTTAAACAGTAGTGCTGGAACAATTTTGAGAGTTTTGAGAGTGGGGGCGCTGGCTGGTGTCACCTTGCAAAATCATACGTTTTGTGAACAATCCAGGTGCTATTCAACTAGCAAGGATGTCAAGTGAAGTTAACTCCTTCAATGGAGACACGTTTGGGAGTGGGTTCAACTTAAATCATTTCTAAAACATGGCATCAGGGGAATAATTTCAAAGCAATTATTTCCACATGTATGATAGAAGGTTGATAGGATAGGGTATTTGTAGAGAGTCATTTCTATACAATAACCACCTAATAGTGCTCAGTGAAATACAGACTGAGAGTCAACATAAAATGTTACTGTTGGAAAACCACATTGTAAGCACTATTGACTCAGACCCCCCAAAAGCGACTACCCCATTAATATCCTCCCATACATCGCCAGAAATGTGGAATGCTTAGCCCCTACCCAAGTGCAACAACACATGCCCACAAACAACCCACTCAACCCCTTCCAATCTGGGTTTCAACATGAGACCGCTACACTTCACATCTTTGACGACCTCCACAACATCACTTCTTATACTCCTTGACCACACTAAACATATACCACGGGATGAAACTTTCAGACACCATTTTAGACCGGTTCACTTCCTTCCTCACTGGCAGGAGACACTTTTTCCCTATGACCCCTTATCAATCATATCCCAGTCCAGTCATATGTGGTGTCCCACAAAGCTCTTCCCTGGCCCCACTTTTCTTTAACCTATATGTAGAATCCATTGGAAAAACCCATAGCAACCACATTGCCCATTTCCACCAAAAGGCAGATGACACAAAAATATACTCCCATATCTCATCCCCTCACAAATCCACACCCTCAAAAGCTGTCTCTCCCCCATTAACACTAGGATGGCCACCCACTACCTCAAGCCTAACCCTTCCAAAGCGGAATACCTCCTCATCTGCCCCCTGCTCCTTCCGGGCACATATCTAACCTCCCACCCCGGATTAAAGATCTTATCACAGCCAACCTACACATATTCCTCTCCAGATTTCAAATCTCTTGGCTTCACCATCAACCCCCACCTTTCTTTTACACACCACATAGCTGCTGTCTTCAAAGCATGCAATATACAACTACAGCTCCTATGAACAATCACACACACCTCCTGCCCCATGATGACTTCTGCACCGTAGTCCAAGTATTGATTCTGTCCAAGCAGGACTACGACAATGTTCTCCTCACTGGACTCCCCAACAGCATACGTCTGCCCTGCAAGCCATACAAAGCACAGCAGCCAGACTGATCCTCCGGTATTACCCAAATTGTTAGTTTACAATTGTTCGAATGAACAATTGACCGAATTTAAAGGGTCACAATTGGCCTTTTCACAATTGACCGTATATATATATATATATACATATATATATATATGGGGTTTTGGCGTTGGGTGGGGGGTTGTGGGGGGTTTCCCCCCACACATATGTTACAATTGACCTTCACAATTCGGTCAATTATGTAAAAGGTCAATTGTAATTCGAACAGTTGTAAAACGAACAATTCGTATACAACCGATCCTCCACCTACCCAAAAATTCACACATTACACCAGTTCTCGCTCAGCTACACTGGCTCCCCATACCACAAACAGTTCCCTTCAAATGACTCTACATTGTGTTCAAAGTCATACATCTCAAAACCCTGCCTTACTTTCACAACTTTCTCAAACCCATCACCCACACAATCCAACTGTGTGGGCACCCAGAGCATGGAACATGCTACCACTTCACATCTGCACTGCACTCTCCATAACCCTTTCAGAAAGAGCCTCACGACTTTCCTTTTTCCTTGCACATAACCCTACACCTCCACCTCCCTCCCTACCTACCACTTGTCTATCCTAATCTTCCTATCCTATCCTGAAAACATTTTGCAACTTCTGTTTCACCTCTAATTTTTTAAACCTTTGAACCTTCTTAGGCTCTCTGGGTCCCCTCTTGGTAGAACCAGTGCTGAACAAAACTTCACATAAAATAAATATCTGATGAAGTAAAGAGGTTTGTATCATAGAAATGACCACATAGATAACAGCAAGTCATCCTTATTAGCTGAAAGGAGTTATACTAGTGTATAAACAGACTTCTTCAGAGTAGACCTACCAACACACAAAACTCACAGAGAGCTCTGCTCACGATGACACTCAGATTTGTGAACTCTGGTTCATGTTGATGCCCAGATCTACTCAGTGTACTAATCTTAATATACTCATTCAAAGCTCTGCTCCTAATAATAACCATGTGCACTTAGACTTATGCTGTTCATAACTAAAAAAGATAGCATAGTTTGCAGATATGGCTGAACCATGCTTTATCTGTCTGAGGACGAGCTAATAGAGTTAGCACAGATGGATATCGGCTCATCTGTGTCCATGAAAGGAATAACATACCACTGATAATGTTAGCAGCAAATGCCATTGGAATGTAATCTGTGCCCTTCAGTTAATTAGTGCTGGTATGTTGTACGGAATGTCTGTGGGAGGCAGATTCCTGGCAGATGAAACCATACATCACTCTGTTTTCTGTACTCTAAGTGTCTGGATATGGCATACAAAAAGAGCATCAGATTGTAGAGTTTATCCAACATAGCTGGGGAACCATGTAGCTCTCCTTCTGTGCACAGACACATGATATCATAAAGAAAACATGTGCCTTGTGATGTTATACACAATTATTTTTTTTTAAATACTGGCGATGAAATGGCAATGTCAGTTAAATATTAAACAGGTGGACACAGAATTGTTAAATGTGATTTATGTGCCCGATACCTGTGTGCATAATACCATTTTATGAGATTAAGGGAGTTTAAATTCCATGCAGATTCAATATTTGGTCTCTCTTCTGAGAATAATAAAAAAAATCATGAACACTTCGTTATTGAATGTACCACCACCCTATTGATATGTCCTGGTGCATTCAAATGTAAAGTATAACTGCAATACTGCAACTGCCAGTACTGTCCATTATACGGCTAGCAACAATGTTGATAGGTTTTAGGGCCTCATGTGAAGCATATTAGTAGGCACTGTGCAAAGAACAGTCAATACAGTCCTACTAAAACAGAGTCCTTGTTGAGAAGTGCAGTACTTTGTCATTAAATCTATATTAGTCCCACTGGGAAGGGAATTCACTGCAATACAATATAAAATTCTAATAATTAATTGTCATCTTTTATAACTGGCTTAATACCAGAGACCAGTCTCAAAGCCTAAGTCATTGAGGCTGAAATTTTAAACTGATCTACAAAAGAAGGAGTGAAAGAGAAGATGTGCACACAGACACACATAGGCACACTCATTGCCACACATTAATCCTCCTTTATTAGGTACTGTGGTAAGGCTGAGCATTGACACACATAACACATTTGAATTGAGATTCGCAAAATATGGTTTTATTAAGTGTTTTGGAAGGGTAGAGGTTTGGACCAAACACCTACAGGAGCTATTGGACTGTCTCTAACAAATCAGGATGTTCCTAGAAAAACAATGTTAGGGATGAGACCACACCAACTGGGCTTTTCTCCAGGTATTCCACACCTCCAACAATGAATGACTAAGAAATACAATTCTAAACTTAACATCAAGAGTCCTTATTCCATAGCGGAGACCCTAGACAACAAGGTAATGTCCAAAAGGTTACTGAAAAGTAAATTCAAAATCCTAATTTTAACAAGTCCTTAGCCTCCCAGCTGTTCCAAGAAATGGCCAACAAAAGAGTTGACAAATCCTGTTCTCAAATGTCCACCCTGATCTCACACAACAAAACAGAAAGGTTCTCCTGGCCAATCTCTTCCAGGAGTTACTCATAATCTAGACACTTCGTCAGTCTACCTGCTATCACAATGACTCACAAGATCTCTCCCAGGTTTCTACTTTGCTCTTTCCAGGCTTTACCTCGGCCTTGTGGCATTCCCTTCAGGTTGCTTCCATACCTGTGGATGCTCAGTATTCAATTCCATTCTCGCATAGATCTTGGATTTTGCAACATTCAATTCAGGCCTCTCCAAGAGCTTGGATTTCTCAACATTCAATTCTGGTCTCTCCTATTATTAGTATAGTATTTATTGAGCATGGGCCTAGCTTCGAGAAGCAATGCAGCACTTTACAGAAGTATACAGCAATACAGATACATGGGGCATGTTTCCTGAGTTGGATGATACCTGCCACCCTTTGCTGTCTTCTTCCTCCTTGGATATTGTGATGCTGAAAATGCCTTTTGGAGGAACAAGTACTCCTGGTCCCTGTCCTAACACTTCTCTGTGTGTGGTTTCCATATGTTTTCTGCCACTGAGGTCCAGCCTGGACCTCTAGCAGTGGAGCTCATTTTTCCTTTTGGTGAACACCACCCATGGGATACCCTTGTGGCACCCACGGGTGGGGGTACACCCTTGTACCCCTTGTGTGTGTATTTGGGCACCTGTGTTTTGCCCACAGAGTAGGTAATAGGCTGATGACAGCTACATGCTGACTTGACAGTGGCTCTGAGTGTCCTCCGCTATTGGGACTCCCAGGCCCTGCCATAGGAGTCAATGGATTCCTGGCAAGATGGCCACTGTAGCCTCTTGGTCTCTATTGCCTTTAGACCTTGTCTCCCAAGGTCCTGGGAAGCCCTGACACCGCCCTTTTCTCCCAGACTGGCTGTTGGGTAGAGAGACCATATATGGCTTTGGGGATGCCTCTTGTCAGACTGAGTAGAGCCTTTCCAGGAGCTGTGTGTTGTGGGTACACCCTTGGGGTGGGACCTGTATGAATGGAGTATGAAGTCAACTCACATTCTGTAGCCCAGCTTGAGGAAGACGTCTGCAGCTGCATTTCTACAATTAATGAGAAAGCTGCTGTGTTCTTCCAAGGACTGATCCAAGAGAGGACCTGGATAGGGACCTCTTCCGGAGCTCTGAGGGACAATTGTGCACCTGCTACTCTTCATTAGAAGTACCCTGGAAGCCAGTCCTGTGTGCCTGCCATCCGTAGAAGGGGTCTTTGTGAGTCCAGAAGAAAAGTGCCTGGAAATCTCGATCCAAAGAATGCCAGTTGTGTCACCTAGGGTCTGGAGGAGTGTTTGTGACTGCTGCAAGCCAGATTTCTACGTATCGTGCAGAAGAGGGGTTAAAAGTATAGTGCTGCTTGGCATCCGGAGCTGCAAAAGTTCCACCTGATCAAAAAATCTTTCAAGGGACATCCCTGACACAACATCTGATCACTTTTTCCCATCAAAGAAGATCCCAGTTCACTGTGTGGGTTTCCCACCACCAAAAACCAAAGATGTCCCAAAGGTCCAGCTTTAGTGAGGGTCCATAGTCCAGTCCAGTGGTCGAGTCCAGGTTGCCAGAAGCCAACCAGAGATCTGTGTTGGGGCTGCAGCACCGAAGAAACAAAAGCCGGTGAACCAGCAAAATCCCTGCCAGCTTCTTCTGGCACTGCACCTGTCACCACACAAAGGCATCTAAGGTCCCCAATGATCGTATCCTCTTCCGCCAGGCCATTTCGGAGTCCACAGCAAGTTTCACCTTTGTGGGACCTCCACAGTCAGAGTATCGACCTGCCAACGGAGACAACCACAAAGACCGAAAGGGCTGCCTTTCCGACACTGTCTGGTTCCTCTTTCTTTCTTGGCCTTGACATCCCAGTGACTCCTTCTTGCAAAGGTGGTCCATCCTCAAGGGGTCCCGTCGAATGAAGCAAAGGCACCAAAGGTACTGTGATGAGGAAGAACATCATCCAGCCTCAGGAATCATCCAGGGGTCCCAGATTCATCTTGGATACTGTTCTTCTGTGGTATCCCAAGTGGACTTAAAGCAGAGCATTATTGAACATTTATGGACTGGGCTGTAATAGACAAGATAAGGTACACCCTACCTTTTCCCTTAAAGGTTGCCCAGGTGTGGGGATCCTCCCACAGTATCACTATTTAAGTCTAAAGAAAGTATACTGCCTATGTTCGGAAACAAATCTGCCTTTCTTCCTTGATCAATGCAGTTACACCTTGCGTATGATTGCTATGCTTTTCAAACGGCTAGCTATGGGTACATTTTAAATTGAATCTGAATTATCGTGTGGAACCACATAGAGTATATACATTTTTGTGAATATTAGAATAGTATTGCCAAAGTACAAAGTTTTATTATTTATGTGAATATATTTTACTGAACCTTGGTTTATGTAAAGAAGCTGTGTTATCACCTAACATAGTGTGTGGACATTCCTTTGTGGGGGCTTTGGGACTGTACTTAAGAACCAACCTGCATCACCTCCTGAGAGCTTAAGCCTTGGTTGCTCATCCATTGCTACCATTAGATAACCTTGGCTGGGGTGCTCTGTTCCTCTACCCCAACCATAGAAGAGGGCAGACGTACAGATACCCACGTCTTTACAGATATTCTTTATAAATCTAGTAACTCACTCTTTTGAAAAGTGCATTATACTGCTTGTTAGTCAACACTGCGTGTATGTAACTAACTAATACTACACTTCAAATGAAAGTAGCTCTGCTGAGCAATTGTGTTGTACCCCTGATCCCGCCTGTATGAGAAGAAGGCTAGGCTAGCTCCGCTGGGATTAACCAGTGAGCTTGAGGTGAAATCTGTGTTTGCAGCATGCACAAAGCTCCACCAGGCTATAGTTCCAGGATTGGAACATAGATGACTACAACTGGTGCATTAACCAACTGGGCTATATTTCCCAAGTGGCTGATGTTTCTGGGAGGATTATTGGGGTGGCACAGTGACATATAGGGTGCACCTGATGTAGGGCTGGCTTTGTCCTAAGTGGAAGTAGCATAGTTCCAAAAAGGCCAATGCATTTGCATGCGGAAGGCTGATAAATCTCAAACAGCAATAGGATAGTGAAAAAGGGCAGGATAAGTGCCTGGTTGTAAGAACTATAACCTGAAATCTCCCAGAGCAGTACCAACGTGCTGCCATCTATTACGATGTGTGTGATACTTCTCCAAGCGTGTATGAAGAGAAATCAAACCCTATGCTCATTCATTGCTTGGGCTCACTGCTGAAACTGTCTATAAGTGGAGGCTGTCTGCCATTAAGTCAGCTCTGTTAAGTGCATGTACTGTTACCTTAAGAGGTACAGCAATCCAGCTACGAACTGCTGAGAAATGCTGACACCAAAACAAAAACAAATGCAGATGTTGTGTAAAGGCCTGCCACTGCTCATCTTATTTTGTGTTTTAACTGCTTGAAGAGAGAATGGCCCTATTAAAAATTATAGCAGCTTATTGTGCTGCACACATTTTAGGACCCTTGTTATAAATTACAGGTGTTACCACCTAAAATGCATAGTTTCCTTTCTAAGTAGAGATGGTAGACTCAAACTGCCATGATAACATGTGAGTATGGATTGCATGCTCAGTCAGTCCTTGCCCTCTCGGCTGAGACTCGGAAAGAGTGTATTTACCTTTTCAGGCAAGTAACATTTTAAAACTATAGAGAAGAGAGAGTACATTTTCATATTAAGAAAATATGTTCAATATAAAACAGATAGCTGCCTTTCTCAGTGGTTGTTGTACCTGGCAGCATGCATTAATAACTCGTTGAAACAGCCTCTTTTTTACGCCCCCCACCTCAGGGCCTTGCCAGAGGGCCCTAGAATCAAATTCCCAAATGCCCTCATTTTGCTCCTAAAGCATAGAGAGAACTGAAAGATAAAAACAAAGTAACAGTAATTTGTCAGAAGATACTGTTCATTAATTCTTGTTGCAGCCACTTTGCAGTTCACTGTCCTTAAACAAACGATTGAATTGCGAATCAAAGGGAGCATTTTATTCTGCCACCTTTTGACCTTTCTCCATCAATCCACCCAGCACCCGTACCTCCAGCGCCACTGGGTTTATAGTCAATCTCTGGTACAGGCAATGCTCACTTCAGGGATTAGTACTCATCAGAGGTTTTATTTGAAAACACCTTTTCAAAGATGTACTTTTTACTGGGCATAACCTTCTGGAGAAAAAAAACAGGCACTGTAATTGATGCTTTTATAAGCACTGCTAGGTTTTCCTCTGAAAATAGCTGGAGGTTTTTTTTCTTAACGCATTGAAACTTTCAGCTCCATCGTAGGCACTCCCTTTTCGCTGCCTACATGTAATGCACCCCGCCTTGGCCGGTATCCACCAGGCTATATACATTTCTTCTCCTATACCTGTGGCTTGAAGCACTTCTGCTTTTCATCCCACATGCCTGCCAGTCTCTCTTTCCCATTCACGTGTATTGTCTTCATTCTTTCTTATTAATTATTTGGCATCAGTCTGGCATGATCGCTCTTATTTTTTTAATCAGGGTTACCCAGCCCAGAACACTTATGAAACCCATCTCTGTGCCTGAACCCACAATGCTCTGCATGATGTTTAGCATCTTTTAAACTAGTCATCTCTGCTACTAGTTCAATAGACACCGACTTCTATTTACTATTCGCATGCAATGTAATTCTTTTTTAAAATCTCATGCTTCCACAGACTGCGGTCTTCCGAAGGGCCTTCCTGCCCAAAGCGCTTCGAAGCCAATGACAATAGGCTCTATACAAATAACATAACATAATACATATAAGGCTGCAGCCGGGTTGTCACTTACAATGAGATTATAGGTCTACGCTATTCACTGCCACTCATTTTTTGTGGAAAATCTCCATCACTTCTCAGTGAAAAGGACGCAAAGTCTGGATGACAGCATCGCTCTGTGTTATGATGTGTGAAGCCGTATTTCAAAGTGCAATGTTCGCCAGTTCCATGGCTTCTTGGAGCTGTGTGCATTCCCCGTACATTTTAAAATAAACATTTTAGGCCAGATTCTCATACAAATGTCTGGAGCATTGGAAGAGCACGCACCCCAAAAACATGCCCTCCACCCCCCCCCCCCAACCCTCCTCCGGCCCCCGTGTGCAGATGTGTCACTCACGGCGTGCGAGGGGGTGTTTCTGGGCATTTCAATGCGTATCCCAAATCCAGAACTGGGATCTGCTTTGTGCAGAAATGAAACAAATTCCCCAGCACCACTTTGAAACAGGCACAGAGTGGTGAGAATGCAAGACAGCAGCAGTATGATGCCCTTCTGTCTGACTTGCATTACTATCCCTTAAAACAGGGATAGAAATAGTTTTATTTTCTGTTGACATTTCACGATGACAGGCCAATTAACGGCTTGCCACAGTGAAATGCACTCCCAGCACCGACGTGAGTGCTGGGAGCGTGTCCTACAGTATTAACGCAATCACACTCCTGACACTGGATGCTGCTGTCTAGCACCCTTGAAATGCATGTGTCACCTTTGACGAAAAGGTGATCAGCGCGCATCCAACAAGCATTGGCAAAGCCAACAGTTGGGCTTTTATGTAGGCACGGGGGAGATATTTTCCAGGCAGTGCTATGATGTTACTATCTGGCCATAAGTTGGCAATAGCTGTCAAATGGATGGCGCTAGCACCTGGGAATATTATGGCAGTGCCTGGCAAATGGCTATGTAATGCCTTTACAAGAGCCACAACTATTGGCTTTGCCAAAGTATTTAGCGCAATAAACAGATAGATCAAGTGCCTGAAGGTACACTTGATGGAGACATTTTATTACACCGGGAGCTTGGTCCATAGATGCAAATACGCCATTATCTTATAGAAGACTGCTTAGAAATAACACAAAGCGAGCTCAAAGGCATCCTGGGTAGAAGGTTGTTTTAGATGGGGAGGGACAGGTCGTGGTTGAGAATACTCATAGGCACTAGAATGACCATGAGTGGTCAATAGGTGGACAAATATCCAAACAATACCCACAGCATGTGTGCTCCCCCCCACCCCTCTCAAATCCCATCTCTCTCCTAACTTCACTTCCCTTGCAAATAGGTGCAGCAGTTGCAGTTTGGAGGCAGTCCTTAAAGCACCACTTAATTGCCAACTTCTGATTCCAGAGCTTTCAGTTTCAAGTGGTCATGTGTGAGCAGGGGACCCAGTCCTGTTTTTTTGTTTTAGATGCTGGGACTTATATTTTCCTCTTTCCCATTTCAAATTTAGGAAAACTACAGGTTCCAGAATTCCAAGCAAAAACAGGATTAGATGGCCTTCTTCCACCTTACACATGGCCAAGGGAAAGTTGAGAGCTCTGTAATTCCAGCCACCCTGCCACTTTGAGAGAGTTAAACATTGGAGCTTGGACTGAAATATCACAGAGATCAAACATACTTCAAGAAAGCCTTTTGATTTGATTCCATCAGCAAACCAATGGTTAGAGTGGTATATTGGGGCTTGTCCCTAGTTCCACTCCAGCCCCACACTCCAGTTTCCTCAAGGGAACAAACTGAAAATAAAAAGAGTTGGTGTGAATATTTCAAGAAAAGGATATGACACTACAAAAGCAGTTACAGAAAAATGTGTGGAACGCACCACATATAGAAACACATTTGCAATAAACAATTAAATAATCAACCATGTGGAAGTAGTTACCTTTTCAAATCTGCCACTGTGCAAATGTCCCCGTCAGTACAGCAACAACACTGGTTACTAATGAATAATTCTCTTCCGAAAATCAATATCATGGCTTTTCTTACCCATCATCCACAAAATTTTGGACCAATAATTACCAAAGATATTCAGATAACGAAGGTCAGGCGTGATTACGACATTTTGATATTTCATTGGATACATCTTATTTATTGAGAAACAAAGTGATGGGCAGTTGATAAATGGTTAGATGAAAAGTACATTAATTCAATAAAATGTAATCACTGAGTGCAATGGGCATTCACAAATCAAAACATATTCTTGTATCCAGAAGACATGTCTGGATCAGCACATTTTAAGGTGTGGGCTCTGCCTTATATAAAAGTCTTATGACATCACATTACTTTACAATTCTCATAAGGCCCTATATCAGGAGTGAGTAGTAAGAGAAAGTCTGATATATCTTTTGGCTTTATCACTGCATTTTTTAACAACACTTCAGTACAAGGAACAGATATATGCCGAGGGGCTGCAGGCACACTTGGTTACGGCATTTGTACCACACCAGAAGCATATTTTACAGCTGAAACTAACCCAGTAACTAACTTTCAGCAGACAGCTTAGAAACAATACTGGCAGGTCAAAGTTTGATGTTACTGTTTGATAAAGATAGCTCAAAGAGATCCCAGTGGGATGTGTTTTGGACAGGGAGGTGTAGGCACTGGGCAGAATTGGCCAGCGGAATTAGTATGGATATGGGTAGTCAATGGGTGGGTAATTATATGATATGATATTTTATTTATATCGCGCTCATACACAGGTGTTTCACAGCGCGACCAGACAAAGGGAGGGAAACAGGGGAGAGAAACAAACGCAACGATCTCACTAGGCCCAGTGACATTAAGCAAACAACATCTACAAGCTGTGTGTCCCTCTTCACATGCCATCTCCCTCCTAGCTATACTCCAATGCAATAGTTTCGGCTTATAGATGGTGCTAAAGTACCACCTTATAGCTAAAACTAAAAATGGGGCATCTAAAATGGACTTTGACTTTTACATTCTGCATATGATATCTATAATTTAAGTGTGATATTTGCCTTTTGATGTAAAAGCTTTCCCTTTACGCCTACTCACCCCAATTAAAGCCACTGAGTAAACTCCTCACAGTGTGGTTAGACATCCACAGCTGCTTCAAAACCGACCGCCTACATGTGGCAAACATTTTCTGCATCTGCTATCTCTGAATATGTTTGCCTTCCAAAGCGATCCCATTCCCCAATGTTTTGTGTCTCAAAGAAGAAGAATGCTTGATTTTAGGTATTTAGTTTGAAAACTTAAAGTTTGAAACACCAAAGTTTGAAAATAAAATCACAAAAACTAAAATGAAAAAATACACATTTTCTTAAGCTATGCGCTGCCAATTTCAAAATCTTTGTTGTCTTGGTCCATTTCATTGTTCATGTGATGGATACAGCTCTTTACCTCCTGACATCCCTCTGCCCCATTCAGTATCTGACCCTCTAATTGATGTTCCCCTATGTGTAGTCAGGTATTTCATGAGTATAACAATCCTTTTGCTTTGTCGATCATACTTCCCCCCTTTCCCCAAAACTACGTGCAACCATATTGCCTATTCCTCCTTATTATTTTGATGGGTTCTACTTTTTTTTGTGTACTTTTTCCCACTTCATCTCACTTTTGGTTTTCAAATGTTTCAGTTTTCAAACTTTAACCTTTCAAGCTTTATTTTTCTAGTGCAACCCCAGATACGAAGGGGGTTGTCCATGTAAAAAAAATATTTACTGTACTTTCAAGGCACATCGCCCCGAAATGACTGAATGTCGTTGCAAAAAAACCCCTCTGCTAGGGTTTCATGATTGGGGGTTCTAGGACACACTCAAAAACTGTGCCTTCTGAGATTTGCTCAGGACCTGTGCTAAGCAGTCCTTCCAATGAATCAATACAGGAACATTCCCTGGCTTTTATAGGAATTCTTGATCTTGTTCCAGCCCTTTGTAAACATGCCCGGTATTGTACCATTCCCATATACAAACCTTCCTACAACCCCCCAGTTTTACTTATGGACCCTCCGCGCATTCTCTAAGCCATTAGCTCATTCTAATGTGTGTGGTAACATTTGATTGAGAATGCACAGACTTGTTCAGACCCTACTCGAGAGCGTGTCTAGACTTGGCTGAGCCTAACAGGACTTGTGTAGACGCCACTAAGAAATACATTAGGGCCTGTTCACACCATCATGGAAACATGGATGAACTTGGCAATGCTCACTTCTAATGGTTCAGACCTTCCTTGAGAATAAGCCTCGGCTTGGCCTGCCCCTTGTGAGGCTATGCTTGTGCTTGTCGGGGTATGTGTGGACTTGTTAAGGGTCTATGCTCATAGTATCTAGACGAGTTCTAAAAATGCCCGGACTTATCCTGCCTCTTATTCCGCCCATAGATAGTAATCCACCTCAATATGTTCCTATGATGTGCTCAGGAATGAGTGTATAGTTTAGGATACAGCGTTTCAGAATATTGGAATGGTGTTAAGTTAAAAGTGTGATATAAGGGGCCAGTCCTCTTTCAGATCAATGCCCTTGCTGCATGTGGACAACAACACCTGTAGCAAATGGATACTAATCCAACCAGAACCCTCAACAAGCCCCTCAAAAAGCTGGCTTCCCGAAAGGCCGCTCAACCATTTATCAAACATTTGTACTCCCTAGAGCAATAGGGAAGCATGTCAAATGAAAAGCCAAGCAGTTACATGCCTGTTTTCTAAGCCAAAAACAGCATGCATAATGGCCTGCAGCGGATAATAGAAAAACCTTATAAGTGACGACCGGAAATGTAAAGTAACGGGCAAAGGACCAATTGACATTAGACATCTGCAATAAAAGAGGTGTATGACAATGCTGTATCCTTGCATTGTGGCGAAATTACTGATGCTCTGCAGGAGTGCAGGGATAAGTAGTGGCTAAACCGCTTACTCGGCCCGGCACTGCTACTAAACCAGCAGGGATCCCAGTCATCAAGATGAAACAGGCAGGGTCGGATTGGTATACCTCCTTTGCCTCTTTTGGCACCATGGGCTGAGTCCAGGCTATATCTTGAGGAAGGGTCTGAGCTGGTAACAGTACCAACCCAAAGAACTTAAGTACAATATAAAAGAATATCCAATCAAGGTTCCATAAAATATAAGTTTTTAATCAAACCATAAAATGGAATCAATCTATTAGAAAACACTAGAAAATCCCACCCCTGTAAAGGAAACACAGAGAATGCAGACTTTGGTGAAAGGGTACTCTGGGGAAACGAGAAGGAATGTTCAGGCAATATATTGGCAACAGTGTCAATGTTCAAGGATATTTCTTTGAGGAAAAGGTAGAGAAGGGGGGCTTAAAAGTCACTAAAGTAAAAAAAAAGAGGACCTGGGTGATAAGGCACCTTTACACTACATTTGGTTTCTTTTCTTTGGGTGCTCAACAGCATTCAGCCAGGCTTCTAGCAGCTACCTGAGGCAGTGGTTCACCAACAAGTTGGTCAGCTGGATTACAGGGTTCAACATGCAGTGCAGTGAGAGCAGCAATGGCATGTGGCACAAAGACGCCTGGGACAGGCAGGTTATTTCAGGGCCGGCGTAGCTCACAAGCAGTTCAATGCGAGAATCAGAACCCAGACGTCCTGTTCCTTGACATCTGTGTTGCTGGTAGGCCAAATCCAGGGTACCTACAATCCTTAGTTTTGCATTTCTACTTCAGCCTGTTGTCTGGCATCTACAGGGGTTAGTTCACCAGCCAGCAGAGAGGCCTGGGCCCAACCACAGTGCCACCCCCACTGTTCCTTGTGGATGGTTGGGTGGCAGAGCTCTCCTCTGCCTTGGAAGCTCCCATGTTTGCCTCTATGGTAGAGGGCTTTGCAATAGACTTTATCCTCAACAGATGAATCCTCCTTCTTTCAGAGTCTAAACATGAATCAAAAAAAGGAAAGTATTTCCTCTCCTTACAAAGGCAAAACGTCATGTGATTGGTTTAAAGCAAGCCTGCTGTAAGAGTACACTCCAGGCAGTTGCAGAAAGTGTCTTTTGCCTTCTGACAGAGTGCCTTGTCCTGCAAGGAATGGGTGGGCAGGAAGTGGTAGAGAGCCCCACCCGAAACCAAGATGGTGGAACCCTTTTCTCAAACCACCATTCTCCACTAGACACTCTAACTCCTCTGCTTTCCCATGCCTGCTGACTTCAAAGGGACGTCAGTGGTTCCTAGTGTGAGTGAGCTTTGTTATGTCAGTAGCGCCTTTGAAGCACTGTTCCCAAGATACCTCCCGGGGGAAGGTCCCTGTGTCTTGGAGGATGGTATTAGCCTTCCTCTTGTGGGTCAAAGATGGCAGCTTCCTGGCCTCCTGGCCATTGTCTCACATGGCGGTAGTGCAGATTTACAGGGCAGACATTGCTACACATCAGCCCAGTCAAAGCTGCAGTGCTGCTCACAGAGTGACACTGGTATCTTACCAAATAGATGTGGCTGTACAATTGTGTGGTCTTAGTAGTCACTATGCCCCAACCAGGCATGTCTTGTATTTAGAAATGTATCTGCCAATAGACTAAGACATACAATATTTAAGTTCCGAACCTGAGGTGCAGAAGATTAAAAGCTGCCCATGACTGCTGTCACTTCGTGTTTCAGCAGCTGTCAGGAAGGCACATGTGAACTTTGAACGTGCCCATTGTCACTTCAGGGCACTGAGGGCACGAGGAGGCTGTCTGTCCAAAGGCACATATGTGTACTATAATTCTGACATGGAGAAAGATTAGGGTAAAATTAGCAGACCTCCCTTTCAGAAAACAGAATTACCTGCATCATTTTACATATATAAATTTTTTTTTAAAGCAGAGGCTTTCACTCCCTTTGTAGAGTGCCATCCATCACACGCGCCAATACTGTTTTTGTTTATCACTGCAACAGACTTGATTCCACCAGCCTGTAACACATTTCCCCCAAAGATTGCAGGCATAGACGTGACCACCCTGCTGTTTGACTATTACAAAGTCATTTTAGATTGGACCAAGGAGAATCAAGGCCACTAATTATTATCTTGAGAAGAAAAATCTCGATTTAAATGTAACTAACAAAAAGATCGTACCCATGAGACAGTGCGATAGAAGTAGCATAGACTAGAGGCTATATGGAGACACATTGACGTTTTAGTCAAGTTATAAATACCTAGTTATCTCAGAGGATGTATCTTGGATACCACAAGCAAAAGAGATATCCCAAAAAATAAAAAGAACAGAGTCTCGCGCATCAGTCACTTCTCAAACGTTTATGAAAGGAAAAGTCCCTTACGCATATTGAGGGTGTCTGATGAGAAGTGACATATCCCTGGAGTCAGAAGTGCCGGGAATACAATCATCACAGGATAAAATTGAGGCAGCTAAGTTATGAGCCTTCCAGTATCTAACCTTATTGCAACCCTGCACTGGAAACAAGGTAGTGTCATCATCAGCTAAGGTGGCACTGACTCCTGTTCTTCACTGCCTCAGAAAACAGCTGATTCTGAGGGATCCCTTCATTAAGGTGTGCAGTAGCACCTTTGGGCGTTCTTATGCGCAGCATGGGATTACTTAAGCAATATGTCTCGAGCGGCGTGGGCTTACCGAGTCAGGTAATGGCCCGAGGCCCATAGTTATAGGCCCGAGCGAAGAAAATGGCCGCCGGGAAGAGAAAATGGAGTCTATTTTCCCTTTCCATGGTGGCCATCGCAAGCGGACGGGCTGGGGACACTTCTGTACCCGGCGCATCCGCTCCCGAAAAAAAAGATAAGAAGGTATGGCCCCGCTTCGAGCCTCCTCATCGGCAGAGGGGCTGCCACGCCCCCGCCGTGGACACATCATGGAAATCTCGGCTGGGCATTCTCGGCCGGGTAACGACCCAGCGAGAGCCAATCAGGATGTGTTTTACATTCTGCTTGACTCTCGCCGGGTACTAATATAATAAATTATCTCAGGCCAAAATAACTGAACAGACTCAAATAATATGGCAAAATGTTACTTTATTATCAGCTCAATAAAAGTAGGGAAACCTGTCGAACAACAAATCGTAGTCCACAAACTCTCAATCATATTTCCATTATATAAAGGCTTTATACCTCGATGTGCGTCAGCTCTGATGTCCTCCTACATGGCAAATAATAAAATCTTTCGGTCGGAGGGATTGGTTAGGGGAACATATCTACTTATAGTTTCTCTAAGTGTTAGTAACATCATTGACTGCCCCTCATCTAACAGGCATGCCTTGAACGTCACTCCAATTACGTATAATATCGATCATAACAGCATAACAACAGTGGATTGGCCGACGTCCATCTTTTCAACATCGTCGCTTTACCCATGTTATATTTTCTACTGCAGTAAGCTTCTATGTGACTCATCTACCTTGCATTTCTGCGTATATACATTTACGACTCATCTGGTTACTTATATTCTGTGTATATATGGTTTCTACGCACTTGTATGCAGGCTTACTCTTATTTCCGCAGTTACATCTTCATTCTTTAAAGGAATAGTGCACTCAAAAATATTATTGTCCCAAAAGATGGGCAATAATCCAAAACATGCATTAAACATAATTTTAATGGAAGTTCCTATGTAAACTTTTGAGCAAACGAGGCTCAAAGCGTTTACATGGAAGCATCCATTTTGCCATTTCAGGCAGCCTGCTCAGCTCATGTTAAGGTCTGCCCTGCCGGTAGTAAACAAGAAGCAACAGCCCCCAACTGGGATTTTTGCTTACTGCAGCCAGAGCAGAGCTGTATGAGCTGAGGAGGCTGCCTTCACTTTCATTTTACGTTTTCGGTGTTCCCCAAGCCAAGGGAAGCACAGAAAACGTAAAATGAAATTGAAAAAAGCAAAGGCGCGGCAATTATAAATACAACATTGTTGTATTTGTGATTGCTGTGGTTGGAAAACCACGGGGGCCGGGGGAGCCCTGGAGACTCAAAGCAAAAGCTGCTGCAGTCAGAAATACAACATTGTTGTATTTGTAAATGCTGAGGTTTTCATTCTACGAATACTGCCGCATTTAAGACTGTGGTGGCTTTTGCTTTGAGTCTCCTTGGCTCTCCCGGGTTGGAGGAAGCCAGGAGACTCAAAGTGAAAGCCGCCACCAGAAATGCAACATTGTTGTATTTAAATATGCTGCGGTTTTCTTTCTATGTTTCTCGGGGTACCGGAAACATAGAAAGAAAACTGCAGCATTTTTAAATACAACAATGTTGTATTTAGGTACCCGGGGGAACCAAGGAGACTCAAGGCTGAAGCCACAGCAAAACTAAATACAACGTTGTTGTATTTAAATATGCTGCAGTTTTCTTTCTACGTTTCTCGGGCTCCGGGTCGGAGGATCCCAGGAGACTCAAAGCTGAAGCCACAGCAAACAGAAAGAAAACCGCAGCATTTATTTTCCAGTGCTTTTTTAAAAAGAAATGTTAAGCACTTATCAGCAGCAGGTTGTGTTAATCTCTGCTCTCCGGCAAAAATGAAGCAAAAGCCACCTGCTGGTAGCTTTTGTGTATTACAGCTGGCTGGCTTTTGCTTCATTAGTGCCGCAAGGGTAGAAATTAAAACAAGCACAGGAGGCTCATCCATTTCACAAAATGGATGCCTCCTAGTGCTTTAAATCTGTGACATTGAGCCTCGTTTGCACAAAAGTTTACATAGCAACTTTCTTAATAAATATTTGTTATATATATTTTTGAGATGGCCCATCTTTTGAGCCAATAAAGTTTTTGATGGCACTACCCCTTTAAGTACTCTTACATTGTTTCAGTGCATCATCAAGTCTTCTCCTCATGACATCACTCTGCAGCTGTCAGATTTCTTTTACAGCTCTTCGATATTCAGTGGTGTCTGCAAATATCCTCCTACCCCTTCAGTTTGAGGGTACATTTGGTACGGTTGTCTTAGTGGTATAATGTCTCTCATACACCCAATGAGTATTAAAGTGATACCTGGTGTCATGCACAGTGTATTCTTGTCCTTGATCCAATATGTTGGATGTCAGGGTGTGGGTTCTAACACTGATGTACACGTCTGTGTCTCTACAAAGGAGGGCGAAGAAACTGCCACGGTCAGAGCTGGAGAAGAAACTCCCTGGCTAAAAGTGTAATGGCAATTCTAAAAGCTTGCGATCATGTTCATCTAATCCTGCCTGATGCAACAGGGAACCATGAAGAAGCACGGAAGGAAGTAGAAAACAGATTGCAAGAGGAAACCCAAGCGACTCTCCGCTGCTACCGCTCCTTATTGCTACCAAACTCTGGAAACATGTGGTTCAGGGAAAAATAGCTGGAGGAAATGCCAAGCCTTAAGCTTATGAGACTATTCATTAGGACACATCTAAACCTATTAGGAACTCAAACTCGATCTTACAGATGAGACTCTGTGGTCCACGTCATGTGAACGCAGATTTTCTAATGGTGTGCAGGCACTACCGCAGGCAGAGAAATTAATGGCTGAAACCATTACCAAGATCCAGTGACATAGATACAGCAGAAGGGGTAGTCTACTTTCTTCTATAAGGAGCAGCCCAAACAGTAAAGTATGCAGTGGGGCTCTGTCAAAGAGAATTCCTGTTGACAGGCAGATACTTAACACTGGCACAACAGGGATCGTCCTGGAAAATGTGCAGGATCATGATAATAATAATAATAATAATAATAATGATCTCTTAAAGCTTAATTTTAGGGAGGGAGAAATCCCAAGTATAGCTTTCTTGGATTGGCTACAGCTAGGCTCCGCCAGCCTCACCATATTAGCTCATTAACCCTGTCTGGCTCAGGCTCTCATGCTCTGGCTACATCTGCTGTTTACAAAGGGGCTATGCTATGATGGTTCCTTAAAATCCCCATAACATGCAGTTAGTCAGGACATGGATCCCACCAACATGGCACCTCCAGGGCTGGCCTTAACTGCAGGGGTGTGTGATAAGATGTTACACAAGAAAGTAGGCTAGCCCCTAAGTGACAGTGTGGATTCAGGGCACTATATAACATAAAACAAACAAATAGAGGGGTCCACGCTGTGGTCAGTCTGAGTTACTGTCCTAATTTACTCTTATTCAACAAAGAATGTTCTGTGCTCATATACAGAGTCACAGGTAGGAAATACCAAAGATATGACTGACAAAACAATTGACCATTTATTAGTGATAAAAGAAAATATTCACAAATAAAGAAAAAATAAATCTTAATAATGAATTGTTCAAACAGAAAAGAAATACATTTTTTAACCAAAAGGACCAATTCAATGGGGTTATTTCCGCAATGTAGGCTTGAACAATAAATACAAAAGAAGCAGAGAAAAAAATAGAACAAGTACAATTAAAAAAATAAAGAACACATCCAATTGTTACTCTGAAATGGACTCAATACATAGTCATAAACTTTAGTAGAGATATCTATTCCTAAGGAATTCGCTAGTTATGTATCATGATCAATGTATGATCATGTTTTGTGTGGTAAGAACAGGACTTACCTAGGAAGGCTAGTATAAGAACGCAAAGGGAATTCTAGCCCCTTGTCACTTATGAATGGGGATACGTGATAGTGACCTTCCTGCGAACTAGCAACCTGGTTTAAATGGGAGCTTGCTGAACTGGATCTCAGGATTTCTAAATGTTCTCTATGATGCTTTCTTTAAACCTGGTTTCAGTTTTTACTTTGTTTTGTTTGTATACTATTGTGTTGGGATTTTTGTGGACGCCCTGACGCTAGAAATAAATCGTTTTAAAAATGCTGGGTAAGCACCACCAGGATATGCACCCGAGACTTGCCTTTAACAGAGAACGCTGCATCAGATGCAATAAACGACTGAGCAGCGTTACCTGCTCCTATGGTAGCGTTGCAGATATATAGTGGACCTTATGTGCAGAATCCTTTGCGGCAGTGATTGGAGCAAACAATGATGTCCCCTATAATTCAGGAGCAACATGCATGCCCTTAGCAGTTAAGGGGTTTTACACAAAAGTGAGTAGTGTTACTATGCAGAAATAGGTAGGGCAACCATTGGTCTTCATTTAAAGTAGGCACGCGCGCTCTTAGTGTTGTGAGGAAGCATTGACACAGCAGTACAGCATTCATGTTGTCCACTAAGTCTTAAACAGATGTTCCCCCGCATATGGAGAAAGTAATCTTTGATTGGCCAAATCGTCGGTCACCTTAGGGCAGGAACCGACATGCGAGTGCTGCAAAGCGACAACATCTTTTTGCATTCCACTATCTTCCAAGTCGTGGTGAGCCTACAGGATGCACGGGATTTTCCCCGGGAGTATAAGAGCTGCATTCATTTTCATACTCACTGGCACGAAAGACCACTATTGGCTTCTACTGGCCACATAGAACGCCATTGAGCAACTTACCCCAAAGACTTACATTGACCTCCTGGACATTCCTAGATCCCATTGACTTCGAATGACCCCACAGACTTCAGCAGACCCCAGATGGATTCATGCAGCTTCACACATTGCCATCCCCATTTATTTTTCAGACTCACCTTTAGGCACAAACCGCAAAACCCATTCACAGATGTGATTTCTCAGAGTGCCTGAGCGTGTACACTTACAATGAAACCCAAGAACCTGAAATCAAAGTCAGAAGTACATTTTTCAAGTTACAAATGATCCCATCAGCTTTGCCAAAGCAAATATTGAAGTATTCATTTCATATTTACAACATGCTGCATGCCACGGGGGTACAATGAGCCTAAAAGGCCAATCTATGGGAATGAAGGCTATAACTTGGGGCTCATTTGTTGACCCCAGCTCTTCTCTTGGGACCCCAGGGCCAGGCAGAGGGTTCAAGGGCAGCAGGACTCAGAGTCCTGCTTAATTTCTGGATTGGGTGGCAGCACAGAAGAGCAGCCACAGGTAAACCATGGGTTTGTTTTGCATTGATAAGCTATGCTTGGGCTGGTTTAATATTGCAGCGCTGACCCTGCATACCTCTAGCGCCTCAATGCCTCTCGGGAGGCGAGCTGCTGCGCGTTATTAGATTTCTACACACCTCTGCAGCTGGATAACCAAGTGGCCGGTGTGAAGAACGCTGATGTGTTCTTCTTGTAGGCTTTTTTGGGTTCTTGTATGGGTTGTTTGTCGTAAGCTTAGCTGAAACGACTCTTCTCAGTACTGGAGAGAGCGTGAGATCAGCTCTACTAAATGGCGCTTGGATCCCATCTATTAATCACTTGTGAAAGGCTCACGGGTGGTGTTCGTCCATACATTAGTGCGCAGACTCATTTATGCAGTGGCAGCCTATGTTTTCCTGGTACATTTAAAAAAGAATTAGCAAAGATCTTTGGATGTCTGTATTTTAAACATCAATAACTTGCAGTGAGGAAAATATTGCCTGACAAGGGAGCATCTGTTTGGGTGCAAGTATGTGTTCGCTATGGTCAATATTTTCTACTGCCTCCATGCCCAATCCATGTAGTTAGCGAGGCACTTATCCGATGTTGTTCTTTTCCTTTTCACTCTGGGACGACAAGACTAAATATTTCTCAAATCAAATAGGTGAAGAAAATACCACATTTCGGAGCCAGTCTCCAATTCACATTGGCACAGCGCCTTGTATAAATACCATTAACGTGATGTAAAAGGAGTGCAGGAGTGGAGACCAGAATGTAGTATGCAAAAGACAGCTTTCAAAGTACTTTATTGTAATCTTTTGGCATAAAAGAATATTTGTAAACTGGCATCTTGTGCTTGCAGGTTGACAAATACTTTGAAACGGTACTGTTGTTTTCATGAATTCTGTAAGCAGTGCACACATGCCCCCATTTCTAGGTGCTTTGCAAGGTTCCATGTGATTCCATCACCCGTTTTTATTTTGGGGCAATTTTTGCTGCTGATTTTTTTTGTCGCAAAAACTCATCGAATATTTTTTTTGTTTTTTGTTGGGGGGGTTACCCCCCCAAACCCTGCTTCCCACCTATTTAGAATCTAGTCACGAAATACCCCAAAACCTTATACCCCAAAATCGCCCCCCCCCCCATATTTTTCGATGGGTTTTTGTGGTAAAAAATCTGTGTCAAAAAATGCCGCAAAAAAAAAAACAGTGATGAATGGACGTCGTACCCTTTGCACAGCAGCACGTTGATGACACTTAAGAGACCACTTGCGGTAAGAGTGTTGGCAGGGTCACAGAGGTCATGGCAGTGGCACCTGAACATGTGCGGCTGTACCTTACACATGATGTCTAATGGCATTAACTGGCCTTACGTGTCATTACTGTGGCACTTTAGGCTGTACCTAACACATGGCAGCAGCAACTAGACATGTGGGGCTGCCCTTTACTTATGGTGCCTCTACCTGGCATATGAGGCATTAACTGGTAGTAGCATGATATCGAGGCTGCTCTTGGCAGCTGATTGCATCACCTGGGTGTGTGAAGCTGCCCATTGTACATTCTGACTATGGCATGTGACGTTAAACTGGAATACAATGCTAGTGCCCATGTATAGAAGACTACACTCAACATATATGACCTCACCTAAGAATATGGGCCTCTATTTACCATAGGATGACTATACCTGGTGGGTGAGACTGTAGCCTACATAAGATGGCAGCAATATGTCATATAAAGGCTGTACTGGCAAATGAAGGCAGCGCCCCTGGCCAAAGCTGACTATATTGCATGTAGCCCTGGTATAACATGACCCCATCCCTGGTATATCAAGGTCCAACCTAGTTACAATATGGACATATGCAGACAAGGTGGAAATAACCCCCTAACCCCCTGCCGAAGGGCCTAAAGAGAATAAATAAAAAGGAGCTTGTAGTAAAAAAAATAAAAGAGCAAAAGCGAGAAAATCATTGGATGGTCCTACAGAAATAGATCTCACGGATGAGGCGGGAAATAATGGAATTAATGTGAGTGAGCCATGCATTGACCAAGTGAATCCTTTTGAAATAGAGATTAGAGGTATGTTGGTAGAGATCAGGCCATTGGTTGCCAAAAAACTGTTGGTGGTATAAATGTACTAAAGGAAAATGTTGTCATCTTATTATCAAGAAAGGAGAAGAAGGATTCTAAAAAATCACAGTGATGTACCTAAAAGAGTTTTACCCAACATCATACATAGTAAAGATGATGATGTCATATTGATTACTTATGAAGATCCACGTTGTACCGTGGATAATTCCGGGGATGCCTTTTATCGTGTTCAGATGCCCCCAGAAAGTACCCCGAATCCTGAACCAAACTGGGGACACAAATATAACGCCCCACAACCACTGTTTCACCCAGGATATCCGCGACTAAAGAATAAGCAGAATGGCATGGGAAATCCAGATGCTGTAAATATCAAAGAGAGCAAAGAAAAGCTTCTGGACCGGCAGAGAAAACCACCTTTTGTGACAATGACTAATGTGCCAACACTTGGAAAAAACGCTTTTGAGGATGAGGAGGCATTGAAAAATAAAAGCATCCACTGGTTCAGACATGTTAAGGGGTGTCTATTTCTAATAAGATCAGGCATAGTTAGATACTGCAGGGTTCCAATGTCCAATCAACACACTGATTACACATTCAGTTGTTTTTCAGTGCTCGGACCTGGTCGAAGGAATTCTGCCTATAGCTATTCGAGTACTCCACCCCCTATGGGGACTTCGATTCTTATCAGTCCTCATGCCCCTATATATAGCATTCAAGGTAAAGCTGATAGCAGAATTACTGCTTTTCCAGTAGCCAACGACCCTTTGCCTGTATGCATATCAAAGTGGAGGGGGAAAAGAACGAGGGAGTCAGTGGTTGGGAGTTTGGAGGAGGTGGACTGACTGGAGCAGGTTTCGAATCCTTTCCCATCTGTTGTGGGCTGTCAATTGCTCTCATGAATATTGCTAGAAATAGTAAAGAACCTGGAGGATACTAGCTGGATCGAATTTATGAGGAGGCACCAGCTGATCCTCCTACAAGAAACATGGACTACAGATACAATAGATTTGCAGGGGTATCGGTCGTTTTGTGTCCCGGCCTAAAAGGGCCTAAATGGTAGGCCGTGTGGGTGTCTCCTCATTTGGTTGGATTCCACTCTCAATTGGGAAGTGAGAGTGCGACCAACTGATATTGGGGAACTCCAGCATTTGGCGATCTGTACAGTGGATGATAATTGGTTGTGCTTATTTAATATATATAATAGACCATCTGAATCTGCAGGGTTAGAGGCAGTGGAAAATATCCATGAATTTATCCACGCCTGGGAGGGGTTGCTCTACTCAGAATCCACCATAACCCTAGCAGGTGATTTGAACATGCAATTGGAGCCCATTCGAGAGCTGGAGGGACTCTGGGAAGAACTTGATAATGCCTGGGATATTCCTCCGCTGATAGCAGACCATCCTAGATGGGTTCATCAGCATGCCATGGATACCTGTCCGATGTCTGAACAATATGGAGCTTAGGGTTTGTAATGGCTGGTTTTCATGAGACCAACCAGCAAGACCGACCTTTATCAGGCATAATGGGATGTCTACTATGGATTATATTTTGATCTCGGCTAGGGATTGGGCAAGTATTGGTGGTTTTTGAATATTTGAGCAAGCTGAAAGTGACCACAAGCCCTTAAATACATTGATTCACTTTGAAATGGCAACTAACTCATTGTGTGATGATCAGTGGAGGACTGAGGACATAGCCGTTAATGGACATGCATGTAAAATAGTTAAGTGGGCTAGAGTGATCGAGCAAGATCTAAAGCCCACAATATACAAAGCCATCTTGGAAAACCTTGTAGTTATTAGCTGAGACAGCATCCCCAAAGGGGATATGCTGACTGAGATTAACACGATGATGCAGAATCGGGTCCCATGTTTGACCTACAGAGCTCCCAGAGTGAAAAAACATTCAATAGTCAAATCTGGCTGGTATTGGCACGCCTAAAAGCTTCAGGGGTAGTGGATAAGCTACAGCTTAGATAATACAGAAATGACTGCAAGTCTGTAATAGCAAAGAAAAAACATGATTATGTCACTCAAAGATGGGAGCTATTTCTAAAGGCATATGAATAAGGGGAGTTTATCTACTATTGGAAATTGGCTGCCGGAAAAGAGGTGAATGGGGAACTAAGTGAACAATACTGTATTACGGCAGGGGTTTGGCGAATGCATTTTGTGAATTTGTACTGCAAATTTAATGTCACCAGGAAGGCTCTGCCGACCCCCGGCATGTTTATCAGTGCTGGGGAAGGCAATATTAAGTCAAAAGAGTGGAAAGGTATCTGGGCCGCACTGGATACCAATAGACTTTTACAAGGATGAAGCAATGATTTGGGGCCCAATATTATGTAACATTTTTAATACCTTAATGAGATCAGGGAGGGTTCCCACCTCTTGAAGAAACGCAGCATTGATACCGATATATAAAAAAGGAGTGAGGGAACTGCCAGAAAATTACTGTCCCATTTCTCTTCTCACTAGCATGGGGAAGCTATACACAAAGGTGATATTGACCTATCTCCAAGCTTTGGTTGAGGACAATACATTGTTAGTGACCTTCTGGCAGGATTCCAAAGCCAGAGGAATACTGTCGATCAAAGCTTTTGATTGTTCCTGTTCATCCAGAAATACAGCGTGTTGCTGAAGATAAAGCTGTACGCTGTATTTGTGGATCTCAGGACAGCGTTTGACAGCATCTCGAGTGGCAAACCTTGGAGAATTATGAGGAAGGGGGGGCACCTATAAAATTGATCACTGCTTTTCAGTCATTGCATACCTAGAACAAGGCATCTGTTTGCTTTGGGTTAGCCGGCGAACTGAATGATTCATTTGGGGTGCAAAGGGGGGTCTGGCAAGGATGTGTTCTTGCCCCCCTTCCGTTCAATATATACATGGAAATATTTACATGGAAGAAGTAATCAAGGTTTTGAGTCTGAAGTGTATGGATTGCCCTAAAATGGGCAAGGTTAGCTACCTGACTTTATTTTATGCCGATGATGCAGTGATACTGTCAACCACACCACAGGGATTAAGAGCAACTTTGGATGTATTCTTGGATGTCTGTGAGAATTGCAATTGAATACTGACAAGACAGACATTCTGGTATTCAAGCCACAGTTTGCCAAGTAGAAAGGTTTGGATCTTTATGTGCAAGAAAGTAAACTAGAGCAGACAAGCTTTTTTGAGAACTGTGGTTGGTCATCCCAATTAGCCAAGTCAGCTTCGAACTTGGGAAAGTATTCTGGGTCCACTCATTCCTTCTTTGTAAGACATGGGAAAGGAGACATTTCTCAAGCACTGGAGCTATACCGAAGACAGCCGTTATCAGCCTCAACCTTTGGTGTATAAATTTGGGGCTATAGGACTATGAGTGAATTGGAGGAAGAGGAGAATGTACTGTCAAAAAACAATTCTTACTGCCTCAGAGTTCACCGTCTGCACTTTTGCACTTGGAATTAGACATTCCCCCATAGGAAATGTGTTATCTGTATACCCAGTATTTTACTGGCTTAGAATGTGAAACTGGGGCAGTCGGGGGTCCTATCGAGAGGCATTAAAGCACTTATTGTGCCTCAAATGGGGGAAATGTAATCCATGAGTAGCTCATGTTAAGATGCAACTAATGAGCCTAAATAAGACTGCATTGTGGGATTTTCCTGAGAGGATAGTTAAGTCTGACCTGACCAGGATAAAGAGAATAGCGAAGACGCAAAATAAGGAGCTGATGTTGGTTGCAGCCACAAGACATAAGCATGGCCCAGCCTATCTAGAGGATAAACCAGACTTTTGCTGCGGCCGTTATTTAGATGCTATTAATCCGCCATATGAGAAATCTTTGTATATTCGGTTTAGGATGGGTACGCTCCATCTGGCATCCTTTACTAAATCCTGGGGTCGGGGTAGATCAGGACTATGCCCATTATACGGCCTGGGTATGGAAACTGTTGTTAATTTCTTATTTACTTGTGGTAAACTGAATCAACTGAGAATTCGATACCCTGGACCTCTTTATAGGATTGCTGGCTTCCAATCAACTATTGAGGTGCTGAAGTTTTGTAAATCTTTTAATGAGCATCGTATTGTATTTTATTTTCAAATGTTTTTATTAGCATTTATAATACACATTAACAGTTTGCTGCTCAATTTACCATCACTATTACATATGTACTTAAAAAACAGGTTAACAACAACATATGACCTTGTAACAATAACAAACCGTCTTCACTTCCAAATTTGATCATGGGGGCGCCCATCCTTGTCCCTAGGGGAAATCTGATGTTTAGGACGCCACTGGGGGTTTTTGCAGCCAGAGGGTGTCAGTCCAGGTTACCTCCTTTTAATGGCCCATCTCTTGATGAGCATCGTATTGTATTTGCCGTTGCCCGATATGTTCACAGGGCTTTATTACGCAGTATGAAGATATTGGATAAGGGCAATGATGAGGATTCAAATCCTATTACCTGAATTATAACGAGGCTGCAAGTTTACTCTCCTCAGTTTTTATTATCTGCTTTAGCAAAATGTTCGTAATTGTTTTGTATTACAGGGTATGAGCTTGAAAATATTTCGGTTCAGATATGTAAGCTGGTCTTATACAAATTCATATTTTTTTGTAAACTTGTTTTTATATGTACATTATGGTTTTATTCCGAATAAAGAAAATTAGATTGAATATATTTTGTGATTAGTTATTTATAGTTTCCTCAATTTCAAGCATATTATTTTTTGTATCTGTAATGAAACTTCTTGTGATGTCATCAGGGTCAAACATTGTGTGATGTCACTTCCATTCAAGTCACTTTCGCTACCACTGGCATTTTGGTCAATTGACATCTCTTACTAAAGTCTGTAATGTGTGGAGTGTTTGCACGTCCGTACTCAGTACAAGTGAGACTGTGGGTTCAATGTTTTGGGTACCTCTTCCACCACAAAAAAAATCTGAACATTATTAAATCAGAAAAGCAGATGGTCAATTCATCCCATGCCAATTACCACTATCTGGGCACATTGTGAGGACCAAATCCTAGGACAATGTGAAGGCAGCAAGAATGAGAAAGTGGGACAGAGGTTTCTCCAGAGTAGAACGAGGGAGGGACAGCGAACACAGCACTGGCTCCCCATGGATATTGCACACCATAGTAAGTCTCGGGGAAGCCCCAGATGGTATGTAGAGTTGGTGGTAAATGTCCATAGTCTGGAGGCACAAATGGTAAGGTTTCCAGAAGCTTCTTCAACATGCTGGCTGTGCTCCAAGAAGCCGAGAGCATAAGACCAAGGCATCACTTTCCTCTCCGCCACACACACACATTTTATGCAAAGTCTCTGCATTGTCCATGTAAACTCAAAAAAACAATGATACCCTCACCAGATTATCAATGAACGTCCTGTATATTTTTAAGAACTCGTAACCCCACAAAGCACAATATTCTTTGCGGCTGCTGCCATTTTAGTTGCACGCCACCTCAGTTTCATTGTGGGGTGTGAGAGGAGAAGATGTCTTGGACTCACATTCACTGCTGGACATGCTCTGCAGACAAAAAGTGGGAGGAAACACCTTCTCTTTAGACAGAACCGCTTCTTTCTTGGATGAGCCCGCTGGTTTTACGTTTAGCAGGCCCTGAAGGCCTCTGATGTAGTTAATGGCCGCTCTGAGAGTCTCCACTTTGCTAAGGCGCGTCTCTGCAAGTTCCGGCGGAAGATGCTGCCTGAGTCGTGTGTAACCTTCGTTCACAAACCGCACCCTCTGCCGCTCCCTCTCATTGCGTTTTTGTATGTATGCAGGCTCAAAAGAGGAGTCATAGAGACCCACGTGGGCAGGCAATGAAAGGTATGAAAAGTGCCCGGAGTAGCCATGGTAAACCTGGTTGTAGTAAGGTGAGCTGAAATGGAAAGTGACGCCATAAGGTTCCCTTACGGACAGGCCATAATGTTCCACAGGGATACCTAAGGGCACTGCTTTTTGGTATGGTGGTATACTGCTGAATAAGCCATCAGCGTCATCGAGTTCCATTCTGTAGACCAGGTGACTGACCGGTCCCAGCAAGAAGGGTCTGCTCAGGACTGCCTACTGATCCAGCATCAATGGAGGTCTGAAGGGATGTAAATGAAAGCTCAGCTCTGTTGTTCTTGTTGAGATCTTCAGAAATCACCAGAACCTCCAGTCAGGGGAATTGTTAAGAAAGCTGGTGTAGTGTGTGTGTTCTGTCTGAACTCCAATGTCTCAGCCTGCGTCGCACTTTAAACACAACTTTCCTTTTGATCTTTATATTTCAAAAGATATCAATGATGTTGGTTGCATGATTATGTCAGTGGGTGGATCACTCATTGAGGTCTTTCCTGCCATCGTCTTGCTTGAAAGGCCTCTTTAATCCCCCAACAGCTCAAGCCAAGTAGCAACACCACCAGTTCCCAAGACATAAACAGCAGCCTCTTTAGTTGTCATAATCCAGGTTATCTCTGTTTGAAGTGAGCTAGAAACAACAGACAAGTAATTGAGAAGCTGGAGAGCTCGGCTCTTAATTACAGAGGTAGATACTAGCAATAACTCGGACTCCCAATGGCAGAGACCTCTGGCAAAGCCTTCCCCGTGATGAGATAGATACAAGTGGCCTCTAAGTGCTTTCGTTGTTAGGCTAGCTCTTCCAACAATTATGTTGGGGATTAGCCTGGATTGAGGCAGATTCCAAGTAGAGGGCGGGCATTAGCGCTGTTGAAAAGGAAGTTCCGGGTGGGAGTCACCAATAGAATGATCCGTCTCTTGAATCCCAGGCTGCTCACTTCCCGGATTCGAAACTAATGGTCTCTCCGCAAGGTGGCATATCTGGGATAGATTGAAGTCGCTTTCTTGCTTCGGTCTTTGTAGTTCCTAACGACTCACAATACGATCCGGTTTGCATCGCTGTTAAAACAGGAAGACACTATTATTAGAGGCAACACCCATTTACTCTTGTTGTTAGTCAATTTACATTGTTTAGTGACGGCAGACATTACCTGCTGACGAAAATATGATTTTAATGTCAATTCAGGGGTGTTAATATATTTGCACAGTCTTTACAGCTCCCCAGTAATGGTGCACTACAATACTTTACCCGATATAATGCACCAAGAAATGAATGACCCTTCAGTGTTGTTGGAATTAGAAGAACACATAGAATGGGTAGTGACCTATTAAAGAGTCACTGTGGGGGAGGAAGGCGGTGAAGACGAGTGGAACGTAGCCTATCTTTACAAGAGAGTTGTGTGAAGGAGAAGGAATGAAGGAAGTAGAGGGACAAATGAGGGATTGTTTTCTGCATACTATGAACTGAATGAATTCCCTGGTGTGTCTGGAGCCATGCATGCAAATTGGTGCCCCTCTCTCTCTGAAACAATACCCATCAGCCTCTGTCCTAGCCAGGTCTCTAACAGGGGAGCAGTGGGGCAGCAGAGGAAGAACTAAAACTGGAAAGGGACTGCAGGGTAATATGGGGCAGACAGGAAAACTTTCCAAACCCTGTTTGAAGATAAACTCCTCCAGGAGAGGAGGAAATCCCAAACGACCCTTTTGAGTACATGACTGGCTACATGAAAATGGAGACTCAAAAGGGTGAGGCGCTAGATGGCTTTTTTGAGTGGAAGTCCCATTTACCAAGGGTGTAGCTCAGCTAGAGATTTGCCAAAGGGAACAGATGACATAAGGAGCCAATAGGAGTTGAGGGGAACTCTTAAGCAGGCTAGGCAGGGCCATTAAAATCCAGCAGTTTCAGTAGAGATGTAAAGGTGTATGGTGGAGGAGGAGCAGCGAGCAAAGAGACCAGTGAGTAGGGCATGGCAGGTGTACAGTGAGTTGGTGGAGACCATTGGGCTGCTTTGAGGGAGTGAAGGTAAGGCATTAGGTCTGAGAGGCTGTCACCAATTCACTTGTAAGTGAGTGAGTGAATGAGGGACTGACTGAAGGGAGTTTTGGAGGGAGCATAGAAAGTAAGGATAGGTTGAGAGTGACAGAAGTGAGAGGCAGAAGAGTAGAGTAGAGACAGGTGTAGTGGTGGGAGCTAGGTGTTTGGAGAGAGGGAAGACCAGAAGGGAGTCATTGGGTGGAGACAGGAAAGCGGAGAGAGAAAGAGCAGTAGGAACAGGGGACAGAGTGTGAGGAGAGAGAGAGAGAGAGAGGAAGGGAGGGGTAAGAACATAAAAAAAGAGTATAGGAAAAGGGAAGAGAACATTTGGAGGGTGGAGATAAAAGAGGTAGGGAGGACAGTAAGACAAGGGGATGGAGTGTGGCGAGAGAGAGAGACAATGGAGGGTTGGCGTAAGAGAATAGATTAATGAGAAGACTAAGAGACAACCATCCGGAAAAGGGTGACAGAACAACCAGATTTTTGGTCCATAGGAAGTCTCTGAGGGAGTCAGTTAGATGAGGCTATAGATTTTAGGCGAGACGTAGATAGTAGGGGTACCCTAGCTGTAGACAGTCTTGTGGAACCATCTTTGTCAGGGTTCACAGCAAGAATGTGTGTGGTGTGAGTAAAGTGGCAGACCGGAGGGGTCCAAAACAAAAAAAGAAAAGACAAAGGAAAAGGTTCAGGCCCTACATTGCACTACTTTGCCCTCATTGCAGGAAAAAGGCTCCCCAAACTACATCTCCCAGCAACCCTGGGGCCGGGAACTACTTTCTGAAGGCCACATTGGGAGTGGCACGCTTACTGGCATGCGCGAGGAGTCGAGCGCGGGGCTTGTGCTCAGAACCCCAATGCAAGCGGTCGCATTTCAAGGAGCTCCAGCTATGGGGATCAATGCGAAGGGCCACGCCCCAAGGAATCTCCATTCCGTCCCCTCACTAAGCTAAGTAGAGCTGGCTCAAAGGGGGCAAAGGGACGCAGGGGAACACACGCAGGGGGCATTGCCTGAGTTCAGAAGTCCCCCTGCTCCAGGAAAAGCTAAGTCCTGTGCGCACCTCTTGTTCGGCTACATTGCATGACACGCAACAGTGATGTGCTTGGCACAGTCATAGGGATCCTGCACTGCATGCACCAAGCCACATCTACTGAATGCGGGTGGCCTGCCATAGTCGCATGCCTATAGCCATGTATGGCTCTTTAAACAGCCTGCACACCGAAAGCCACGTGTGGCTAGCAACCGCATACCGAAGCCGCGTGCGGCTTAGGGTCAAACCGCATAACGAAAGCCACGTGCCGCCAGAAAGACCAATATGCTTTTTTTAAAGACACATGCAGCCTGGAAAAGAAACTGCATGCTGTAGCCACGTGCGGCAGGAAGACAAATCCGTATAGTTATAGCCACATGCGGCACCTTGAAGAACGCTGTATGTTACTGAAGCCTACATATGTAAAGGCTTAGGCAAATCCACGTTTGCATGAACGCTCACTCTAGACAGTGAATCCTGCATGAGCATGTGTGAACCACGCGCAGCAAAGTGCATTCTCTAATTTAAGCTCTCTTTGCAGCATTTGATCTGGGGAACTCAACCGAACTCTTTAAAATCTGCAAGGAGCTGGCCAATCCTGCTGCAGTATCTACCTCTCCTGTCCCCTCCCAGGCCCTCTGCATGGCCTTGACTTCTCATTTCATCTAAAAAACCAGGATATCCTGCCCTGTCTCTCTTCCTCTCCTCCTCCTTCTACTCCCTCCTCTTCCTCTGGCCCTTCCTTGCCACCTCTCTGCCCTGATCTCTGCCTTTCGCATGTTCTCCTCAGACAAGGTTTCTAGACAAGTTTGATCCATGAAAGTCTCATCAAAACAGGTTCACCCCTGTTCCTCCAAAAGAATCAAGGACCACATTGATACCCTGGCTCCTGCTCTGTCTGATTTCTGCAACCGCTCCTTCGCCACTGGAGTCTTCCCCTCCCCCCTGAAGCACTCGCTTGTGCACCCTCTTCTTAAGAAACCCTCTGCAGACCCTACCGGTCCGGCTAACTATCGTCCAATCTCCATCACTCCTTTCCTGGGCAAACTCCTGGAAAAGCTGGCCATCTCCCAGCTCAAGGTTCACTCTGAATCTGTTGGCTGTCTTCATGACCATCAGTCTGGCTTCAGAGCTGCCAGAAGCACGGAAACTGCTCTCCTGAACATCCATGAAGACCTGCTCCCAACCTCGATTCTAACACCCCCTGTGTCCTCATCTTACTTGATCTCTCTTCTGCCTTGGACACGGTCACCCATGCCATCCTACTCAACCACTCCTTGACAAACTGGGTGTTACCGATCAGGCCCTGGCTTGGCTGATCTCCTTCCTCTCCAATCGACCCTCCCAGATTGAACTTGAGTCCTTCCTCTCCTCTATCTCCATCTCTACTTGTGGTGTTCCCCAGGGGTCTAACCTCTCTCCCTGGCTGTTCAACCAATAACTGGCACTTCTTGCCCACTGCATTGCCGCACTCTGCCCCAACTTTCAGTGCTATGCGAACGACACTCAGCTCATTTTCAGGCTCCCTTCAGCCACTTCTTCTCCTTCTCTCATCTCCGACTGTCTGTCAGCCATCTAGGAGTGGTGTACCGCCAATGATCTCTGCCTTAATGCCAGTAAGACTGAGATTCTCCTCCTAAAAACCCCAGGGTCATCTTTGACTCCACACACTCCTGCTCTCCTCACATCTCCGACGTCTCTAAGAAGTCACACTACCAACTGCACCTCCTCAGAGGTATTCTTCCTTTCTTCTCCTTCCCCCAGAAGCTCACTGTCTCCAGAGCTCTGGTTCTCTCTAGGCTGGACTACTGCAACAGCCTTTCTTTTAAATCTGCCTGCCTCTACTCTCCTCCCTCCGCAACTCATCCAAAACAGGACTGCAAGACTTGTCCTTGACCTCAAGCCCAGGGATCTTATCTCTCCAGGACTGAAATCTCTGCATTGGCTCCCAGTGGCTGTGAGGATTAAGTTCAAAACCCTCTGCATTGTCCACAAGGCCTTCTGTGCCTGGGACCTCAATACCTTCAACTCTCTCTTCCTGAATATCTTCCTTCTCGAGCTCCTCGCTCATCCGCCTCCAACTCCCTCAGGGTCAGTCGCTTCTCCAAGCAGCGAGTTGGTGTTAGATCTCTTTCTTCTGCTGGGGCCTCCCTCTGGAACAACCTCCCTGCCTCTCTGAAACTTGAGGAGAACCATCTCCGGTTCCGGAAGCACCTCAAAACCTTCCTCTTTGCTTCTGCTTTCTCTTCTCCTCTCCCCTGCTGATCTCCTGGCTGAATCTGAAACTGCACTGGTTTTCCTGGCCACTGTGTGATCTCGGGCCAAGGTCCCCTGCCTGTTACACAACCGCACTGCCCCCATGGCAACCCCTGCACTCGGGGACTGTTCTGTATCCCTACAGCCTCTACTAGCACTTGACACCTGATGTCTGCACTTAACTTTGCACTTGCCACCAGCTGGCTGTACTTCTATTTATTCTATTTATTTTCTATATTATTTCACTGTCATCCTATGTACTGCACTGCACCCCCCCTTTCCCCACTGCACATTTCCCCTTTCCCCCTCCCCTGCACTTGCGCGATCCAAATGTCACCTTGCCTAGTAGGATCGCTGTCTCTGTCTTCCCTCTGTTTCTCCTCCCTTGCCTCATCACGGCTTGAAACACTTGTGTATAGGTGCGTTATAAATGCCATATATCATATCAGTATCCTACAAACAGTAATGGCAGACATTTCCTCTACGACTTAGCATAATATTATTTCAAAAATGTAGGTACAGATTATAACATAACACTTTTTATAAATGAAGAACATGACATGTTGGGGAATAAGTGGAGAGGATATTTTTATTGCTTCTACTTCACATGCACAGAGGGCTGGTGGTATGGGTACAGGGTGGGGCCCGGCTTATTAATCAGGAGGTCTTGACAAGCGGAGAACGCCACTATGTAATTATACAGCTTCTTCTAAATGGCGAGACAGTGGGCCTGTCCGCTGGCATGGCTCTAAATCTTATGATAGCATTTTTTCCTAAGGTGAATAGATGTGTCGATTGTAAAGGCAATCTCATGTTGGTGTGGAGGCAGCATTGATTGTGTAACTGATTTGTTCCGGTCCTCCGATCAACCTCAGATTCTACTCCTTGCTGACTGCACAACTGGCCTAGATCACTGAACGAGCTTATGAACAACCTCTGACTCCTTGACACTTAGAGGTTGTGGCATGCGAATAATAGTGATTCTGGCATCTCTGGGCACCCATTAAACTAGACATGCTCATTGCAGCTGAAATAGTGCAATCGATGTGAAAGTTGGGGAGCCTGTGGCTGCAACCTGACCACTCACCAATAATGTGCACACTAGTAGGTATCAGGCACATTTCCTGCATCCCCACTTGGAGGTTAAGAATGGAGAAACTGGACTCAAGGTGGCCGCCAGCACAGAATAGACTTTCTGGCAGTAGCTCTGCATGTCCAAAAGTTTGAAAAAGGTCTCCAGCCACCCAGAGACCTTGGAGCGGACCCCTGGGGTGGCGGAGGCACAGCGCTCAAGGCTGGAGGTGAAGTTGTGTGAGGAGAGCACCACCGACAGGCACTTTGCGTTGAAGCCTGAGCGGCGTGTGTGGGCAGCTGCGGCCGCCCGCTGCCGTGCAGACTGGTGTGGCGCAGAGGACATTAATTGCAGCCCGGGGGTCTCAGGGGCAAGCCAGACTGGGTGGTGTGCTGCAGCGGATGCGGCGCAGTGAATGCCACCTTGCTGCTTGTGAGGGTGGGGAACGTGGAGAGCGCCCAAACCATTGAGGAGCCAGGAGGAGCAGGAGTGCACTGGGGCGAGGAGCTCTGGAGCGACGCTCTGCATGTGAGGATTGCAGCCAAAGCCTACTGCCTACTTATTTTTATTTTTAAACCATTTAGCACACATGTAGCACACCAAACGGGTGCTAATGTCGACATGCCCCTCAGTGGCTGGGCCCACCCTATGGGTAACGGTCCGCCACCCTCGTTAAAGGACCCTCCCTTCGCTCGGGCCCTTAACTTGGGCGGCAGGCCATTACCCACAGGGTGGGTCCGCCAGGCCTCCAGATAAGGTTCGTACTAGGCCTTTTTACGCATTCAAATCTTGTAAATACGGCAGCTTTATTATTTTCCTGTGAAATTTACACATAAGTTTAGTGCAGAAGGCAGTGCAAAGGTCAAGTTACTTGACGGAAACCAGAATGCTTCTTTTGTTTTTTATCTACATGGATGTAATTGCAAGCCATGGAGAAAAACCTCTGAAACAGAATTTATCTCTCTGAAGCCTTTAAAAAAAAGAAAAAAAGAAACTGCACACTGTGATAAAAGGAATGGTTTCTTTCCATTCAGCTTCTGCTGTGTTGTGTGTAGATGCTCATGGAGCAAACAGAAGCACTGTGCATATGTAGTTTCCTAGCATTTTTAGGATTGTATAATTAATAACATGGAAAACTAAGTTGCAGTTGAAAATGAATATTTTTTTTTCCCCAGTGAAAGCAAACTAGTATTGTACAATTGTATTTTTCAGAGTTCCTGTGCTGTGTGCATAATCATGCAGAGGCAAATCATTTTTACACTTATGATTTAATTTACACTCTAATTATAAAAACAGTGTGTAAAATGAAGATGCACGGTCTAGTTTACATCCATTCAACCTTGCAGTCAATGGGTTACATTACTATAAATGGTCTGTGGCAGCGGAGTCTTTGCTCAAGGGTGAGTGATTGTCACTACACCAACACAGGTGTTATAGCCTCTCAAATCTTCAAGACTAAAATTAAAACATCCAAAATCTGACTCTCCAGGAAGTGCAAGCGCTGTTCAAAAATAAACAAATGAGTTACATTTGTAGATGAAATAGAAACATGTCCCTGTGACAACCCAGATAGGTATTTAGCTTTGAGTAGCGCTTCATTCATGGTTAGTCCAACATCTAGGCACTGTGATTATTATACTTCAGACGATACTCGGTTTACAGACCTCTGAAGGATGTTGGTTAATAAGATAGCTCAGCCGGTTGAGTGCTCATTGCTGCAATCTGTGCGTGATCTGTAGGTTGCAGGTTCGATTCTCGGCAAGGCCAACTCAGCCTTTCATCCTTTCGAGGTTGATAAAGGAGTTCGGTTGGGTGATTGTCATACATATGTTCTATGTACAGCACTTTGCCAAAAGCACTATAGCGCTATATAAATAACCATTTGACCATGAGATTAGGTACAGAAATTAGCTCCTTTCCTCTGTGCACTGTTATATCATAACACTGGCATACCATTAGGTAGTAATAGCTCCAGGAGATGAGGACTTTCATTAAACATCGAAAGACAATTCTGCTATCGAACCTCAAAACACACAATGCAATTAATGTTTGCTTTACTCTGTATTTGGCTAGGTTTTTGTGTTTTCAACATTTAAATATATACAAGGGAGATCAAATGGCCAGACCATAGAGAAATAATGAAAGGTGTATTCTGTCACAATGCAGAAAGCTGCAGCATGGTAATTATTTCCATACAGTTTTTTCACCCGTCAACTGGACGTCATATACATTACTCTCTTGCAAAGGAGAAAAGACATTTATACTCTCCTAAAAAAATCACATTTACTCTCAAAGTTTAAAAATGGGGATTAAAATACTCCCACCTCAAAATATTATCTGGAGCACTGGGGCCCGCCATTCCGGGGCATATCGCCTCATTACATACTAGTACTACCGTTTATAATGTGTATGGAATGTTTTTGTTGAAGAGATTTTACACATGAATGTGATATATGCTTTGGTCTAAAAAGAATGAAATAGACCATTAAGATCTCTTTTTCAGGATGGCAAGATATAATATGAAAAGAGCGTACTGAAGACATTATGTCTCTTAATGGAGATGTAACCAAATCAAAATAGTACCATTATATTGATGATGCTAAAGGTATGATGTCATCGCGTCACGCAACGTGACATAATTGTATTTTCAATGTAACTTAACAACAGCTAGACTTTGCCATTTATGTCTTTAGAATTATTCAGGAAGGTAATATTGGAAGGATGAACAGCATATTAATACTAACACACTCATAAAAGATTTGAGCGAACAATAACTGTGGTGTTACGGTGGTGGTGTCATGTGTATGATGTCATCACGTTAAGTATTGTAACGTGACTCCATCTTGGATCTAATTCAATAACGGTCAAAGAATGCCATGCTTCCTGAACAGTTAAGTGCAATCTACTTTAATGGGTGTTCTTTCCAGAACAGACATTTAACATTTAAGTTAAGAGATTAGGATTTAAGTAGAAGAACATGCTATAAGGTACTAGAAGGACCACAAGCCTTACAAAACCTTTTATATATCTTTTTAAAATAGGTATAAAGAAAGGTGGTTTTACCACTTGAGGAACACCACTAATGTAAAATACCCGTTGGTACATTGTCACTGCATATCAGGTAAGATGATAATGATGATTAGCATCTTGGCCAGGGAGTCAACCAATCAAGTTGCTCAGATCATGGGCTGAATCCCACGGTCTCCGTCTGCATTCTGAGCAGCCTGATGGCTGTTTCTCTGCCCCGCCATCTTACCGCCACCTTCCTCTGTGGTCACCGTTTTCCTCCCCTACCGCCCCTACCACACTCACCTTATTCTTTTGCCAGCAGCGCAAATGATGCTCCAGCCTCCGCTCTCTGCCGCCGTAGCCATATGATTAGAACATGCTAAATATAGTTCTTAAAGATTTTCCACTTCGCACTTACAACATTCTAAGTTTAAGTCCTCAGCAAGTAAACCATAACCACCCACATACACAATAAACCAATTCTCAAGAATATCTGTCATATCTCTCAAAAACCCTGCTAACACACTCTTTACTGGATTCCAATAAACATTAAAAACAAAAAAATTCAATGCATTTGCATTCTGTACAAAGTGGAATTTAGTGGCTATTAATCCACACATAGATGAATAGGTCTTCCCCAGCGACCACTCAAGCAAGTTTCTGACTGTGGTTAAAAGATCACCGGAAGGGTAACCTTTCAACCCAGAGATTAATGGTTGAAAAGTTGTATTGAATCCATCAAGAAATACAGGTGATGTCAGCCATGTTTCTTAGAGTAGGATTATAGAGTTGCTTTTTAGGGCATCGCCATGTATCTCAATGGCTAAAGGATTGTGATGACCTCTGGTGTTCCATGAAATAATCTGTAACTCGGACTGAGGGCTAAATGCTTAGATGTAGCCTTTGTACGGGAGACAGGGAACTTCCTAATGCACCCAGCAGCCAGGACCAATCCTTAAAATGATTAAAAGTTATATTATTACATTTTATAATTCTGCCTTTTCCAAGAGGAGCTGCTTTGTTCTGACATGTGAGACAGTTCTTGTAATCTTCCAGAAGTAGGTCTTGACGAATTATACATGATTTCATGTCACAAAGAGGAATGTCAGATTCCATCCCTCTAAAATGTTCGGCCTCTGAGAGAACAATTTCTCTGATTCTGATGATTCTTAATGGAATATCCAAGGCCACCAAATCAAGACAGGAATCATTCATACATTCCACTAAAGAAACATGTTTAGAAGTAAGAAGCCTCAATTTAGGGATCTCATTAAAAATTTAGCAAGTGTTTGTGTCTTTTCTGAAGGATGAATTCAAGTAATATCCTATCCTGACGGTTTTGTACTTTGCCAGATTCAATACCCCCACTCTTATTTCCAGTGCTCCCATCACTTGGCCGAATATAGGCATCAGTTTGACTAGGCACAATCACTTTTGAAGACAACATACTAGGAGGCTGGACCTGTAAAAAGGGATTCACCGTATGGTTACAAGTATGAAGATTATCGTCCAGAATGAATTCCAAATTTTGATCATTAATTGAAGTGATCATAGCCCCCCAAGGTAAGAGCTCCCGATCTTTCGGATGAGATATCTTCAACTGAACACTCGTGTACTGGCCTCACTTCCTTTTTCTTTCTTTTTTTTTGTTATACACTGTCATTTTTTTCTGGGTTATTGGTTTCTGATGGCAGGTCCCATTTTAATCCCGGTGAGAGGTTCTTTAAAAACTTCTGAGAGGACTTACAATTTATCCAAACTTTTTTCTTATTTTTACTTTTAGCTTGGTTCTATTATTCATGGCTGTATCAAGGTCTTGAGAAGCTTGAGTGGGGGAAATCAATTGTACTGAATGACCTTGTTTGATCTCTCTAGGAACCTGACCTGAGGCTTCTACAGGACTTGAAGGTGCCTTGGACACTTCAATCACTTGGATTAACATAGAGAGTGATTCATCATCCCTCTCATTAGGATTTATGCTCCTTCCTTTGGATATATTCTCATTTCGATTATCCGGTTTCCCATTTAAATCCATTGATTCCAAAAGTTGCAGAATAGCCTGCAAAAAGCTTTGTGTGCTGTTTTGCTACTATCCCGATGTTGTCATACAAGTCCGTCATTGATGTAAGTACCATATTTAATGTTGAGATGGAAGCAGGGCCCCAATTTGGATGACTCATGGAGGACCTTGTGCAGCAGATGACCCATTAGGTGAAGGAGAGGAGGTTAAATAAGGAGAGCTTGCAGAAGATTTAACTGAATGGTCTGCCAAAAAGGAAGGCGAAAATGAAAGAGAGCTTCAGCATGCTGACCTTTTGGTAGTTTCAAGGGAAGGGGGATTAGTCTCTTTACCTGACAAAGCCAAATTATTCTATTGCTCTGCCACACTCTTTGGACTCCCTGTCTCCCGCTTGGCCCCTTTAAAGTCTGTTTTTCAATGCTTTTATTCATCTCCTATACATTCTATCTCCTCGTAACTCAATTTCTCTGCCATTGTCTTCTTTTGGTTGGCTTTTGTTTCACTCTCATCTCAAATGTAAATTTCTCTCTCTTGCCTTTAAATCGCTCTATGGCCTTGTGCCCTCTTATCTTTCTCTCTTGTCTCTTTTTATTCTCCTGCATGTGTTCTTCGTTCTCAATCTTAATTTCTATTATCAGTTCCTCGTCCCCCCCTTTGCCCAATCACGATTTTGCTCTTTTACTTTGCTAGCTCCTTCTCACTGGAATGCTCTTCCCCTATCTCTTCATTCTAAAACCTCTTACTCGCTATTTCGTACTACTCTTAAGACTATCTTCTTCACTTAGAACGACAACCATGAATACCTACTTGTTTTTAACCCTGCATTTTATTGTACTGTTAAGTGCATTCTCTGTTCAACGCTTTGGCGTAATGTGCTACATAAATCACACACAAATAAAAATATATGCCTGGGTAGTCCTATCACATTTCATTTAGTGCCATCATGTTCTCAAGTGCAAGTGCCCAGGTACTGCCATCATGAGCCCATGAACCCAGACGCCCCATTAACAAGTCATATATTGCCATCATATTTCCGGGTACCCTCACCACAAGTGTTTTAACATCATGATATTCCCGGGCATACCCCTACATGCTAGTTTGTACCATCACATGCCCAGGTACCACCACACATAGCTTCTGCTGATAGCCTATTAGTGAATTTACTGAACAGCCTTATGACTCTCTCACTTAAATGCTGTAATTACTCTGTCATTGTGCATGCAATCTACTTTATATCAGTCTATGGAGAAAAAAAACAAGTTGGTTGCAGTAATGCACTACGGAACAGCACTCACCACTACCACTGCTTGTGGTGCTCCACATAGGTAATGTCACCATAGGCCCAGGAACCTACCACATGCCTGGTAGTGCCATCCAATTTTCCCAGTTGCTCCTACAGCCTTTTAGAAGAAGGTGCAACCATTAAAGTATATGTCCATCACTAGACTAATGTAATGCTGGACCTAGACAAAAAGAGCATTTGTATAGATTGAATTTCTCTAAGTAGGCACAAATCCAAAGTTGTTCGGATTTCTTTGTTGACATTATTTTATAAAATGTTCTATATTTGTCTATGTGGGCCTTATGTTTGTATGGTATATGTCATCTGTTTTGTATATCGGACAATATGGAGGGTATAATGAGATCTTTCTGATGAATTTGTATTTTATCTTCAGTTCGGTCTCTTTAATGTTTATGAATTATGCTTTTTTTCTGTTGTTAATTGTAAAGCCGAGTCTGTTCTTCTGCCCTCTATATGGTAGGATAAAGGCACAGAACAAACATACATAAAGGAGGGACTCCCTGTCCCTTGAGGGTTTGGTTATTACATTAGCTAGACAATTGGCATGTCACACATTTCGTTCAACCCACACAAGAACAGTAGAGGTACGTGGAGAATTCAATCAGACTTAATTAATATCAAATATAATATTTTTAATATACAGCAGTTTAAAACAATGTCACACAATCTCAAAAAGTGACGAGTGCTTAGAAAAAGTGCTCTGTGCCAGTCACCTAAATAGGGACTATATGTGCAAAGTGCAAAATCAGTTGTATGGTACACAAGGACACCTCAATACAATTTTAAAAGTGCAAATATGCATATACAGGACGTTTCTTCACTGCATAGTTTTATGCGGAATAAGCAGTTTACTGCTTTGATTTATGCTTTACTTTTACGTTCCGTGTATTTAGAAAAAAAAACACGATCGGTTTTGGAAAGAGGACATGCATGTGAGGGAAACACGTAGGCAAAAAAGCTTGGGCAGGAGGAGTGGAGTTCGGGATTTAGATAGATAGGACCGTTGTGGACCAAGAACCCAGATACCGTGTCACCGGGGAGGAAGGGACTCCATCGGGGCGGTCCAGGGCTTGGCGTTTGGGGCGAATGGTGGTTTGGCAGAACGAACAGGGTGTAGAGCGCTAGGATACGAGGTAAAGATCATAGGAGAATGGAGGGTTGAGGGGTGCCTTGGAGATCAGATATGAGAAGGGAGCTCAGAAAGGTGTAGAATTTGGAATTCAGGAAATGCACCCATTTTGGATTTAGGACAGTGTTAAAGTTCAGCACTGAAATGGGAGTTTGGGAAGGACGTGTATGCGTGAAGGTGCAAGAAATGAAGTAGCCGCGACCAGTTTAGCAACTCGGATACTTGCCTTAATCTGGAGACACGCCTGCGACTTCTCCCCTCTGCGCCTCAATCGTCAGTGAGGCACAGAAACAGACGGCGTGTGTCCCTGTGTTCGGCCAGCACCAGAAAAGCTCATTTTTCAGCACGCCGGCTGGGCCAGCACTGGGAAAGGCCCCCACCTGACCCTCCGCGATGCCCAGCCTTTGGTGGCATATGTCCTGTGCCAGCACTGGGATAGCTCCCTTCCGAACCCTCAGTGACCCACAACCGTTGGTGGCATGCACCCTGCTCCAGCACTGGAAATGCGTCCTTCTTAATTCTTAGTTATGCCCAACCATTGGTGGCATATACCCCGTGCCGGACCGGCACTAGGAAGGTCCCTTTTGAAGCTTTACTCATGCCTAGCCGTTGGTGGCATCTAGCCTGTGCCAGCAGTGGGAAAGCTCCCTTCTGAATCCTCAGTTATGCCCAGCCGCTGGTGGCATATATCCGGTGCTGAGCCTGCAGACACGCATGGGTCTCCTTTGAAACAGCTTCAGGTGGGATGTGCGCACAGCCCAGGACCCGAGAGAGTCAAGGCGCCCAACCGGTTTTTATCTTTTCAGGACGGGTTTGAAACTGAGCTCACACGCTTCCCTGCGACCATGTGGGTATTTTGGACCGATGTTAATGGTTTAAGATCAAACGATTATTTTGCAGACACTTAAATCGCCCTACCCTCCGCCTTCACTGCAGGCCTCCTCACGCTAGACAACACAACCGCTTTCTTTTGAACATTTTTTTTCATATGTTGTTGAAACATTTTGAAGAATGAGATGAGCTCGGATTACCCAAACCAGTTTCAGGGAACTCAGGCGTGTACGAAAATATACACGAATCACATGTGCTTAAACACCACCTTCCCAGGCCATTTTCTGCACTCTCGCTGCAAGGCCCATAACCTGGGCATTTGTCCATCCTTGTACCAATGCACTTGCTCATTCTTTTAGCCCCTTTTGCTAACCCCCACAAGACAGGTGCCCAATGAGACATGTTTCTTTGTTGGCATAAAAAGGCAGCAGATTTATTTTCACAACATAACTCAAAACACTGCAAACAAATTTAGTGAAAATAGTTCTGAAGATGTGGCGACTGCTCCGTGTCCACAACTTGCTTCCCCCTTTCCCAACCAAGTCCACAGTAGGCTAGAGCTCCCCCGACCCTTCGCCTGGGCTGGGCCAGTGCCGTTTAGTCGGGGGAAGCTGAGCCCTTATTGTTACCTCCAGCGCCCCTGCCGCTTAGGCCCCCAAAAAGCGCTGGTCCGGAGAAGAGCGAAGACCCTTCTGGCTTTCCCACGACTCATTCGGAGTCTGATTCTTGCCAATGGTCGCCAAAACACTGCCTCGCGTACGGCGACAGCAGCGGCCAAGCTCCGTCATACCGCCGTCCCATAAGCGGGGTGAGTGGGTGGAAAATGAAAAAACCACCGGTCCTTCGGTGCAGCGGGCGTCCTTCTGCTCGAGCTGGATTCTCCTGCAGAAGGAAGCCATGCGGTTTATATGCCGCCTGGCACGCCCCCTCCCATTGTTTGTTTCGCAGGCATTTCTTTGCTTTTCGCGGGCTTCCCGCCCCTCGGCCCTGTGTCTTCGACACCTCCCCCTTATCCAGGGGGGAGGGAGGAGAGGACCCTGCCCACATTATTAGGGCGCCTCCTCCATTCTTACGTCTTCACCTCCATATCTATTGGGGCTGTCTCACTGACCTCGTCACAATAGCTATTTTCCACCAGTCACTGCTGTTGCCCTCCCACCCACATGCTTCATCTGTATTTCCGGCATTCAACTAGGGTGACCAACTTTACAAAGTACTCCCCACAATATCCACATGTATAACATTAGTGGCAAAGACATTTTAACACACACCGCACCAAAGAAAAATAACACGCCTGTAGGACTGTTATGCATACAGGGCACGGGTCTGTAAACATTTTCTCCATGGCCTCTCCTGGGATTTCGTAAACCATGCAAACCTCATAATCTGCATAAAGTATGTATTCATTTCAGCCTTGTTGTCCCCTCTCCTCCTTGTGCCCAGTCTCGTTTCCCATCTTTTTCCCTCCTCGCACTTTTATATTGGAATACTCTCCCTCTCTCTTTCTGATCTATTACTGTTTACTCCTCCTTTCGACCTTCTTTATGCTCTCCCTTACTTTCATCTGGTTAGCAAGGTCCTATTGCAATTTTTTTTAATACTTTGGGCCTCATCACGAGTTGGGCGGTAACGCCGGCGCTATTAGCGCCGCCGCTAATAGCCCTACCGCCAAACCCCCGGCGCTATTAGCGCCGGATCACGGGTTTCGCGGAAGGGTTATTGCCCATTCCCCATTGGGCCCATTCGGGAATTCCTCATTCTCCATTGGGCCCAATGGGGAAAATTCGCGTTATTACCCCCGGCGGATTTCCCTCCGGCGGTAATCGCGCCGAAAATCGGCAATTTTGGCGCGGATTTCCCTCCAGCTCAGAGCTGGGGGGAAATCTGCCAAAGCCATGATCTGACAGACCCCTAAATCCAGCGGTAATAGCGCTACCGCCGCAGTTAAGGGTTACCCCCAGACTCGTGATGAGGCCCTTTGTGTTTTCAATATTGATCCTACTGTCTGTACTGTTTTAATGCTATGTAAACCACTTTGGTGTAAGGCGTTATATAAAATAAAATACAAAATACAATTCACATCATCAAAAGAGACATTAGCGAAAAATGCATTACAAATAGGGTCATCAGACTTTGATCATCAAGGTTATCACAGTTAGGGAAATTAAAAAGACGTTTCCATGTGTAAGCCATATACCTTTGTGATGTGCGCTATATGCCCGGTCATTATTATTGTACACGTAGCAACTCTATGGTCTAGCAATCTATGAGAGCAGATTTCTTATAGAAAAAAATGCAAATCAAATCATTTCCACGCACTCTCCAATTTGGCACATAAGGCGCAGTGGGATCATTTGCCCAGGATCGCACACTTTTCTTAAATGGTGAGACCAGGACCAGTTATCTTTTGAGATTTAACTCATATCATTATTTGATAAGGTTTGGACTCAAAAGCTTAAATAATAATAATCAATTTTGCAGAAATGCCTTGAAAAGTATGCACATGGCAAAAGAAAGTAACCTGACAATATATGATATGATATATGATGTGGCATTTATAACGCGCCTGTACACAAGTGTTTCTAGGCGCGACAAGACAAGGAGGGGGAAACATGGGGAGGACAAAATAACGATCTTACTAAGCCTTGTGTCATTCAGATTGCGCAAGTGTGGGGAAGATGGAAGGAAGTGCCAGGGGGGAGTGGAAGGGGGAAGTGCACGTAAGTGCAGCCAGCAGGTGGCTCATAAGTGCAGAGAAAAGGGACTCTAGGGTTGCAGATACAGACCCTTAATTGTTGGGGAGCCCAGATGCAGTGGAAGGGCAACTGGACACGCAGGAGCCTGGGCAGGATTTCAGAGGGTGACCAGGTGACCAGTGCGCAGAGCAGTCATGTGCATCAGCGGGGGGTGGGGGTGTTGAGAAAGCAGAAGCGAAAAGGAAGGTCTTGAGTTGCTTCCGGAAATGGAGGTGGATCTGCTCAAATTTAAGAGAGGCAGAGGCAGGGAGGCTGTTCCAGAGGGAGGCCCCAGCCGAGGAGATAGATCTGCCCCCAACTCTCTGCTTTGAGAAGCGCCTGACCCTCAGAGAGTTTGAGGTGGATGAGCGGAGAGCTCAAGAAGGAAGATGTTTTGGAAGAGAAAGTTGGAGGTAGAGCGGTCCCTGGCCCCAGAAAGCCTTGTAGATGATACAGAGGGCCTTGAACATTATCCTTACAGCCATGGGGAGCCAGTGACGAGATTTCAGAGCTGGAGAGATACAATCCCTGGGCTTGAGGCCAAGGACAAGTCTTGCAGTTCTGTTCTGGATAAGTTGTAAAGGTTTAAGAGTAGAGGCAGGAAGATTTTGAAAGAGGCTGTTGCAATAGTCCAGCCTAAAGAGGACCAGAGCACTGGAGACAGTGAGCTTCTGTGGGAAAGTGAGAAAAGGAAGAATATCTCTGAGGACGTGCAACTGATAGTTTGACTTCTTAGAGATGTCAGAGATGTGAAGAGAGAAGGAGAAGGTGAAGGTGAAGTCGAGGATGACATCAATGTTCTTAGCCTCACAGGAACGAGCAGGAAGAGGGCCTAAAGTGGGCGGCCAGAGAGAGAGAGAGGAAAGGCGGGAGCGGTTGTCCCAATGATGAGGATATCCGTCTTACTGACATTAAGGCCTGGATCATTGGCGGCACACCATTCCTGAATTGCGGCCAGACAGTCTGGTATGAGAGAAGAAGCAGAGGTGGCTGAGGGGAACCTGAAAGAGAGCGGAGTGTCATCCACATAGCATTGAAAATTGTAGCAGAAAGTAGCGATGCAGTGGGCAAGAGGTGCGAGGTAGTGGTTGAAGAGCCAGGGAGAGAAGTTAGACCCCTGGGGAACACCACAAGTAGAGAGAGAGAGGGATAGACGAGAGGAAAGACCCCAGTTGGACCCGAGAGGGTCAGTCGGTGAGAAAGGAGGTCAACCAGGCCAGGGCCTGATCAGTAATATCAAGGTTGTTGCAGAGGCGATTGAGCAGGATGGCATGGTTGACCGCCTCAAAAGCAGAGGATAGATCTAGGATAATGAGGACAGAAGGGAGATTAGAGGCATGATTGAAGAGCAAGTCTTCACGGGTGTTCAGGAGAGCAGTTTCCGTGCTTCTGCCAGCTCTGAAGCCAGACTGGTGGTCATGGAGGCAACCAACAGATTCAGTATATTGATTGAGCTGAGAGATGGCCAGCTTTTCCAAGATTTTGCCCAGGAAAGGAGTGAGGGAGATCGGTCTATAGTTAGCCGAAAAGGAAGGATCAGCTGAGGGCTTCTTTAGAAGGGGGTGCACAAGAGAGTGCTTAAGGGGGAGGGGAAGGTCCAGTGGCAAAGGAGGGATTGCAGAAATCGGCCAAGGCTGGAACAAGGTTGTCAATGTGGTCCTTGATGATTCTGGATGAGCAGGGGAGGACCTGCTTTGACAAGACTTTCATAGATCTGACTTGTCTAGAAACATTGTCAGGGGTGAGCAGGGGAAGGAGGAGGAGCGACGGCTTTAGATGGGCCAGGGGTGGTAGAGGAGGAGGAAGAGGAGGTAGAGGAAGAGAGGGTTGACAGGATGTCCTGAGGTTTAGTAGTGAAATGAGGGGCCAAGGCCGTGCAGCGGGCCTGCGAGGGAACAGGAGAGGCAGAACTGCAGCAGGATTGGCCAGCTCCTTGCAGATTTTGAAATGTTCGGCCGAGTTGTTAGATGCCGAAGAGATGCAGGCTTGGATGTAGGCCCTCTTCTTAGAGAGGACAGAGAGACTGTACTGCCTTTGGAGCAGGCAACATACCAGTTTGGTAGGGGGTGCGCCCGATGACCTCCACGTTCTCTATGCCGCCCTACACTTGTGTGTAAGGGCGGCGAGGTCGGAATCGTACCAATATATCAACTGTCATGCAATCATGTTGTGCAAAGCAACCGATTATAGAATTCATTTTCCTCATCCTAAATGGAAAATTACAGGAGCAGTATGTAAATATATTCAACCCTAAAAAAATCTCTTTGGGGTTTTAAACCTGCATCCACAGTGAAAGAAAATGCAATGCAAAATTGACCCCTCCCATTTAAGATCACCCACCATTTGCACTTCTTAAGGGACAATAGTCCTTCCCCAGGGACTGGGTGCCTGGGCCAACAACCTCTAATAGCTCCTATTGTAATGTTTTGTTCACACAAAGTGGGTGTAAAGTCAGAGCTGGGAAGGCTTTCAAGAGCTTGTCCTGCTGCAGAGGAGCCACATCTGGACCTTTACCCATCCTGGGCAGGTTCTTTGAAGGGCAGCTCACAAAATCGGGACAGTCCCTCAAAATACAGGATGGTAAGCCACCCTACCTCAGATGTTCCTCATTGTCTTGCCTTCCCCTTCATCCCTCATCCACCATCTTGTTTCTCTCGTTCACCAATCTCTATCCCCATCTTCTTTTTTGCCTTTCTCTCTCATCTCCTATGCCAATTTCCTGTCGATCTTCTCCCAGTGCCTTGTGTTATCCTCCCCTTATTTCTTCATTAAGTAATCCCTTTATCGTCTCAAGCTGCACTGCTCCCCTCTCCCTATTTCTTCCACATGTCCCTCATTTACCTCTTATATATTTTCTTAATTCCCTTTAGTCTGCCTCTTTTACTGTCTCTTTAACTCTCTTCTCTCACTTTATTTTAATTTTATTTTATTGGATATTTGTATGGCACCTTTACACAAGTGTTTCCAGGCACCATAAGACAAGATGGAGGGGTGGAACAAGAGAATAATAAAAAACAAAAAACAGTTATATTGGCCTTGTGACAATTCTTTCTCCTTTAGATGTCCCACGCTTCCAATATGATCATTTAAAAATTGAATCGGAAATTGTATTGCAATGGACCATGAACATAAAGCTTAAAAGGCCTCTTTGCGTGCAATTTTCTACATTTCTTTTTTTTAAACATGTTTTTATTGTTTTACTGTGTAACACAGTAAAATATAACAAATGAACATCCCCTTGGTTCCCACCCCCCTCCCTCACCCACCCCCTCCGGAAGACATGCTCCTCGTTCCAACTTTCCTCGGTAGCGTCTATGAAGTAAATATGCCCGTGATTCTGATGTTGTGCGGGCACCATTGTTCCATGTAATCCGATTGCAGGTAATCCAGGACTCCCCCCCCCCCCCCATCTCTTCATGAATGACTCATTCGAGCCCTGTAGGTGATGTGTGATCTTTTCCATGGTCATTTGCGACCAGACCTTTTGCAGCCATGTGAATATTAGTGGCGGGTCGTGTTTTTTCCAGTTTTGAGCGATAGTGGCCCATGCCGCTATGACCAGGCCCATGAAACCTCTCCATTGTGCCTTGTTATATTTCTTGGAATGTTGCCCTATCATCCCCCAGTTGGTCTGGCTCCGGGAACATCTTTTTCATCTCCGTTATCAGTTCCGACCAGAATCCTTTAACCCCTTGACAGTCCCACCATATGTGCCTCCAAATGCCGGCTTCTGGGCAACCTCTCCAGCAGCGGTTGGGCGATACTGGGTACATGTTGTTGAGCCTCTCCGGTGTGTAGTTCTATTGGGTGACTATTTTTATCCACATTTCCCTGGTCTGCACCGCTCGTGTTAGTTTAGGAATGCCCGCCCACAACTTCTGCCACTTCTGAATTGGAATTTCTACCCCTAGTGTTCTTTCCCATCTTTTCATGTAAGTCTATTTTATTCCTTCATCCTGTGTATTGATGAAGTTATAGAGTGTGGAGATCAGTTTCTTGATTCCTGAGTTGGTTACAATATATTTTTCTAATGGGGTTAACTCCCTTGTGGCCGCCTGAGTAATCTCTGGCTTTACCAGCCAGTGTCTGAGCTGTTCATACTTGTACCTATCCGCCTTTGTCAAGTTCCACATGGTTTTACATTCTGTAAAAGTCCTTACTTCCTTGTCGAGGAACATTTCTCCTATTTTCCTGCATCCTGCCTCTTCCCATTTCTCAGAGGCCCCAGACTCCAAGAATATAGCATATAGGAGGGGGGATAACAGGCATCCTTGTTTTGTTCCCCTGGTAATCTCAACCCTGTCTGTGACTTTCCCGTTGATCGCTATTCTTATCGATGGGGAGGTATAGTTGGTTTTGACCATCTTTATGTAATGTTCCCTAAAACCCATCTGCTTCAGTGTTTTGAAGAGTATGGACCATTCCACCCGGTCAAAAGCCTTTTCGGCGTCGAGTGAGAGTAGTATGGCTGGCATGTGTGTGATGCCAATTTTTTCTATTAAATGTGTCAGTCTTCTTAAGTTGTCATGAGTTTGCCTGCCTGGGATGAAACCTGATTGATCAGGGTTTATCAGGGAGGACAGTAGCGGTGACAGCCTGGCCGCTAGGATCTTCGTGTATATTTTCGAGTCAAGGTTAATCAATGCTATTGGGCGGTATGAACCAGGGAGGGAGGGATCTTTGCCTGGTTTGTGGAACACCAAGACCTTAGCTTCATTCATGGATGGGGTTACGTTTCCACTTTCTTTGAAGGAGTTTAATAGTTTAGTAAGAAATGGGGTGAGGATTTCCGCATATTTTTTATAGAAGGGGCCGTGAAGCCATCTGGGCCTGGTGCCTTGTTATAAGGGAGTCATACTATTGCTTTCTTTACCTCTTCTTCCGTGATTTGGGTTTCCAATGCTAATTTATGTTCTTCAGATATCTTTGGAATGGGGAGAGATTGCAGGAATTTGTTTTGATCGCCCTCGTCTGGGTGCTCAGTCGCGTAAAGCTTTTGGTAGAAGGTCTTGAATACCTCCCCTATGCCCTTAGTGCATGTGTGTGGCTCGCCTTGTGCGTCTTTAATGGTTAGAATGGATAATGATTTTTGTTTTGTGGAGAGTTGTCTCGCTAGGAATCTATCTGCCTTGTTTACTTTGATAAAGTATCTCTGCTTGAGATAGAGGAGGGATGTCTCTGCCTTTTTATTGCGGAGCATTTCAAGATGCCCTTGCGCATTTCTCAATGCTTTCTTAAGGCTTCTGGTAGGGTGTGACAGTAGCTCCTCTCATGTAAGTTTCTTTTCAAGCTCTCTTTCCCACCCGTGCCTTTGTTTGTCCTTGGTGGCTTTCAGAGCCATCATGTGTCCCCTGATAACTGCTTTGAACGCCTCCCAAACCGTGCCCAGTGGGACTTCCCCTGTGTCATTTTTTTAAAAATACTCTGCTATCTTGTCCCCGATTGCTTCTCCTGTCACCGGGTCTAAAAGTAGATCCTGCGGGAGTCTCCACCGCCAAAGCCCCCCAGCCTTCCCCGAGGTCTGTACTTCCAGCCAGAGTGGGGCATGGTCCGAGAGAACAATTAGGCCTAATTCCATCCCTTGAACTTTGCCCATCATTCCCACCGACACCCAAAAGTAATCTATTCGCAACATTGTATTGTGTACATGAGAATAGTATGTGAAGCCTTTGTTTTGCCCCTTCAGTTCCTTCCATGCATCACACAGCGCCATCTGATCCATTTTTTGCTTAAGATGCCTGGATGGAGCCCTTTGGTTTTATGGTCCCCCTGCGCTCCTGTCTAATCGCAGTTGCCATGCCATGTTAAAATCACCCCCCAATATTATCTCTCCCTTTGCGAACCCCTCCAATTTCCCCATCGTGTGACGCAAGAATCCGTCTTGGCCCCTGTTTGGCGCGTATATTGATGCCAGAGTGAGCCTGGAGCCGTCTAGTGAGACGTTCGCGAACGCGACCCTCCCCTCCTTGTCTGTCTGCTTATCTATTATTGTTGCGTCCCTTCCCCCCAATGTTGCAATCAGAACCCCCGCTCTTTTTCCTGATGCATTTGATTGTGCCAGTACATTGTACCATCTGAGACATACCTTCCTTCTTTCTTGTGCTCTTATATGTGTTTCCTGGAGTAGTAGGATGTCCGCCTTCTCCCTCCTAAGTATATTCTCTATTTTTCCTCTTCACTGGGGAGTTGGAGCCCCTCACGTTTAAAGTTAATATTCTGATTTTCCCCATTGCGTATGACCTTGAATGGGTGTCCTGCGAACCCGAGTGCTGTGATTCCAGCTATCTTCCGGAGTATCCCTCCCGTCTCCCCCCCCAACTTCTTAACCCCCCCAATATAAACAAACAACCAACTTTGATCCAGAGGAGGGCCCGGGTACCTATGGGTGCTAGGGCGTTGCGCCTATCGCTCCCTGCCCTCTGTAGACTCGGGTTAAACTTTGCGGGGAGTCCTAAACCCTGCATCTTCCTCAGACCTACTGTGTGTCCCTACCTGAACCCCAGCCGGGCCGCTGGGAATTGCTTTTTCCGAGTTCCTTCGTTAAGTGCCTCTCCGATTCTGTAGTCTGGGGATACCCCGTGATGTCGTCTTGTATTGGTATTTCTTCTACTCCACTGCTGCCGGCCCAGAGTCCCCCCTTCCGTTTGGCTTCTTTTTCTGCCAGACCACTTCCCAGCCTCTTGGCCTTTTTTGCTGTTCCCCTTTTGCTTTGGTGCCCGTATTTCCTTCCTCCTCCGCTTGAATGTCCATTATGTGGAGCCCTTCTTCCCAGGTTGTCACTCTCCTTTCCTTTCCTTCCCACTCGAATAGCAGGCCGAATGGGAAAGTCCATGTGTACCTTACTTCTTTTGCGATCAACTCCTTTATCAACGGTGCCAATTCTCTCCTCTTCAGTAACGTCACCGATGTTAGGTCCTGGTAGAGCTGAATGTCTGCCCCGTTCATCCTTATGTGGTCTACCTGCCTCGCTCTCCTCAGGATATGTTCTTTCTGTGGGTACGATGCGAGGGCTGCCAGTACATCTCTAGGTCTTTCCCCATGGGCGCCTGTTCTTTTCGGACCCCCTCTGTGTATTCTGTCGATCCCTATGATGTCCGCTTCTTGTGCTTCAATTAAGTCCCTGAACACTTCCTGTACCGCTTTCTTGAGGTCTTAATCCAGCACGGTCTCTGGCATATTTTTAATGCGGATATTAGACATGCGGGACCTGTTTTCTAGGTCCTCCCATTGGATTTCTAAATTGTGGGTTAATCGCACTAAGTGTTCTTCGGTTTCGCTATTTTGTTGTGCTTCTTCTTCCACGTTTTGCACAATTTTCTTAAGGGTGTCCGTCCTTTCTTGCAATTTGGCTACATCCTGCTTTAGGTCTTGGACAACCTGTTTCATGTCGTTTCTCATTGTGGCAAATTGGTCTTGTACCGTCGACATGAATTTGTCTTGCAGTTCCACGAACCAGGCGTGCATGTCATCCCTTGATGGGGGTAGGTTGCATGCGTTGGGGGGGATAGAGTCAGCTGATGGGTCATCCTGGGACCGTCCCCTGGTGGTTATGGGGGTATCGGATGCCCACATTTGGAGTATGCTTGAGTCTTGTTTAGCCGATTGCTGGTTAGGTTGCGTCGCACCCCCTTTACCCTTTGCCATGGACATTGCCCTTACATTGAGAAGTTCTTACTGGGTTTAATATGCTCCTATGTTGTGCCTTGGGTTAGTGCCTCTGCATAGCTGTACTTGAATTGGTGGGGTGAACTTGTTTAGTGGTGAGCCCTCAGGTGTAATGTCTTCGCACCTCTGGGAAGCTTGCTGACCCTCCAGCCTCCGGAGACCGCTTGCTTAAATAACCCCAATAGTGGTATTGGATCTGGGGGTAGAGCCCATGACTGTTTGCCAGTCTCCTCCCTTATATCCTCTCTGCCCCTACTTGCTCAACCTTCGTTGGCTGATGTGTGAGGGGATTTTCCCCCTGGATGCCTGTGTCCAATGTGGACTTATGAAGATGTCCAGTGAGGGGTGGTGGGGGGGGTAACTCCCGCCTTAATTGTGGCCTCTTGAGCCCGCGTGCAGTGAGGGGAGCTCCTCCCACCTGTAGATCTGTCCGGCCTGTCACTGTATCTCCCCGGGTCCCGGGGCAGGGCGTCTCCCTCTCCGCTCGCTCTTCTCCACTACATTCCAGAGCCCCTCCGTGGCTCCGGAGCTTAGGCGGGGCCTCCCGTTCCCAGCGATGTTGCCCCCGGCTGCTGTCTACGCCGCGTCGGAGGGGCCATCACCACCTCAGGTTCCTCCGCGCCCAATGATGCCCAGCTCCCTGGTGCGGATCACGCTTTGCTTGGTGGGGTAGGGCTTCTGTGTCCCTGCAGCCACCGGTGCCTTCACACTGAGCGCCTTCTCCACCGCCGAGTGGGCGTTTGCCGCTGTGGGAATATGCCCTGCCTTGTCCTCCGCTGGCAGGTCCCCACCTTGGCCTCTCCTTCTCACCGGCCGTGTTGGACGAGCTGCAGCCTAGGTGGGGGAGGGGCGACTCCCCAAAGCGGTGCTGCCCCTGCTCGCTCTCTCTCCATTGGCGAATCTCCTTCCCGCTGCCGCTGTGGGTCCCTGGGGGGGTCGGGAGCCGTTGGTGGTGCGTTGATCCTCGGATCTAGTGCTTATTGTGGTGCTTTTGATGCGGCCCGGCAGGAGCGAGACTTAACCACGTCTCCCTGCACCAGCGGCCATCTTGGAATCAATTTTCTACATTTCTACATGTAAAGAGTAACACAAAGGCAAGTTGGCCTTTAATCTTCACTTTCGACTCTGCTTTACAAACAGCATAAATGCCTACCACAATTTATGATTGTGGAAGGAATTTACAATAGATTCCTATGCAATCTTTATGCTTAATCAGGTGGTACATTTCGACGGCTTCCATAGAAATCCATTGCATCAAAATAAGATGCTGGCAGTACTAGGTAGTGCTGTCAGATTTGCAAGGTGGATCAGTACCGCTAGTGTACATGCTAAAGCTGAACCGCCTTAAAAATCCACCTGACAAATCCATTAAAATCGCTCAGATCTGTAAAAGTGTCAGGAATGTGGCACTGTCCATTACTGCCACTTATAACTAATCTGGGAATTGGAAAATGCCTCCCCCCATTGAGTCATCATCTACGTCGCCTCCGTTGTGTTTGCTGACCTGGCTCTTTAATATGTAGCACTATCATTGATGGTACTCAGCGTAGCCAAGAAACCACAGCAAAGGTAAGTAGTGTGCTTAAAAATTGGAGCAGCATGTAGCATACCACAACGTATAATGTAAATGTTTATAAAGGGTACCTTGCAGTATTTATGTAATTTTGCAGCGCTGTGGATAACAAGTATTCAGCCACAGCACTATTTTATCAACTGCGGTAGGTCAGATATAGGAGACAGTCAAGGAGACCGGGTTCAAAGTGGTTTACTTTATTAAAGTAAAGAAAATGTCCCAACTTACCCTATTGCTACAATGAGTTAAATCGTCAAAAGGGTGCGACGAAGATGCAATAAATCTCGTTAACACGAGCTCCCCCTTGAAGCTACCGACCAATATGACGGAAAAAAAACATCTGAGGGGACCTCGACGCGCGAAGGATCATGGGTAAACTACACGTCACAGTAGGGATAGTGTTACATACACTTCCAGGACGACGCCCCTTTTCGATCTTCGAAAAAAGATGCAATCCTCTGAGATTACCACTAGATATCGGACTATATGCAGAGCAGGTGATCCTAAGCAGAGTCACAAGCATCAGAATCTTCATTACCCCTAGTTCTAATCATCCTTGCCCCAGTACTTGCGCCGCACCTCTCCCACCCAACTTGTTCAAATAAAATGTGCCTACTGTGATGGGGTCTGAGTAAGAGTCGGACACAGAGGCACACTTTGACTATTATAAACTTTTATTCAAGAAAAAGAGGTTGGAGGAAACCTACCTTTCACTACAGCTATGAGGGGTTTTGTTGCCTCAACCAAAATAACTAATGTCCAAATCAGGATGTCCAAAAGTGAAATGTCCTGTGTCCAAAACCTAAGCTGACCCTCACATTCTAAACTAATCATAAAGTGAAAGGGTAAATGTTCTTTTGGCTGCGTCCTGCTGCTATACTTTGCAAATCCAATTTAAAGTTCCAAAATGGTACAACAAGGAAACAAACAACCAATGTTACACAAGGATATGAAAAAGTTTCACTTCCACAAGAATTCCACAGATCCTTTATAACACACAGTCTCACGATATGAACAGATATTCACTTCCTTCTTCTGGCCGATTCCCTTCCCCTAGAATTCCACAGTTCCTTTATAACACAGTCTCAAGATATCAATAGATATTCACTTGCTACTTCTGGTTTTCCAATGTTGTCACAAAATAAAGAAATATCCTTTGCTCTTGTTTATGAAGCTTGCAGCGTCAAGGTATAGCTTCTCCTCTCTTGACAATCACACGTTTCAATACATCAGTTTATATGGATCACAACAAGAGATTGTTTGTTCTCTATCAAAGAACAGAACTTCCTCTTTCTTGTTTGCACATTTAACACGGTCAAGAGATGGCATCTCCTCTCTTGATGGAACAACTCAAATATGTACAGTTTTAATGTATTTTCAAAACAATTTACCTGGTGTGCTATCCTGGCAGGTTTTACTTAATCATCTCAGTTCACAATTCTCCAAAACAACACACCTGTTATAGCCTCCTGCCAGGTTTTATTCAATCTTCTCGGTTCATAGTTTTCCAAACAATGCACCTGGTATACTCTCCTCCCAGGTTATATTCACATTCACTTGGCTTATATCTTATACACATATATTCTTCTTAAAGTGCCTGGTATACTCTCCTGCCAGGACCTCTCACCTTTGTAGCTTTCTGCACTGGGTGCGAGCCCCAGACTCGCCTTCAGTGTTCCTGGTACAGTCTCCTGCCACGACTTTGCCATACTTCATACAATTTTCCCCTCTGCCAATATTGGGTTCTTGTCTTCTACCTGTTGGCTGTAGCCAATGCTTGTTTGGATTCACTGTTTTCCCTGTTTGGGGTTTCCCGCTTTCCCCAGTCTCTCACTTTCAATATTCTCAATGCTTACTAAAATGCTCCCTTGCCCCCATTCTCCATACAGAGTTCTTTCGATTCATTTGCTTGCCGGCTCACCGGTAGTTTCTGGCTGATTCAGCATCTCGCGCAGCTGGCGTCCAGTGCAGTAGCTTTCTTCTGTTCGACTCAGCGTTGCCTGTGCTCTCTGGTTCTCTCCCCGCTCTAATTTTCGTGGTGGAGCATCCGCTGCTCTGTATCGTGCGACCACGGCCCTCTCGGTCTCAAACTTTTCTCGCCAGCTTCCTCTCGACCCCTCTCCTGCTCGGCTGCATGCCACGTCCCTTCCGTTTCCAGAATCGCATCAGGAAAGTAGTTTCTCCATTTTCCTTGTTGCACCTGAGTTTTAATGTTCCCGGCCCAAGGTCATATGATCAAAAAGACTAAACCGCAGTGTGTGCTTCATGCAGCTATTTCTCTGCATTACCCCAGTTCTCTCCTTTGTCCCAGTGGATTCATAGGGATCACTGTATATTAGATTCAATGTTTAAATATCTTCGTAAACACATTATGCCATGTAGGTCTGAGATGAATATAATCCATTATTCTTAGTCTATTCAAAAGGGTGCGGGGGGTTATTGGGCGTTTTCCAAGGTGAACCACCTCTACTCTCCTGAGGTTGGTCTCCCCATGTGGTCTTCCCACGGATAGCCGCCCCCAGGGTTGGAGTCAGGTAGCCTCCGCCCTTCCCCTGCCAAGTGGGGGGAAGACTTTTCCTGGGGGGTCAGTGACGGCTTCGTCAGATTCATCACACTACCTAGGCAGCTGGGATTAACATTTCTCAGACGGGTCCCAGGGTGCAATATGCCGTGAAGGATGGAGGCCGTGACGGAAGGGATGAAACTAGTAGAAGGGTTCCTGAGGAGAGATAAGGTACCCCACAAGTAAGTACTGGGATGACGAAGAGTAGGACTAGAGAAATGAAGATTACCGGTAAATTATCCGGGCATGTATGAACAACATTGTCACCAAGGTAGGATACACCTATACTGCTAAAACAGCTCTGTTACTGGCAGCCAGGTTGAAATGTCTACTTTCAATGTCTTATGAATAGTAGAAAAGGAGGTGCTCATAATAGCCAGGGCACAAAATGTGCACACACCACTAGTGATAATTGACTCTTGGAGAGTAAAACATGGTATGCTGTCTGATCCTGTCTGCGCTCCTCTTAGTTCTCGGTGTCCCATCTGGACCTCGTATCACAACGCGCTGTGCCCCAATGTGATGAATCCAGTGGAGTCATCAAGGATGCCCCAGTGGTGGACTCCTCCCATGTGGCCTGGTTATGGCAGCCGCTATCTGATCCTGACTGTGGGTGCGGTTATATGAGGGAGGATCACATGGGAGGAGATAACTACCGGGGAGCCGCTTTGATTCCATTGACGAGAACGCTATATTCCCACCTTCCCCATGAGGAAGACACCTAATCCCTGCATTTTATATGTCCTATTATCAGTATACTCACCCCACCTTTGACTCAGACACCTTCAGCACATACACAACGCCTTTTCCTGATATTCCCTTATGTGAAATCCCAATGGAAAACCAGATGAGAGTTAAGAATGCAATACCATCTATGGACTTCAACTCCCATAATCCATCAGGTACTGGGGCGAGGAAGAGGAGTAAAGAGTTTGTGCAAAGGAAGAAGAACTCAAAGTCTCACCTGCAGACTAGTTAATGTGCCATAACTTCAGTGCGCGGGCCATTTAAAGCTGACTAGTGCACTATGGAAGTGAGCCATACAGGAGAGGACGTTAAGCCCTAGGTCGGGGCTTGTGCCGTAACGTGCAAGCCAAAAGGATCGTGGATACAAAAGGAGCCACGCTGGAGCTCCTGGAGGTCAGACCGCTTTCTGAAGCAGCACTCTTTGCTCCCAGATGAAAAGCAAAGCCTGCAAGCCACTGCAGAGCCGTGTAAGCAGCTGGTAGAACGTCTGCACAGCTCCCCATGGAAAGTGGATGAAGCAGTCATCCTGCAGTGGCGCGAAGAGTACTAGAAACGCAGGAAAATGCTGGCGAGTCTGTCAAAAGTAGTTGGGGACCCAGGGCAGTCTGACAAGTGCAGGAGCACAGATTGTATGAAACTGCTAATGTGGCAAAATCCCACAGTTTACAACATCAATACCCAATAAGACGAATGTTTGAATGCAGACAAGACAAAATAAGACGAATGTTTGAATGCAGCCAAGACAAAGGACAAAGGCAAACCCCAACCCAATACAGATGCGTGAGATGTAAATGTTGGGGAGAGGTTTAAACAAGCATTGCCAAAATAGATATACCAAGCACTTCACTGTATATGCTATTTTTATATAACTAAAGAACTGAAAAACATATAGGAAGTCCTGGCAGGCAGGTATGCAAGCTGGTGAGTATGCCAGGCAATTGAAGTTGTGCACAGATTTCTGTCAGGAGTGTATATCAGATAATCTGCAAACTTACAAAAGAAGCCCTGCCAGGCGAGTATACCAGACAATTGAGATTGAACCAAGATTCCTGGCAGGGGACTATACCAGGCAATCTATAAAGCTACAAGAAGTTTCACAGAAAGGCGTATACATTATTGCTTAAACAAGAACCTTGTGCATCCCAAAGCATTTCTAAAGGAACTACTCTGTTTAAACAATAACTTTGTGAGTCCAAAGCAGGCCTGAAGGAACCATTACTTAAAAGGAACATTTTGCAATCCTATTTTAAGAATCTAGGGGAAGGGGAACATCCTCTGAGTCCAAGGATTGGGAACATCCTCTGAGTCCAAGGATTGGTAAATGTTTACCTTGGAGAACATTTTCGTTGGAGTTATTACTTTGGTTTATTTGAACACTTTTGCCATCATCAAGATAAAGACATTTCCTTGCACCCTTTGTTATTTTGCTTATAGTTTGAGGGCCAGGATAGGACATTTTGGTCACAAGGACAGATTATTGGTTACAAACTTCCTGACACAGACAGATCCTTAGTTTTGCTTTCTAGGTAGGGAAATTCCACTTTAGAGTAAGGCTAGAAAGGCATTTCCCCAACCTCTTTTTCATTTAATAAATGTCTTTGTTTGAAACCATGAACACCTTGCGAATGCCTTTCATTGCCGACCCCTCACACCTACCAACCCCACCAACGGCTGCTCCCTACCAGACGTCTCAGCAGAGCCAGCTTGCTGGTGGGTAAGGAGGAGTGGAGCCCTGGCAGCCTGCACAAAGCCTTTGGTGCTCTTCCAAGTGGCCTACCTTTCCGCAGCTAACCTCCTGTGTGCTGCCACTGCCCTTGGGCAATTTACCTCCCAGGTGGCTCGGCCTCGGCCTGCCCAGCAGAGGTCCTAGGGCACACTGGCCAGGTACCCGTCCCTCCCAGGAGGGAAAAGCTATATCACTCCCCGGCCATAGGTCCAGGACAGCCGGGGGTGTGGCCCCCATCTTGTATGAGGGTCGAGCACACACTTGCCCAGCGGGGGTCCCGGGGCGACCCGGCGGGGTCCCCATCCGCCCCTGGAGGGAAAAGCTCTATCGCTCTCGGGCCAGAGCTCCAGTACAGCTGGGGGTAATGTCCCCAACCCTGGGCGCCTTGCTCGCAAGTGGGCCAATCATCCACCTGCCCAGCAGCGGCCCCACCCCACGGCAGGCTCCATGTCCCTCTCTGGAGGGAAAAGCTCTATCGCTCCCGACCAGAGCTCCAGGACAGCCAGGGGGCTGCCTCCTTTCCCTTGGGTGCCTCCCATTCCTTTGCCAGGGCGCCGGGGGCCCTTCCTGCCTGGGACAATTGGAATGTATGGCACTACCAGATGGCCATGCTCCGAGATGGCTGTAGGAATGAATGTAAGGACCAGATGGCCGTGCTGCTCTAAAGTCCGAATGGGCGCTCATTTGACATTTTTCTCCCGTTGGGTCTATAAGGAGGCTGGACACTTTTGCCCAGACCCCCCCGCCCCACTCAGTCACCCAGGGTGCACAGATTACAAGAAAGCTTAGTCACCTTCCACCAGATTACTTTAAACTGTGTGCTAGGGTCCTGTCTGTGCTCCACTTGCTCACTGTCCCACCCGGGCTCTGTATTGAAACCCCCATGGCCCCACCAACCCGACCAAGGGACATTCCCCACGAGGTGTCCCAGAAGAGCCGGCCTGCTGGGTGGAAGGCATGAAGTCTTTGGAGCTCTTCCGAGAGGCCTACCTTTCCAGTGCCAAATTCCTGTTTGTTGCCTGTTCGGGACCGGTCTGTGCTCCACTTGGTTTTTGCTGCCCCACCCGGCCTCTGCAGCAGAACCACTGCACCCCCCAAGCTGTCGAAGGGATCTGCCCCACATGATGTCCCAGCAGAGCTTGGCCTTCGGGGAGGGGGCGCCCTGCCAGTCAACAGCAGGGGGGGAGGGTGAGTCTTTGGTGCTCTCCTTTTTTTCGGGCAGCAGGTCGCCTGGCCGATAAGAGAACCTCGGCTGACTTGCACATGGACGGCAAGGCAGACTGTGTGCCTCCCTGCAATCCATGGGATCGATTTGGTGCACTTAGTCCATCTAGGGTTGACTGCTTGGCTGGCCTCGTCCATTGTTTCAAGCAATTAGCCTCCACCCAACTTGGGACCTTGTAGACTCAAGGGTATGCCCCCGCCCCCTCGGCAAGGGTCCCCTTAGGTGGGTGGCTCTCCCCTCTGAGCAGAACGAAGGCTGAGCAACCCGGCAGTTCCATAGTGGTCATATCAGAGTAGATGGGGTTCGGTGGTGTGGGCTCTGTAAGCCATGCTGTTGCCTCTTCTCCACCGACCACGTTTCTCTAGCAGTCCGGAACAACTGTTCTGTGGGATGCCGACCACCCCTGTCACCACACGGTCGTGGTGCATGGCAAAAAACCCTCCCGCTTTAACTTTAAGTTGTGCCTGGGCCCAGCCTCTCACCTTCCCCCGACCCGCCGTGGTGGAACAGGCTGAACTGCCGGTGCCCATGTGGTTGACCTGTCAACCCACCCCCCAAGTGTTGGAGCACACTCTGATGATTGGGTCGTGCAGACCACCGAGTGTGTGAGGCTGGCGTGAGACGGGCACGCGGCTCCCCTCGTGGCCAAACTTCACTAATTGTGGCTATCTGCCTTTTTAAGTACACACGCCCGATACAGTAAAACTGTGAATGGCTCATTAAATCACTTATGGTTTTTTTGATTGCTTCATCTGGTACTTGGATAACTGTGGTAATTCTACATGAAGATGAGTTTAGACCTCTCGGAATACATGCATTTATCAGACTCGCCCGGCCTTTTTGGTGACTCCAGATATACTCAGGCCAATTGCACGTCCCTGTGACTGGGAAGATACATTCGGATGTCTGCCCTATCAACGTTCAATGGTACTTTCTGTGTCTACCATGGTGACCACGGTTAACAGGAATCAGGGTTCGATTCCGGAGAGGTAGCCTGAAAAATGGCTACCACATCCAGGGAAGGTAGCAGGTGTGTAAATTACCCACTCAGGGAGGTAGTGACGAAAAATAACAATACAGGACTCTTTCGAGGCTCTGTAATTGGAATGAGTACACTTTCAATCGTTTAACAAGGATCCATTGGAGGGCAGGTCTGGTGCCAGCAGCCACAGTAATTCCAGCTCCAACAGCGTATATTAAAGTTGCTGCTGTTCAAAAGCTTGCAGTTGGATCTTGGGATCAAGCTGGTGGTCCGCCGCGAGGTGAGCTACTGCCTGTACCAGCCCCTGCCTCTCGGCACACCCTTGATGCTCTTGACTGAGTGTCCTGTGGTCCGAAGCGTTTACTATGAAAAAATTGGAGTATTCAAAGCAGGCCGTTTGCCTGAATACTTCAGCTAGGAATAATGGAATAGGTCTCTGGTTCTATTTTGTTGTTTTTTGGAACTGGACCATGAGTAGGAAGAATGGCTGGGGACATTTGTATTGTGCAGCTGGAGGTGAAATTCTTAGACCGGCGCAAGACGAACCAAAGCGAAAGCATTTGCCAAGAATGTTTTCATTAATCAAGAAAGAATGTTAGAGATTCAAAGATGATCAGATACCATTGTGGTTCAGAGCATAAATGATGCTGACTAGCGATCCAGCAGCATTATGCTCAATACCTTCCAAGCAGCTTCCGAGAAACCTAAGTCTATCCATTCCGGGGGAGTATGGTTGCAAAGCTGAAACTTAAGGGGATTGATGGAAGGGCACCTCCACTAGTGGAGCCTGCAGCTTAATTTGATTCAACACAGGAAATCCCACCTGTGCCGGACATGTAAAGTATTGACAGATTGATGGCTTTTTCTCGATTCTGTGGGTGGTGGTGCATGGCCGTTAATAGTTGGTGGAGAGATTTGTCTGTTTAATTATGATAAAGAACGCAACTCCTACATTAGTTACATGACTCTCGGCGGTCAACTTAGCATTTTGCCACATGAGAGAGCAATACCACATCTGTGATGCCCTTAGATGTCCAGGGCTGCACATGCGCTACACTGAACAGATCAGCCTGTGTCTACTGTGATGAATCTGATGGAGTCATCACTTCTCTTCCAGAGGTAGCCTCTCCCAATGCAGCCAGGGGACGGCAGCCGCTACCTGATCCTGACCCTGGGGGTGGCTAAATGACAGAGGCTCACATGGTGGGAGTGTGAGAAACCTGAAGGTGTCTCACTCGCTAGTCCCCAGGGATCTGGATCCAGTTCCTGGGGGTGGGCCAGTGCGGGAGGATCACCTCGATGAGGGGTCTTCGGGGAGTGGAGGTGGGACACCGAAGTGTGAGCCGCGGTATCCCTTTTTCCGATCCTACCAGGTAGGATAGCTAGAAGCTCAACACTCTTCCCCCCTGTCCCCCTTTCCTTACACAAACTTTCTCACGGACAGTTCATCGTGAGCGACAATGGACTAACACCAGAGCTGTATACCTGACATGTCCCAGAATCCTGGTCAGGCAAGGTCAGGCAATTACTTATCACTACACACACACCTGAATCCCATCAGGCATCCCCCGCACGGATAAAAGGCAGAGCACAAAAGCACACTGACCGTAGAAAAGCACACGAGGAAGCAGCAGTTCCAAGATGGCAGTTTCACACACGAAGAAAAGCGGCAAGACCTGAGAGGGTTGCAAGGAGGGAAGTGCCCTCGACCTCTAGAAACCGTTACTTTCCCAAACCTTAGAAAGTGAGAAGCCGAAGACCGGGAACTGAAGCTGTACAAACCTACGCTGTGCATCAAAGGTATCCGGGTGCTCCCTTGTCGATAAGCCAGACCAGGAGGAGCGATTGCTGCTGTGGTTCTGCCCTTGGAGCCTGCAAGAAAGCTGCGCCAGTAAAAGTAGCACAGCTGGTAAATCAGAAAAAAGGGTTATGAAATCAGCTTGTGTTTGAACCAAGGTTGCAAGCAGCAACATTGTATGAAGAAATCTACAAAGGACAGTCTTTGAAGCGCATGTGAGGAGCGGCACGAACAAGTGGAAACCAAATAATGAATGTACTTTGATAGGCCAAAATATATACCGTATACAGAGTGGTCCGGCATAAGCGTAGGGTGATGCCACATGGAACAAAATATTTTATCTAATTTATTTACTTTCTACATAATAGAAGAGTTCTGTACAGGGGTACTCGGGTTGAGGGCAATGTATGGCAGATAAATCATGAACCATTTTAGCTTTTTCAATTTTATTAAACATATTTTACTATAAAAACATCAAATATACACATATAACATAGTTTCAGCATAACAAATTATTAAATATACATTCAAAGCTTCTACATTCACAGCTTTCTATATTTCTAATTGTGCAAATAAATGTTCCCTAGGGCCAACCACTCATTAAATAGTCTAGTGGACCTACCACCTGCAGTAGGGAACTGAAGTTTGTGCCCTTTACATTCTAAATAGGTGCTCAACACTTTTTGCACTGTCTGTGCTATTTTTCACAAAGATTTCTTTGCACAATTAGATGGTTCTCTATGTTGTTTGCAAGCTAGATGATTTGAGACATAGCCTCAGTATATGTATAAGGTTTATATGAAAATTAAGTGAAAATAGTGAGACGGCAATCGCATCATTGTTGATTTCCATTGTTTCCCCGTTTTTTGTACTTGTCATTAAACAGACTTCCCTTTGCCAAACCATTTGAGTTGTCCTTATTGATTGGTGTTGGAGTAAGAGAATCCTGCACCCCATCCACCTCAAGGTAAAGCTATCTCGTTTTAAAGTACTTGAGGCGGAGCTCTGATCCTATGGGCCCTACAGAGGTCGATCTGCCCTCCTGTACACTTGGTAGCAGAGGATGGTTTTGACCATCGATTATTGATTATTGATTATTTTGCTAAGACACCTATTGACCGTCGACACGAAGTAACTCTAGGTCTTCGGTAATATCACAAGTCCTTCGCCATTTGGCCGCGTAGACTGTGAAGCTTCCCGTGGACAATGATAGTTTAAACCTATACAAAACTGCAGTGGGTTTGAAGGGACCCATTTTAAAAAACATAAACTCTTCCATTCCTACGGGCAGCGGATCAGACGAAAGACTGAAAGAGGCGGTGATCCCGAGGATCCAGAGAGGAACGATGCGAGCGGTGAGTGAAACAAAAATGTAATGCTTTTGCAAATGTCATAGGCATTAGAACAAGTAAGGAAAAAGATGAGGGAGGTGGGAAAAACAAAATAATCAGAAGTAGAGAAGACTGTGGGCCTCATTACGACTCAGGCGGTAAGGGTTTTACGGCGGCGTAAACAGCGCCGACCCTTACCGCCTGATTCCGAGGTCCCTTAGCGCCATGGAGGTTTTAACACCTGCTTTTAGCAGGTGTTAAAATCCATGGCGCTAAGGGACCTTGATGTTAATTACGCCACCGTAATTCACGGTGGCGTAATTAACGCCTCCCCACTCCCATTATGCCCTATGGGGCAAAATGGGAATGGGGAAGGGAAAATGGGGATTTACCGCCCCGCCAAGGTTGGAATGGGGCGGTAAATCCGCCAACCACCATGGCGTAAACGTAGTTTACGCCATGGTGGTAAAGTCACGGCCCAGGCGGTAACTTACCACCTGGGTCGTAATGAGGCCCTGTATATATAATAAAGGGATAATGGCTCGAGAATAATTGAGAAAATAGCGGATACCGGGGTAGACACCCGAGAAAACAGAGGTTACCAGGGCAGACACCTGAGAAGACAGAGGTTACCAGGGCAGACACCTGAGAAGAGAGAGCATAGCAGGGCGGACACCTGAGATGAAGAGAGAGGATACGCCTTATTCCTGTGCTTTAATATATCGGTCAGAAGAAATGTGAACTCGGTGCCCACATAATAGGGGACGACTAGGCAACTACCACGTTTTAAGACGTCGTAAAAGGGGTTTGTTTAAACTCCATGTCGGGGTACAAATTAGAGGCAGAGATATTTGTGTCCAGATGGTGTCTGTCTAGTCTGTCAAATGTCTGTTGTACGTGTTCTGTTGTATGTCACATGTAAGGAATTTTGTCTCCTTGTTGTTTGAAACTAAGTAGGGTTTTTATGCGATTCTATAGTTAAGAGGGAATCGCACATTAATTGATGTTCTTGAAGTAAATTGGTGATAAAAAAATTGCGGCAGGAAAAGATTGGATTGGAGCTTGCGGTATTTGGTGCTCGCTCATATTGTTGGGGAGTGTTGAAGTTGCATGAAAGTATTGATAGAAACAGATTTAAGCATGGAAGACATTACTCCATTAGCACACTTGTGTAAACAACTGCCGAAACATGCACCCAAGCTTAAGAAATACAGCACTGAGTGGGTTAAGGGTACCGCCCACAAGATGTTTATGCCGTGGCCACAAAATGGGTCCTTATCTAAAGCCGTTTTACAGCATATTACGACTTACTTGTATGCCACATATACAGGCAAGAAACTAGAGAAACGCCTCGCTGTTCTAGAACTTTAGAAAATGTTCGAACAGTGGAAGGAGGAAGAGCCACCTGCAGACTGGATATTAAACGTATGCACGGAGGGGGGTGAGACGCCTACCGCGCCACCTGCCCCACCTGAAACAGAAACCAAGGGAAGTAAGCCTGAGGGACTCTATCCATTAAGAGAGCTTAAGGCAGCCACAGGGTATAGCAACCCTGCATATGAGTCGCCTACTACAGTAGTGACGAAAATAAGGGGAAGGATCAAGACAAGAATCTCACCTCCACAGTCCCGAGGGACAAGGAGAGACGCGATGATGAAAGGAGGGGCCAGGCACAGATTAGTGCATCCCTCAATAAAGAGAGAGAGGGAAAGAAATGGAAAGGAAGTCAAAGCAGGACTGATGAGATGACGGTCGCAAAAGACGAATGGATGGGAGGACAGATATTGTTGAAACTCGTTGGAAAAGGAAGTGATGATGTGAGACCTAAGGAGAAGTCACATGAGGCACAGAGAAGGGAGAAGGAGAAGGAAAAGGAGTTAAGGGACGAAAGGATAAGAAGGAAAGATAGGCTAAGGCGAGAACAGCTATATAGCGAGGAGCAAGAAAAGCAGCTCTAGCGCAAACGGAAATCAGCCTATGACCAGTACAGACAGAAACAGATAAGGTTGGAATAAGAGCAAAGGCTATGTGAAAAAAGGATAAGGAGACGAAAAGACGATGAAGTTCAAAGGGCAGATGAATGTAGAAATGAAAGGAAAAGGGAAGAAGATAAGGTTAGTGAAGAGGTGAGGAAGCGCAAAGAATTTGATGATGATATTGAATGTAAGCATCGACAGAGGGCACACAATCTCGAATATCTGGAGCGGGAAGTTAAAAAACCTGATCCTGTTGTAGCATGGGAAGACATCAAAGTATTCTTTCCTGCGTACGACTCAGTACCAGGCACAACTGGGGCAAATATTGAAGATGACACCAGAAGCATTGGGGAAACGATCGATAAAATATATGATGAAATGGGGCTAGAACAAATATCCCAAGGGGAAAGGGAAGACGAGCGCTTGGAAAGCACTCAGCTGTATGACACTGAGGATGTCACCCGAAGTAGTGGGAGCAGGGGACTGTCCCTGGACAGAATAGAAATCAGTAAAAATGATGACACAAGGAGTTGCGTGAATTGGGAACAATCAATGTCCGACTCCGGAGAGGAGACAGAGTGCGAGACAAATGAAGAAGGAACAAAGGGGTATGGTGGTCAGACGCTAGCGAGTCCGCACCCAGGACATCAGAGTCTGACATGCAGTCTGACCGGCATGAAGGAACACCCATGGTTAGAGGGGGGTGTCAGCGCCCGCCCATGTAGACAGGTTGAGGACATTGCCAGGCAGACGGCAATGCAGGAATGTTACCCCAGCGGTAGACAGGAGAGCTATGGGGGAAGAGAAAGAAGGTTGCGCATTCCAATTTCCGCTATTAGAAAAGGGGGGAGCAAGACCGCAATATATTCCATGGCCAGACATGGATCGAGAAAACCTAAAAAACAAACTCCGAATGCTGACATCGAGAGCCAGGAAGTGGATACACGAGTTAGAAAAAATGACAGGGGGTGTCATGTTAGCTATAGGGGACATTAAAGGTATCCTGATCGCTATACTTGGTGAGAGAGCAGACGATGTGTGGACACAGGCAGGGTACCCTTGTGTAACCATAATTAACACTGCACACGACGGAGCACCATTTAATAATTGCAGAGCAGCAGTATGGAACGCGCTATGAGTGCTTTACCCAGACACTCACGATATGGGAGCTATAATGACTCGAAAAATGAAGGAGTTAGAAGATCCATTGATTTATATCCAGAATTTCCAAGATGCGTGGGTGCTCGAAACGCATGAATCTTGGACAAAATCTATACCGGTGTTTTACCACATATTGTGCCAAGGGTTGCCAGAACCAGTGCAGAAACAGCTCAAGAAATTGGTAGGGGTTGAGGCTAAGACTTGGGCTGAAATACAGTCAACTATTGTAGATTGTTGCAAGAAAAGAACCAAAAACGGAGGCAACTCGAAAGGGTGAGGAAGCGAAGCTGGTGCAAAAGAAATGGTCAAAGTATGCTCTTGAAGGAGCCATGCTAACTAGCCCAGCTGAACAGAACTTACAACAGGTGGATAACCTACAGCAGAATAACGAAGGTAACGTAGGACAGTGCCCAAGGGGAAGAGGATTTAGAGGAAGAGGATGGCACAGTAATCAAGGAGGGTTCCAAGGCAATCAGGGAGGCTTTCAAAACATGCAAACAGGCAGCCCAGATATGTCAAATGGACAAATAAACCGACCACCGCCAGTATGTTGGCTGTGTGGAATGACAGGCCACTTTGCGCGCACGTGCATAAGCCAAAGCGTGTGGGGAAATGGCCAAGGAATGCGAGCAGGCACAGTGAATCCACCTGCAATCTCAGAACAGGGCGGTGCACAGAATCACACAGTGCAAGCACCAGGCATGCAGCAGGGTGCGCAACAAGGGGTTCAACCCCTGAACACGGGGAATTTGCCACAATGGCAATTTCAACGGGCAACACTGCAAACTTCTCAGGGCACAAACTCCGGAAGGGGAGGCAACCCAGGGAATGGAGAGAATCCACAAGTGTACAGTGGACCGAACTTATATATGAACTAAGACAGCTCACTGGGAACCCTGATGTGCTCTATGCTATCAGTGACACCAGACCCCAATAGGGAACCAAGGGTGAATGTCGTCATAGGGGGTAAAGAATATTCCTTCTTAGTTTACACGGGTGCAACACGCTCGTGCATACGAGAAGGCAGGTTTTCCTTGTCCGGCGAGGCCATAGATACTAAGAGTTTTACAGGAGCTCACAGTCGAGTTCCCTTTACAGACGCACTCCCAGTCTCTGTAGGAGAGTGCAAGATGAATGTACCTTTATTATATTCACGTCAGACCCCAGTAAACATTTTCGGTCGAGACTTAATGATAAAATTGAACATGACGATCTCGTTCACAGAGGAGGGCATAGTATGCTCCACTCCAGGAATGCATTATGCAAACGTGTTCAAAATGATCAGGGCATACTCAGGACACATAGCCATGAGAGCTATACCATTAGAGCCAGAAGTTTTGGCATATGGAATGCATGTGCTTATGGCAGGATTGCCAGGCATCGCAGATAGAACTATGAGAACCCCTGATGAGTTTCTATTCAGACCAAGAATACATATGCATGAAGAGGAGGGACAAGTATTTCCCTTGATGATACATGCCGCAGCAGTGCGAGGGAAAGCAGAATTGGTCGAAGGCTACGATGATGAAGGCAGACAATGGTGTTCGATTATCGCCATTGAAGAAGGGTCTCGAGTGACTGACGTCACCGATGACGATCTGTTTGAAGAACAATCAGACATGGAAGAGACGAGAGTGGAAGCGAGTTTCGTATTTTGGGTAAAAATGAGCAAAAGAGAAGTGCCCCAGAGAATGATGTTGGTGCCGATACGTCCGGAATACTTTGACGATGACATGGCACAGGTGCCCGTCTCAGTATGGACTACAGGACCCTATGACGTAGGCCTCCTGAAGGGGGTGGGAGAAGTGAAAATTAAACTGAAACCAGGAGCAATTTTACTGCGAGCCCGACAATATCCCATGTCCAGAGAGGCAGATGAAGGAATCGCGAAGACAATTTCTGCCATGATGGACCAGGGCATCTTAGTGTCGTCAGAGTCACCATGTAATACAGTGATTTATCCTGTCAAGAAATCAAAAGGAGGATCTTGGCGTTTAATCCAAGATTTAAGAGCATTAAACGATATTGTTGAAGCCAAGTTCTCTCTAGTCCCTAATCCATCTACAATCCTATGTAACATACCCATTGAGGCAAAATATTTCGCTGTGATTGACTTGAAAAATGCCTTTTTCTCAATCCCGTTACACCGTGACTCTCAAGATCTGGCGTCATTCACATTCAGACAAATGCATCTGAAAAGCACGAGGTTGCCACAGGGGTACTGTAAGTGCCTGTACATTTTCAACAGAGTCTTACAGATAGCCCTAAGCAATATTGCCCTAGAAAGTGTCATCTTGCAGTATGTGGACGACATCTTAATCTGCAGCACCACAGATGAACAATGCAGGCGCGATTCTATTCAGCTATTGACTATACTGGCTGAGAAAGGATAGAAGGTTGGCAAGGATAAGCTACAATACTGTCAACAGGAGGTGATGTACATAGGCCAGCTAATCTCACATGAAGGTAAAAAGGTGACCCCAGAAAGGGCTGAAGCCATCATGAACACGGCTAAGTCACTCACGATAAAGCAAATGCAGAGCTTTTTAGGCCTGTGCAACTATGTTAGAGCATGGGTCTTTGATTACAGCTCGTATACCAAACCCTTGCTCCAGGCTCTGAAGAAGGCCCAGGTGACAAAGGAAAAGATTTAACGGACTGAGGCAATGGAAAAGGGATTTGCGGAACTGAAGAGAGCGATTTGTATAGCTTCAATTCTCAGGATTCCTAATTATGCAGAGGAATTCTACCTGTTCTCGCACACAGATGGCAGCGTTATGACGGCAGTGCTCGCTCAAAGAACCTCGTTGGGGTACAGGCCCCTGGCATATTACACCTGGACCCAGTAATGAGAGGCCACTTCCCATGCGAACAAAGCCTGCCTGCCACAGCGTTCGCCATAGAGAAAGCGACAACCATTGTAATGGGATGTTCTATGACGTTATACGTCGAGCACTCATTATTCGCCATTCTAGAGAAACCAAAGGGCACATTGGCATCTCAAAGAGCTTCTGCCTATGAAGTGATTATATCTAATCCATCGATCAAAATAGTTCGATGTAAAACAGTGAACCCAGCTACATTCATAGCAGAGCCAGTCACTGAAGGAGAGCCGATACATGACTGTGCAAACTGAAGAATTCTATGATGAAATCCCCAGGGTGAAGGAAAATGCCCTGGCAGGATGAGAGATCATTTTTATTGACGGATCTTCAAGAATCGACCAAGAAGACAAAGATATACAAGCGTTGCCGTAATGAAACACATAGCAAAGAGAGAATTTCGAGTACTCGTCAGTGCACGAATATCATCTCATTATTCAGCACAGGCTGCAGAATTATTGGCATTGATACTCGCCATTGAGAATCACGCAGACCAGGAAGTTACGGTGTACAGTGACTCCGCCTATGTGATGTCTACAGTGCACGCAGGCCTAGCACGCTGGAAAAGCAGGGGCTACCTCCGAGCAGACGGCTCGCTAGTGCAGCATGCAGCCTTACTGTACAGGCTGTTTAAGGCACTACAGCTCCCAGTAGGCATAGCGGTCGTGAAATGCGTCGCCCACACCAAAGGGACAGATTTCGTGTCACGCAGAAACCATGCAGCAGACACGGAAGCCAAGCGTATGGCATCCAAAAGTGAGACGATCGTGGAAGTGGTGTGCACCCATGAGAGAATGATGGTGGCACGAACCACACCTGAAGCTTATAGCGATATGGGGCAGACACAACTGATGGAGCTTCAAGGGGAAGCACCGCGAGACGAGAAGAACCTGTGGAAACGTCAAGGGTGTTCCTTAAACCCCTCTGACGGATTGTGGCGCAAGAAATCACTGGTAAACCAGTAATGCCTATAGCCCTAGTAAAAATAGCATTGGAGCAATTGCATTACCCCATACACATGTCAAAAGAAAACCTGGCAGCAACGCTCGCAGAAGACTGGTTTATACCGAATTTCGCAGAGCATCTTGCATTCTTTATGGTGAAATGCATAATCTGCCAGCAATTCACTGCTGGGCACACATTAAAAGTAGTGAGAAGAGTCATCCCCCGGCCAAATGGGCCTTTTCACCACTTACATATCGACTATGTCGACATGATTCAAGTGTGCAACGGGTACAGATACTTAATTGTAGTTGTGTGTCCATTCTCTAGATGGATAGAAGCAGGTCCATGTACACACCCAGACTCTACATGTGCGGCTAAATTCCTGGTGAGGGAAGTGTTCCCTAGATGGGGGTGTGTGAGGTGATGAGATCAGACAATGGGCTCATTTTGTAAATGCAGTCTTTGAACAGATTAGCTTGTTGTTTGGTATAAAGCACAAGTTCTCGTTGGCGTATCATCTGGAAGGTAATGTTATTTGTGAGAGGCTCAACGGCTTGTTAAAGGAAAGGATAGCCAAGTTGAAGCTTACTCTAAAGAGGGGATGGTTGCACTGCCTTGCACTGGCATTGTATGCTCTTCGGAACCAACCAGGCTCCAACCATCATATTACGCCGCACGAGATAGTCACAGGAAGGAGAATGAATACTCCCCTAACCCCTCGAGACAGAGCTAGATGTGATGCCCAGTCAACCCAAGAGGTCCTGGGAACTGAGATGCAAAAATATCTGGACTGCATGACATCCAGCCTTACTGTAATTTCAGACCCACTGCAATGATGATGAAAAGGGTGCAGCGCAGCACAAAACACAGCAGAAGACACTGAAACAGACGCAGTTCAAGGTCTACGTGTTCCACTCATCTTCCCTGGAGATGCCGTGTTAGTGAAAAACCATACGAGGAAAAAGTGGGACGAACTGAGATTCAATGGTCCTTTCATCGTGGAGGATTGCACTCCTTCAGCTGTGAAACTGAAGGGCAGGAGAGCATGGATTTTTCTCAATGACATTAAGCCCTACATCGGAGAAAGCCCTCTAGCTGCACCCCACCGCGAAGAAACCACAGACAACGGGGAAGAACCTCAGCACGTGCAGACGAGATCCATGACGAGGAAGAAGGACGCATGAGCAGCAAAGCCAAGACAAAAAGAACCCTTTTGAAAGTTGTGGTTTAAATTGGACATTTCCTCTAAGCAAAAGGAGAGAAGGACATAAAATGGACACTCTGTGCATCCTAATTGCAGGGTGAAGAAGAAAGTTGCACATTTAAGCCAAGACACGTTTGTTGACACGAACTTGTAAATCAAACCACACTTAAGCGTTGTTGAGAAACAAGACTCTAATAGAGTGTGATCAAGGACCTTTACCTTAAGAGCTAAACACAGTATCCTGAATCATCAAATATCAAGACTTTGTTTGGCAGCACTTATGGTGTCCCTCAGCAGAAACCTCACAAGGGACGTGCTCACCTATTTTCAGTTAGTATTGGAATCATATCCATCACTAGGAGGGAGGGTCACCAGTGTCTCAGACTTTATCCAAGATCCTGCCAACAAGAAGATAATCTGACAGCTACTCACCGTAATCGTGGAAGCCTTCAGTGAACTGCCTGAATACAGCGAGAAAGACACAAATGCTTCCACCGCAGAATGATTATAGATGAACTCATCAATACGCTTTTCTTTCGCATCATAGAGGAGTGCCCAGCTATTGTCGGGAGAACCACAGACACTCTCACGTTTATTCGGGATCCAGCAAACTCTGAACATTTGAGCCAGCTGTGGAATAAACTCAGTTACTTAGTTGCAATCCACGCAGCAGGAAAGTGCAAGACTGTTCACATCAAGGGAAGGGCCTGTGATCCAGAACCCAGCAAGGCAGGACAAATGTCCCTGTCACCCGAGGACAGCCGACTGGCACATAACGTCCTGTTTCGCCTAGTCACTGACTTTCCAGAGATTGTGGGGAGACCTAGGGAGGTTGACATCATCACCTTCATCAGAGATCCAGCTAATGTCGCAAAGATGGGAACGCTCCTTCATGGGATGAAGCTACAAGTGGAGCTGTCCAACTTTCAGAGAGACTATATGAGGAGATTCCAGTGAAACCTTCCGCCGAGGGACAGATCGAGGGAGCAGAGACAAGAACTCTGCCTTTATTTGTTTTGATTGCCATTTTTCCAATTCTTCACATTGAACAGTGCCCAGCATGTCCTCAGGACTGAAGCAGATTCGGGGGATGGACTGGGAGCTTACGTACTTCGAGCATGCACAGTAAAGGTGACTCACCAAAGCATTAGTCTAATCTATTTTTACATAGTATAGCAAGGGAACTGTATCCTGTATCCAGAGACAATCGTCACCCGCAAGAGGGGGGACACTTGTGAAGCACCAGGCACTTTATGTCACAAACTGGTCAAGAACAATATCGAATTGGGGGAAAACAATAACATTGACACTGAGTAAATGATTGAGACGGGGGCCCAGAACAGTAACATGGTCCTCCCACAAGCAGAGGGGCGCCCTCGCTTCTCTGGAAGGAAATGCTGCCGTTTAACCAACCGCACTATCATGTATTTATGCATTGTGTTTATCATCATTTTGCTATCTTTAACGATCAGAACTGTATTTTTTGTTGGTGCACGAAGCGTTCCCATTTCAGTACACCCACCTGATGGTGTATGCATGGGTCCCACAAAAGCACTCAGACCCCATATAGTTATTCCGGTCCCAAGGAAAGCTGATGGTAAGGCAAATGAACTGAAAATGAATGTAATTAGCAGTGATCCATACACACTTGTGGTAACAAATGAACAAAAAGGCTGTAGACAGGGTCAGCACGGAATGAATGAAAACATAGTACTGACAACTACACGCACCCACACACTGAATGCACACGAACCAGGGCAAGTGTCAATGGCCACAGAACCTCAAGCGAAGGCAACAGAGAGCACAAGACTGCCTACCGAACAACCAGTCCCAGCAAATAATGAAAGAGACCGAAAAGAATCAAGTGAAAGGCACTCTAAAGCAGACATAGCAAAAGCCCTCAAGAAGACAGAAGGGGCTATGGGAGAATTCACTGCAAGGACACAAATGTTGATAGATCATTTATTCCCGTTTATAGCCAGAGAGAAGAAACGGCAGGAGGAACTGAAAAATAAAACCGCAGAGACTGTATTGACAAGCACACAAGTTCCAACACAAGGAACAAGTACCAGGCCCACGATGCAGCCATACACTGGGCCAGCGACAGGCTGGTGGTTGAATAAGGCACTTATAGAGGTCAGGAAAAGAATGCAAGTGGAGAAGAAGAGAATTGCAAAACCTCCACCTACCACATCGATGCAGATAAAGAAACCTGCTCCACCGACCAGCATGGCCGAGAGACCCCCAGCAAGGAAAAGTCACACAGACGCGTTTAGAGATGTAGTTATAGTTAACTACAGGAAGACACTAAGACTCAAGAGAAGCCCACATGAAGATAACAATGAACTGAACGACTACCTGGACAGCACAGCACATCTAGGAAACAACATTTGGTACCAATACATGAAAGAAGTTGGAAGAAAAAAGTCAGAAGGAGAATGCTTTGTTTGTGCACTCCTACCGTACAGCATGTGAAAATCCAAGATCTTTGTAGAGATTGATGTCCCGACAGCACACTGTCACACGTAGCAATGTGCAACACCAGAGGACAGTTTATGGGAGGGATGCCTCATTAATATGGGCAACTGACACGGATTACCCCGATGAAGATGGTTACGTCCAGGACATTAAGACGAGAAATAGAGCTCATACTAAGAACCACGTGATCAGGTATAAGAAGCCTGAAGTGAAAGGAGCAGGAATAAGATGGGAAATAAACCCAAGGCTGAATGTCCAAGGAGAAACCCTGGAAGAGGCTCACATTTGGGAAAAACAGAGGCCAAATGTAGATTTGGGGAATAGTGGTTTCCCCAAATGGATGGGAAGGAGTGGTGACCTGCTGAGCTTGGGTGGTCCTTGGAGCCTGCAAGGAAGCAATAGAAAACTCACAGAGACTGTGCAAACCTTTATGGCCAAAACTCACAAGATTACTGACATGGGTCGTGGAGAGAGGAGGACCCCTGCAGATAGTGCCACTGGAAAGCCCAAAATTGTGTTTCAGGAACAATGGCATAAGGAAGATGGGAGAGAATCAGAACTGCGGACAAATCTTTGAAGCTCCAGGAATGACTCACGGAACCGCAGTAATTATGGATCATTACTGGGCGTGTGGATCCAAAGCATACATAAGACTGCCGAAAAACTGGACAGGCATATGCACAATAGTGAACGTCCATGTTCCAGCACTAGTGATCCCGAAAAGTGACCTGAATATTGACAGTTTCCCGAAAACAGATGCCTACCTGAGGAAGAGGAGATCTGTAGAGCTGGTATCCCGAATGAAGAGAAAAAATTACTTTTCTGCAAAATAAGAAGAAGCATTCCATGCAATCCCATATGAGCACAGGCTTTTCAGCCTCACCTCATCAGTGTTCACAATGATCTTCATGCCAAGTATCCAAGTTGGAGTAAATACCAAATGGTTGCACATAACCAGATGGGAATTATTACAGACCATCAATACCACCATAAAAGGATTCAACGCAATTAAAGAAGAACTAAGAGCAATCCGATTGATGACTCTACAGAACAGATATGTACTTGACATGATCACAGCGATGGATGGAGGTGTTTGCGCAAAAATCGGAGAATCATGTTGCACATTTACACCGTCACATGACGAAGAAAATGGGACCTTAACAGAAGCCATAAGTATGCTGACAAACCTACAGAACCAGATGATCGATGAAACTGACGAAGTTGATGATGACAGCTGGTTTGGAACACTATTCTCATGGGTCCCGCAATGGATGGTAGACATTTTCAAGTTTCTGGGAGCCCTGCTATTGATGATACTACTAGGATTTTGTGTTATCAAGATAATTATCTCAAAATGCCAGAAAACTGTGAAGAAAGCCATAGGGATGAAGATCATGATCGATGTCAAACCAGGATGGAAGCCCAGAGACCTGACTGATGAAGAAAGAAGAGAATTTGTGAGGCCAGCGAATATGCGCCAGAAGGAACAAAGTTTGTGTATCCCAGAAAACGAAGAAAGTATGAAGGAAAATTGATCTATTGCAGCCCAAATGGACAGTGCCAGCTAATGACCTGGAACAAAGACGAACATGTAAAAACAGCAGGAAGTTTGAAAGGAGTGATAAAAATATGGACTCCAAAGACACACTCTTTCGCACCATCATGTACAAACCCAGAGGACGATGAACAAGATACAGAAGAACCAAGTAATATGAATCCAAAGGAGGAACGAGAAGTGGTTGATGAACCGACCAGAGGGGGGAGTGTAGAGGAAGTCCCATATATGGCCTGCACTCCAGCCACCCATTTTGAAATACCAGGAACATACTCACTGAGATATGTGGCGTATGAGGAACAAATAAACCAACAGAGAGTAGCACTAGGGCTCTGCCCAGTGCCCATCAGAAGAGCAATACCTGTTGAAGTGCCATTAACCAGACAACCATGGGCAGCACGGTACCCATTGAGACAACCGTACCAGCAGCTGACACGAAATTAAGACTACTTACAAACAGTCCCCCAAGGGCCCGGACAGACGTACAGATGAACGAAACGACAATCAAAGGATGACACTTAAAGACGAAATATAAGGAATAATGATGTAATGGACTTAGAAGAAGAAACGATGTTGACATATAAAGAAATGTAACCATGAAGTAGGATGACAATCTGCAACTCGCTAACGCCTGTAAATAGGCTTGGAATGCAAGAAGCTAAGGAAACAGTACTGCTTGCCATGCTTAGTAGAAGAATAAAAGCGGCAGGCGCCAACTATATATCTACCTCAATGAAGCACATTATAAAAGTGCAAATCCATTTTACAAAAGCAGAATTAAGCCCAGAATGCTAGGGGTCAAACAGGCCAGGATTCATATACCAGCACAAAGCCAGACAAAATAGCGGAATCTAAACTTAGTAAGAAGCAGCTCATGCCTGGGAATTCGAGGTCAACCCCATGAAGGGAGGAGAGCAGCAACTTCGAAGAATCGAAACTTAAGAGCACAGCAGCCTGTCCCGTGAAGGTCGAGATAAGGAGGCCCAGGCAGGTGGCGAGGCTGAAGGGAGAATCAAATGCGCAAATAGAGGGAAAATGAAGCAGATTCACAGTGTACTAACACGTGACCAGCCAAGCACGAAGAGGTACCAATGTCTGATGTCACCCAAACCAGAGGATGCCATAACTTTTCCTGATAAGAAGATACAGTTTCGAGGCCAACCCCAGCCAACTATTTGGCACATGGCCCTAAAGTACAGATTGATGGAAGGGAGGCAGGGTGAATCGTGGGGCACACTGCATCTGGGTGAACATTCTGCATGCTGCTAATTAAAGTGGAGATTTATGCCTAGGGGTGTAACCGACCCAATCACAATGGACCAAATAATCTAGGGTCCTATAGCCAGTAGAACCAATGAGACGTCGTACTTGTAGTGACGTCTAGCACAAGTGATGTAGAGGGATGGGCGTAGACGCCCACCCGATGAGAGTTATCCAATCCTCACACTCCGTTACAATATAGAGATATAGCACCTATACTTAAGTTACCTTTTCCAACCAATAGAATTGCATGACAAACCTTTTGAGTGTTACACGTCAATGATGACGAATTTTATCTATAAGTATTGCTGTTAGAATGAAGATTGTGGGAGTTGAAGCAAGACGGGCGATTGCATCACTGTTGATTTCCATTGTTTCCCCGTTTTTTGTACTTGTCAGTAAACGGACTTCCCTTTGCAAAACCATTTGCGTTGTCCTTATTGATTGGTGTTGGAGTAAGAGAATCCTGCACCCAATCCACCTCAAGGTAAAGCTATCTCGTCTTAAAGTGCTTGAGGGTGAGCTCTGATCCTATGGGCCCGTCAGAGGTCGCTCCACCCTCCTGTACAGGGGTATCCTGGGTAAACCGTGGGTCACCCGAGAAAGAATATTTTTGAAACCTTAACAAAGGGATTTGAGCCCAGAAGAGGGGGATCCACGTTAACGGGAAAGAGATCTGGGCCTGGAAGAGGGGGGTCCGCAGTAAGGGAAATGGGATCTGAACCCGGCTGAGGGGGATCCAATGTGAAAAACGCTGAATCACAAAGTTGTACGAAGAAAATAGCTTTATACCTTTTTTTTATACATTAGGCCCTCTGAATCAAGAGACTGATGTAAAAAGAGACTTTGGCACAGAAGGCACTGCTGCTGGAGATAGAACTGTATCCTTGTGTCGAAGAAGCCAGAGTGTGTTCTTGGCTCGAGTGAACCGCCTTGCCCTGTGCTTAAAATGTGGGGAAAGGAGGCCAACGGCCCGAACATCCTGACTTATCATTTTGTGAACACTGCCCCTTTCTTTTTCACAAACATTTACCCCACACTAGCAGTAAGGATTGGCAATAGGTATTTTTAGTACATGCCGTTTTGTTTTGACAAGATCCAACTGGGACTGCATTATTATTATTTGATGGTGTAGCTGGTTTACATCTGTAGATTTAGGTTTAGATAGGCGTTTATCAACCCTGTGTGAAAGTTCAATAAACACCCTTGAACTGTGGTCACTTGTGTCTGTCTTCCTTCAATACCATGCCTTCCTTACCGGAGGAAGCCCTTGGGAGGGTGTCATGACTTCATTGGATGATATATGGTATCCCCAATTCCTTTGGAGTATATCCCAGCCATACACCATGCATTGATGCATTGTCATATCTCCCCTCGGGCTCCTAGGAAAGACATTGAGGACATTCTCTTGTACTCTGTACATTTAGCCAATGTGGACAGGCCTTTTAACACCATAACAACACTCTGCCAAACTTTAATTCCATTTTGTCAAAACCAAACTACCAGTACCATAAACCCAAAAGTACTGAGACAGAAAAGATGCACTGAATAGGATTACTGAGAGCCCAAAGCACACACTGCGCTCTAGTGTTTGGGAAAGTCAATCCAAAGCTGGGAGATTTAAACCGGTGAAAAATGTTGAGAAGGTGTAAACCTTGCTGGCTGGAGAATGCAACCTCTCTTGATGCGGAGCAAGAGACCGGAGGACGGCAACTGTGTTCGTGGAGCGAATAGGCTTTCCAGGAAGGAGAATGAAGGCAGACTGCAGGCGGAAACACATGGCAAGGACTCCAGAAGCAGACAGCGAGCTTCTGGGTGTACATCGCTGCTGCAAAGCGGACTCCACTGAACCGAAGCCCAGAGAACTGTGAAACCAGAAGGCGGGAGCTGCGAGAAGCAGTGAAGCAGTGCAGAGGCGGCGAGAGAAGAACCGAAGAGCCAAAGCCAGTGAGTCCAACCAAGGGATACAGGGACCCCGGGCATGTCGGAAAGCATAGTAAAGTACAACCAACAACAAAAAAGCAAATGAGAAAGAATGAGCAACGGAAATGCTTGCAAGAAGGCATAACGAAGTATGCAAAAGAAGCTATCCATTTTTTTTTAAAGTATGTATTACATATGAGTGAGAAGCCCTGACAGTATAGTGCACCAGGCAAGTTTAGGAAGTGAAACAAGTATAAAAGACTGACAGGTGTACAGGTGAGTGCAGAGTACATATGAGAGAAAACCTTGGCAGGAGAGTATAACAGGTAGTGTTAAGTTAAACAGTATATATTATACAATCAGCCAAGCAGGTCCTGAGAAGGATATGTATATATATTACACAGCCCGCAGTAGCGGGCGTGTAATTGTGGTTAAGTTGCTAGGAAGACCTCTTTTAGTTTATAACTTTTCTCCCCCTAGACCAATCCTTACCAAACTTTTTGAAAGTTGAGAGAGGTTTCATGGAGGGGGGCAAAGTTATAGGGGGGGCCCAATTTAAAACTTTGCGCACGCCTACAGGCCGAACGGCTGGCCGGATTTTAACCAAATTTGCGGCAAGAGCGGGGGCTTGGTTCCTAAAGCGTGCTTTTGCGAGTATGGTGGAAATCCGACCAGTACTTTTGTTGCAAAGAACTGAAATTCTGTATGTCTCCAAAAATGTGCGATATCTGGCTCCGCTCCACGGACCCATTTCCCTGTTTGCCCCGCAGACAAAAGTCTCATTGGCTTGGTGTACGCCGTGATGTAGGTGAACATTGGACGTGGCTGGTGGTTGGCTGGAGGAAAGTGTGCTGAGCATCAGCATTTTTGGGAAATGCCGCCATGGTGTTACGGAGGACAGTGCAGCGCCCAAAGGGCCTGGCAAACATACTTTACGCCATGTGGTGGTGGGAAGAAGGGATGGAAAGGTTGGGGGAGTGAGAAGTGGTTCATCTGAGATATGGTATTAGGTGGAAGACGGTGGTGTGCCTGCAGTATCTGTGTGTACTGCGCCAATTCACGGGTCCCTCCACAGGCGACTACCATGTGTGGGGAATGCAGGCAGCCTTCGTTACAGCACGGTAGCTTGTGCCGCGACCTCTTACCGTGGTGACTGGTGGCAGCTCAATTGCAGAAGGGCAGTGCATTGCACATGACAAACATTGTAACATAGCGTGTGCTATGTTGTGTTGCATGTGGCAAGCCCGTAGCCCCGTAGCCCCTTACATGCATGGCTGGAAGCCTTGCACCAACAACTATGGGCCCTGGTTGCAAGTAGGTTTTTTTTTGCATTGTGTGTGTGGTGTGTCAGCACTGCATACATTGTTGGTTCGATGGGAGCACCAGAAGTGAGCTGACATGCATATATTGTTGGTTCCATGGGTGTGGTCATTGTTAGAACATCCTACAGTTTTCAGTGTATGGCTAGAGATGGTGCAGTGACAAGTCCTGCAGTGTGCCCACTGGGTGCAGTGTTGGAATACTGTCAGTATAGAAGAGGGTAGGGTTCAAGTGCCTCTTCTATGTGCTTGGATACTGCAGCGTGTCAATGCAATGTTCTAATATTGTGTGCATAGAAGTGGATAGAGTTGAACTGCATATTTTATGGGCTTGGGTTGTGGGCATTGTGCGGAGTGCTGACTATTGTACTGCACTGTGAAGTATTGGTTTTGTGCACTAAATAGAGTGTTGGGAGCAGGGCCACTGTTGTGAAACATTTTTTGCTTCGGTTGGTAGTAACAACATAGTATGTGAATGAAAGTGGGTAGGGGTGCCGGAAGCTGCATTATGTTTGTAGAGTCTGCTAACTGTTGCATGGTTCCATATATAGCTGTACCATGGTGCGCAGGTTGGGAAGGAGTGCCGGTGGCTGTGGAATGTTTGTAGATTGTGGTACTTGGTCACATGTTGGTATGCATGGTTGCATTACGTTAAGGTGGATGTGTCCAAGGCCTAGACTATTGGGTGCATGGCCAAAGGCCGTAGGCCATGCACCAGAGAGCCAAGGCCTTGACCACACCCAGAGTAGCACATTGTTGGTTCCATGGGTGTGGTCATTGTTAGACCATCCTACAGTTTTCAGTGTATGGCTTGAGATGGTGCAGTGTAAAGTCCTGCAGTGTGGCCACTGGGTGCAGTGTTGGAGTCCTGTCAGTGTAGAAGAGGGTAGGGTTGAAGTGGATCTTCTATGTGCTTGGAGACTATGGTTTGTGCAGATTGGTGGGAGTAGGGCCAATGTTGTGAAGAATTTGTGGTTTGGTTGGCAGTGATACAATATTTAGTGAATGGAAGTGGGTAGGGCTGCCTGAGGTTGTGGAATGTTTGTGGATTCTGCTACCTGTTGTATGTTTCCATGCATCATTGTGTTATGGTGTAGGGGTGGGTAGGAGTGTCGCTGGCTATGTAACTTTTGTGGAGTGTGGTATCTGGCCACATGTTCGCATGCATGGCTCCATTATGTTGTGCTGGGTGTGGGCAAGACCTAGACTCTTGTGTGCATCGTCAAAGTCGTGATGGGTGGCGCTCTGGATGATTTTGGATGGTGAAATTGTGGATTCTTTTGCAGAACTTTCTACTGGAGGTGCTTTGGAAGTTCACGCGACGGGCACTCAAAGTGTTTAACAGTAAATATAGAGTGCTGTACAGAAATGATAGTGTTGAATGCAGAGGTCTTGGATGTCAATGGTGCATGATTGTGTGAATATTTCACAGTACCCAATGAGGGAGTGCTGAAAAAAGAACAGTGGAAAGGGAAGAAATACTGTGCCTGCTTTACTGGGGGCGCGGCCCTCGCTGAAGCTGGGAAAGCACACATGCCACATCCTGCCATTCTCAGTGTGGTGGGCATGGAAATGGAACTATGGGGATTATCCAATCAGGTGTTCAGTATGTGGTTGACTAGAAGGGGCGGTTCTATTTTTTCCCAATACTCTGTGTAGTGAGGTTGGTAGAGAAGGAGAAACGCACAGTGCTGATCATGGATGATGCCTTTGTGCAACATCTGCACAGGTGTGCCGTGCAAGGCAACGTGCTCGCCTTGGAAGCAAGACGACACCAAGCAACACAGGTTCGATCCCCGGGTCTGCGCTTAGAAACCTCTGGGTATTTAAGCACATTATAAATATGCAAAGAAGAAAACAACAACAAAAAATTCTGTAACAGCGCCTCGATGCCCCCGGGCTGTGTGAGCGCTTTAAAAATGCAAATAAATAAAAAATAAAAATAAAAAAAAGAGGCGTTGCTGCTAATTTCGGGTTGGAAGGAGTGGACACTTTGTGGGGCAGTCTCTATGAGTGCAGTTTCCGCGCTATGGTTTGCCTTTGCGGATATGTAGCCTCTGTGGCTACCGTGAATAATGTTGTGGTGCATTATGGAAGTCTTTATTTGGGTTACATGTCGTGTGGACGTTTGCTCCGTTACCTGAAGAAGTTGCTGAATGCAGGGTTTTGGATTTTTCCCACTGCCAAGGTAGTTTTCTCATGCATAATACCAAGAGGAGTATGGGACCATGCTGGTGTAATTTGTCCCGAGCCAGAGCATGTGTGAATTTCTGTGCACTGCAGTGATGTTCTCCACCCACTATGAGATCATGAGGTCGTAAAATATGCAGTGGTTCCATAGAAATGGCATTTATTTGACCGCCGTTGGCAATGCCTTTTTCTTTTATACTGTGCAAGAAGCGTTGACCAGAATTCGGTAAAAACCTGAGGAAGAGAAGCAATCAGAAAGTTATATGAAGAGAAAAAAAGGTTGTTTTCAAGATGTAAAAAAAAAAAACAAAACAAAAAAACAAAAATGATCTTTTCAGAGCCACCACTACAGACCCAATCCCCTACCCTGTTTCTAATTTCTTTCCCCCATCCCCTTCCTAGCACGGTAACTCTGCGGATTCCATGGTAGTTTCAGGATTACACGTGCCACATCGGGCCTTTTCAGGCCTTTTTTCAGGCCTTTTGCTCAATAAGTTTTCTGCTTGTGGTGTGTGTAAAGACTGGAGGGGGGTGTCTGTACTCCTGCTCTCTAAATGGCAGAGGAGAGGCACAGAAGACCCCAGCCAAGATTCTCTATTTGGTAGCTATGGTCGAGCAATCAAGGCCTAGCTTCTCGGGAGGTTATGCGGGCTAGTTCTTAAGTACATTGTAGTCCCCAATCACCCACAAAGGAATGTCCGCACACTGTATTAGTTAAAACACAGTCTTTATATAATTAAGTTTCAAGGTTTTATGCAATATCACAATAACTCACTTTGTGCTCAGTTAATCTACAATGGCAAATATATACAGTTATAAGTGGTATCACAATTATTATCAGATTTCATTAAAGTGCATCAACTGTACTTTGATCAAATGTCACACAAATCAATTAATAAATGTAACCAACAATAGACATACGAGTAAAGCAGATGGTTAGAACAATTGGCAGAATTCTGGCCCTGTTTACCTAGACACAGCTCAGTGTGGAGATCCCCCCACCTGGGCAACCAGTAAAATAAAGATATACTACAAGCCCAGTCCATGTATTGTTCAAGTAGTCTTATTTCCTTTTAAAGTGTTTCTACCACCCCAATGTACCTGGAATATCACAGTTCTTCGCGGAGGCGTCAATGGATCCTTCTTGAGCGACTCCCTTTAAAGCAGGAGCCGCGGATCGTTCGTGGGCCTCAAAGAGGGTGAACTTGGCGTCGATGATCCTCGATGGAAAGCTCAGTGGCGTTGAGGCAGCAGCGTCGGTCCTGGTGGTGCTCGTCTATGACAAGTCGAAGACGTCCTGCAAGGATGAGGCGTGCGGGGCACCTCGATGTCGATAGTTCAGGACCAACCACAAAGAGTTTGTGAAGAACTTTGACCAAGCAAGGGCGTTGAGTGGTCTGGCACCTCTATGGTCTTTGGGTGGCGGGAAACACACCAGTGGATGCTCCTCGGTGCATCGATGGCCTGGCCTTCTCCGGCGGGATAAGGCGGTCAGCGGTGCGGACGAGCGCATCTGGGAATCAAATATCTTAGGCAAAGGAGCATTGCAGGTCCAGTCGTCGACGGCACAGCGTCAAGCAGTCCCCGCTTCTGGGCAACTAACTTCAACGGGCCTCCAGAGGTTATAGAAAAACCTGCGAACCCTGGTCGATGACGGTGGACGGCTGTCCGGTGCTGCTCTTCGTTTCTCGTCGGCGGTCCCCGTCTCCGGCTGACAGTCTTTCGTAGGCTGACTTCCAGGGCACTTCGGCAAAGGCTAGCAGTGCATGATGGTCCCTCGTAGCTTGGGAAGAGGGCGCCTAACCAGGTCCTCTCTGGATCAGTTCTTGAAGACACAGCAACTTTCAGATCGACAAAGAAGAGCAAGAGCAATATTTCTCTTCCAGCAGGGCTTTAAGGTTAAGCTTCAGTTTCAATGTCAGTTTCAACTCCAGCTTCTGAACGATTTCTAGCAGTGAGAGGCCCCCAGATATACTGTTAATCTCCCATTCATTCTGCTGGGTCACACTCAGGCAACCAATCACTTAGAAGGGAATTCAGGCAGTCAGTCAGCCAATCAGGCGCATGCTGCATTCAGGCCATTCTTCTCCATCCAGACACTCACAGCACATAATGTGGATTCGAACAAGTACCATGCCATTCAACACTACACACTGCATTCATATCAGTTTCGCACAGGGCTGTCTCAATCATTGTGTCAAACACCAGATACTAGACATCCACAACACAGAATGCGTATTCGTCACACACTTCATTCACCCAGGTCCCACCCACATGAGTACCCACAACATACGGTTGTTGGGAAGGCTCCAGCCAGTCTGGTCGGCACTTCCCCACACTACCATATATGGAACTTCTACCCAACAGCTAGTCAGGGTGAAGAGACAGAGTCAGGACTTCCCGGGACTTCGGGAAAACCAAGGTAACATGTGATGGAAGGCAAGAGGCCACGGGGGACATCTTGTTTCCATCAGGAATCTACCGATTCCAATGACAGGGCCTGGGCATCCCAAAATGGAGGATACTCAGAACACCTGTCAAATTCAGCATGGAGCTGCCACCAGCCCATACCCTGCTCTGTGGGCCACACACAGGTGCCCAAAAACATACACTAGGGGCACAGGGTTGTACCCCCACCCAGGGGTGCCATAAGGGTATCCCATGGATCTGTACACCAAACCAAAAGAGAGCTGCACCGCCAGGAGTCCCACATGAACTCCTGCGCCGAAAACATGACAGAACACATGATAAAAAGCAGTAAAGGACAAGGATACAGAGGCCCGGTCCCTCCGATGCATTTCCAGCATCACAGTGTGTATGTGAAAACTGTGGCAGAAGGTCTATTTGTACAGAGAACTGCAGAAGGCTAAGGGAAGGGGAAGGCATCATGTTTGTATGTATGCACTGTATGTACTTGTACGTTGCTAAGAAACATTGAATGCTGCTTTTGTGCAATATTTTTACGAATTTTGTAAGAGATGGGTAAGTGCGGATCAAGATTTGTAGAATTGTCGGAAGGAAAGAAGACAGTTACTGTTTGAATATTAGAATGGCTAATATGGGTAAATGAAAACGTTGAAAGCATATCCCATTTCAGTGGCACTACATGGTAAGTAATGGGAGAAAGAACAGTACGTCTAGTAAGTACGTTGTGGCCGTTCAGTGGCAGACAGCCTGCTCAGAGGCACTTGTAACAGAGTTGTAAAAATAGTGTACAGAAAATATTTCTACTTGTACTTTGCGGTGATGGGTGGCCATGTGGATGAATGTGCATGCAGAAATCTTGGATAGATTGACAGAACTTTCTACTGGAGGTGCTTTCGAATCACACGCCACTTGCACTGTGAATGTTTAACGGTATATATGAAGTGTTGTACAGAACTGACAGTATTACATGCTGACGTCTTCGATGTGATTGGTGGATGCGTGTGTGACTATTTAACAGTACCCAATGAGGTAGAGTTGCACATAAAATAGTGGAAAGGAAAGAAGGACTGGTCTTGCTTTACTGGGGCGCGACCCTTGCAGTAGTTGGGGATGCGCACGTGCCACATCCTACCCTACTCAGCATGCTGGGGATGGGACTGTGGGGATTATCCAATCAGGTGCTGCGGGTGTGCTTCACAGAAAGGGGCGGTACATTTTTTTATTACTCTGCGTAGTGAGGTCGGCAGACATGGAGAGACGCACAGTGTTGTTCGTTGGTGATGCCTTTGTGCACGATCTGCACAAGTATGTTGTGCAGAGACGCTTTCATTGCAATTTTGTTTTGGAGGGAGTGGAGGCTTTGTGTGCCAGTATTGACATGTGCAGTTTCGGCGATCTGCTTGCATGTTGTAAAGAAGTGGCAACTTTTGCTACTGTTGATGTAGTGGTGGTGCATTATGGAGCGTACCATTTGGGTTTCATGACTTGTGCACGTGTGTTCCGTCAATTGAATAAGTTAATGAAAGCAGTGAAGTGCATTTTTCCCACTGTAAAGGTGCTTTTCTCATGCATCCCACCAATAAAAGTATGGGACTATTCTAATGCATTTTTCCGCCAGCCAGAGCTCAGAAGGTGTCTTATCAACAGAAGCATGTGTGATTTCATGAGTACTGCAGGGATGTTTTCCTGTGACTATGACATTATTGGTCCTCGAAATGTGCACCTTTTCAATGCAAATGGGATTTCTTTGTCCATCGATGGCACTGTTACTTTGTTTTACAATCCACAGGCTGCATTGAAGACACTAGTGTAAGAATGTGAGGAAGAGAAGAAAATAAAAACCTGTATAAACACAACACCAAACAAAAAGGGAGCTTTTTTGCCAGCACCACAAAAAAACAAAAAAAAACCCACAAAAAAAAAAAACACTACAAACGAAATCCCCTACCCTGGTAGGTTCCCCTACCTCTGCCAACATCATAATGGCAATCCCTCGTGTGGCTTTTCATGACAACTAAGTGCACATGTGATGCCATCAGTAATGTCATCAATGACATTCTTGATGTCATCTATCATGTCATGGGTGTTAGTCTTAGCAGTGCACAGTGGTGGCGCGAGTTATAGTTGCTTAGCTTACCACAACTGGCACATTTCTGGGGTTTTTCGGTTTTCTTGTAACCATAATATGTATAGGTTTTTGTTAGTGCAAAGTAACTATAATGTCCCTTTCAAATGGTTGTTGCACTGAATTTCATAGGTTTTTGTTAGGGCAACTGAACCATAATGTCCCGTTGTTAACATTTTTGTCAGTGAATATATTACACAGCTATGGTAGTGGTTGTGTAGTTATGGTTAAGTTGCTGTTTCCATAGGAAGAGCACTTTTTGGGCGGCCTATAACTCCGCTCCCCCTGGACGAATCCTCACCAAACTTTGCAAAAAAAAGTATATCGGCTACTCTGATTTTTTTTGCAAAATTTGGTGATGTTTGGTCGGGGGGGGGGGAGATATAACGGGGGGGTCCCCAAAACATCTTTTTTTCCCATAGACTGAAAGGGGGAAAAACTTTTCCCCAAATTTGTGGCAGGGGCTTGGTCCCGAAAGCATGCTTTTTTATATTTGGTGACAATCCGTGCAGTCGTTTTCTTTAAAACGACCAAAAAGTAGGTCTCAAAAAAGGAGTGATATATATGTCTGCTCCACGGTCACACTTCCCTGTTCGCTCCGCGGACAAGATACCGATTGGCTAAGGGACTGGTGTCATGACCGCAGACACGCAACGTCTCCGCCGATTGGCTGCAGTGAGGTGTGTTCTGCATCAGATTGTTTAGATGTGCCCGACATCTTGGATCTGCTGACAGCGCGGCAGCGACCAGCGGCAAAGTGCTATTTTGGAAACTGTTTTGCTGTGTCAGAGTGCTTGGGGAGGTGCAGACAGTAAGAGATGGGTGAAATACTGTATTTGTTCAGGTGGTAGGTGCTAATGATGTATTCCCTATGGCCGCCTTGTTCGGGATGTTTGCAAGTACAGAAAATGAGGGATCTCATAAGGATAGTACTTCAGTCCGTGCTGTGCGCAGGGAACTTGAAACTGTTCTAAGGACACGCGTGGTGTTAGCGAACATTGAAATTGCGTACATGGAGTAGTTAAATGTTTTTTTTCTACGGATAGCATTTGCTACAGTTATAAGGTTTCATTCTATGGGTGTGCTAATGATTTATAAGCGACCATGGGTGTAATATGCTGCAGTGGTTGTGGTCAGGGCCAAGAGTCTTGGGTGCATGGCCGTAGGCCATTCTTCCAAGACTCTAGGCCCTGGCCATAACCACCGCAGCATGTCACAGCTATGGATAGACCTGTAGTGCTGCTTATTGATCAGATGGTTGTGGGGAGTGTCCATGCACCCAAGAACAAAGTTATAAGCACTGGAGTTATAAGCCACTGCACACGCATGCATTGAAATATCTATGGACATACACCTAAGACTCTAGGCCCTGGCCACAACCACTGCAGCATGTCAAAGCTATAGATACACCCATAGTATTGCCCATCACTTAGGTGGTTGTGGGAGGGCCTGCAGACTTGGGTGGTGGCCGAAGGCCATGCACCCAAATCCACATTTATACATACTAAAGTTAGAAGCCAGAATGGGTGCGATGTGCTGTGGTGGTTCTGACCAGGACCGAGAGTCTTGGGTGCATGGCCGAATGCACCCAAGACTGAAGTCATAAGCAGTGACGTTATAAGTCAGCATGGGTGTGCTGTGGTGCAGTGGTTGTGTGCACGACCTACAGTCTTAGGTGCATGGCTGCAGACCATGCACCCAAGAGTAAACTTATAAGTAGTGAAATTATAAGCACCATGGTTTTGATATGGTGCGCTGGTTGTGCGTTTGACCTGTAGTTGCTTGGCCGCAAGGTGTAGGTGGTAGGTTATACATCCAAGATAGTAGGCCCTACCTACAGCCACTGCACCATATTACTGCCATAGATTAGACGTGCAGATTGGAATATGTATGCAATGTGTGCAATTATACTTACTGTTTACTTTGCTGAGAATCTATATATTTCTTACGTGACTTTAGTACTTGGCGGAAATATCCTTTTTTAATTTCTGTGATAAAAGAAAATAGCATGTTAGTGTTTGTATTTCATGAAAACTTATTACATTGTACAATAGACATTTTACCTTTTTTTACCCTCATATTTAGTTTACAAACCAGTGTACAGTGCATTTTGCTCAGTTTCTGTGTTTGTTTTTCTAATCCTTGGGTCTGGGGAGAAAAAAAATCCTTGTTGATTAAAAAAAACCTTTCTTTGCTATGCTAGAAACTATTTCTTTGTTTTCTTTGAGTGTTTCCTTGTTGTTTCTGATTAATGTTATGTCTGTTGGCTTGTTGCAGATTTTTTAAAACAGTTGCATACCTGTTGGCGTAGTCTAACTGTGCATTTTTTTCTTACCGATCTGTGGTATTCATTTATCTGTGTGGTTGTTATACACTCTTGGGCAGCTAGATACCTGTTGGCGTATTCTAACTGTTTATAGTCGTTTACTTGAATTTTTGGTACTGTTGTAGTACACATTAGTTATTACATTTTGGCTTTAAAAAGATTAAATATGCATTTGTAAGATTAGCTGGCAATCTCTGCTTTAGAGTAATTATGCTATCATTACATTCAAACCATCCACTTTTCTTTTTAATGTATGCAGTGTAGTGACCTGCATTGGTTGTAGCTCCTGCATGGTAGATTACACCTATTGTTGTAAAGGTTTCATTTCCAAGTGACACTTGACCGTGTGTGAATCCAGTCAGCTTGCAGTTGTTTTTGGTACCATCTGAATTGTAACATAGAAGCATAAGTATTATGTAGTTACTATGTGTTTGTATCAGTAAGGTGGAGCGATTATCTGAATTGCACATATCACATAATCTGCCATGGTTTGCATTCTGTACAAGTTACTGAAATGGAATGGATTCACAATTAGGTATGGATACATACACAAATCACTCATTTGGGATTTGTTCCTGTATCACATTGTTACAGAGAGTGCATGTATGTTTCCATATGTATGAAATCTGGAAGATTTCATTTATAGGTATGTTTTTGTTTTCCAGTACTTGTAGTAAGTACATTAGACATTCTTGTGGATCTTCTTGTGAGTTTATAGTGAATCTCACCATTCCAGCACAGTAGTTCAATTCTTGTCTTATTCCGTGAACACTGTACGTGTTGTCAGGATTGTTTGTTGCGTTTCTATAAAGGTCAAACATTTGCAAACACAATTGGTCTGTACTGTGTAAGTAAATATTGTTAACAATTGGTGGCAATTGAAATAGAATATTCATTTCTACATTTGCATAGCACCTTACACCAGTTTAATTTTAAAATTTGAATGGACCACCTAGTTCTGTCTCCGAGTGCTTTTTTCTGAGTTTTTGTTCCTTCTTTGAAGAAGTACCTGATTTACTTTCCCTAATAGGTTCTTCTTTGCTTGTGGTAATTGATGACGTTTTAGCTTCTTTTGTTTTCTTTGAAGGATTTGCCATCAGATTTTGTTGCATTTCTGTTTGAATTAGTCTTCTTTTACCAAGTTTTACTTTTTCTGGAACAGGATATTGTTTCAGATGGGGGGTGTACAGTGAACGGAGCCTATTGTATTCTAAAATGCAAGGAATATCAGCGTTCAGTTTACTTGCAGTTGATTAGAAATAGACCGTCAAGTGTACATAAGCGTGATAATGCTATGTAGCTCATGCCTTCTTTAAAGACTGTGTTTCCTATACCTATCAATGCTTTGTCTAGGGTAAGACCTTGGGATTCATGAATGGTGACTGCATATACAAGCGTTAGAGAAAATTGTTCTCTACGTACATACATGTCTTTGAAGAGAAGGAATCGAGCAGTTGAGCGCTCTATCCTTTTCACTTCTGAAAGTTTGTCAAAGCGAATATTGACTAACTGAATGTTGTTGTCACGTGGATATGTTTGAAAGCCAACAACTGTACCCAGTGCCCCATTAACTAGCCCTTGCTCCACGGCAAGGTTACATTTAAGCATTACTCTACAATTTAAGGATAATTTTAATATTTTTTCCAACCCAGCTGAGTTGGAGATTGAATTTTCTAAGCTATTTAGTCTTGTTGTGGCTTGCTCACACAAGAGTAGTGTCATACCATGTACGTCTAGTTTGTCTGTGGTGCAAATTTCCATTATTGGTTGCATTTCTTTTTTGAACATTGTTTCATTGAATTTGAAACAGCTTGTAAGAGTTGGCATTAAGGCCATACAATTGACATTTTTGTGCGCTAATTGTTCCATAACATCAGTAGCACATGCATTATCGCCATTAAAGGGCATGAATGTGCCGGGTTTTCAATATTGCTTGTGCTTCTTGAGATAGTACACCAATTAATACTTTTTAAAATGTTGGCATAAGTGAGATCTGTAGATTGCCGCATGTTTTCTGTTAATTCTCTGTATTGGAAATGTTGCCAAATGTTGACAATTCCTATGCTGCCAACAGTTTTACGACAGAGTTTGTGTCCTAAGGTTTTAAAAATAGGTTCACCTTTTACTGGTGTCAATTGTAGAAGATCTCTGAAAACGATAATGTGTTTCCCTGCAAAGAGTTCTTCGTACTTTGTTTTCAGTACCTCTTGCAATCTGAGGTGAATCAAAGCCAACATTAGGTTGGAGAGCATGCTCACTTCATCTATTAGTTGCATTTTCATTTGTTTTAATATTCTGCGTAGTTCCATTGCAAGACAGACCCACCGGAGGGGAAAAAGGAAGTTCATGGGAATAGAACCATAGAATCAATCAATGGAATAAGCTGCGCACTGTGAGGGAGCTAAATATGGGGACAGATCAGGTCAAGGAATCAGAGATATATTCAATCAATCTTTAATAAACACTTATACAATTGCCATACCATTAAAAACAGCTTAAAAACATATAATTGATACTAAACATATCTAGTTAAAGTGCATATTATTTTACTAAACATCCTAGGATGTAAGCAAAAGTGCAATGTGCCTAACTTAGTTCAAAAGTGCATAAATTCCGTAGACAGTAAAGAGCCTCAATTGAACCCCAAATTGTATTTAGCCAGGGGGATATATTATAACTAATCTCTGTATATATGTAAGAGGTAGTTAGTGAGGCTTAAAGAGTTATGTAGGACACCAAAGTCACGCAGATCAACAATAAACAATATTTTCTGCGAGATAAAAAGGGTTGTACCTTAGTCCAGCCCAACATTTCTTTATGGAGAACAAACAGCAACCTGTGCTTGTCTCCAATCTGACCAAAATAGTCAACACCCGGTACCTAGTACAGCTCCCAAACGTATCGTGGGCTGTACTGGTATCTGAACAGCTTCAGTAGAAAGTTTGTAATAGTCTAATCTGTTTTGGTGTTATACTGGAAGGAGTAGTAATCGGTGTAAAGTGGCACTGTCTATGTTGTAGGCAGCTAAACCTGTGGGGGCAGTTTGTCAATTGTTGAAGGAACTTACTGATGATTTTGATTAAGAATGTTTTTCCTGACCCAGCTTCACCACTGAGGTACAGCAGTATAGGTTTGTAATTTTGGCAGGTACATTCTTTATTTTCGTGTTGTACACCATGTTCAATTTGTTTTGTTACTTCTTCAAAAATGGTGCGCTGATCTTTGTTAAGTTTTGCTTGTAGTACAGTTAAGTCTTCTTTATCTTGTTCATAGTGACACATGGTGTTTTCCACTTCATAGCTAATTCTGCCTCATTTGCTATTAGTGGCTGTCCTAGTGGATCTTGGCTTCCTGTTATGGAAAGTTGACTACTGTCGGAAGTGTCCTTATCTAGTTGGGCCTGAAGTTCTTCTTCGTGTTACTGTTCATTGTGCAACATTGTTTTGTACTGCGTAAAGTTCACATCGGTGATAGTGCTTTCATTTGCTTTGAAAGCATCTTCATAGCAGTCATAGTTATCTAATATTTCTACCTCTTTTCTCCATGGTTTAAAAAGTTGTAGCAGAGACATATAATATAGTTCTTTCTGTTGAGGAGTTTTTAATGACAATTTGACATGATTAATTAAGCTTCATTTGGTAAGTTTCACTAAGCTGCCTTCACAATCTGTCACTCTATATCTACCTTTGCTTTCATCGGGTTTAATATTATTTTTGTATGCAAAGTTTTGACCTATGTGGTACAGACACATGCTTTCCAAAGTGCTACTCCTGTTCGGATAGTATGTGTCCAGTACATTTTTTTTTTTAAATGTCTTGGCTGTTGGGATCATTTCTGGCAATTGTTTCTATGTCCTCATATGATTTTAGAACTCTTTTTCTAGATTTAGCAGGATCAAGACTTAGCCATACTATGTTGTCTGATTTTCCATACAAAGCAGTACCGGTTAAACGATCTGCTGCTTCATAGGCGCCACATTCTCTGAGAGAGCATTTTTATGCCTAGGCTGTACAATTTCTGAGATAGTGTTTTGTCTGATGATAGGTCATTCCAGAGGTCTTGAAACTCTGTTTTTTTCTGCTTTTGTTAAGTAGGCTGTAACATATCCTGCAACTGCAGTGGAATTGTCTGCAATGTGTTGCACATCTATGTTTGCATTCCATAGGAGGGCAATGATTGTATTGTAATCATTGATATATTTTGATTCTTCTGTTCTTTATGTAATACGTGTTCTTAGATGATTTACCTTTAACACTATGTCGAACTGAAGACATGAAGTTGTTCACTTCACCGGTTTCTGTAACTGGTCTAGGGAAACCAAAGCAGCATTTGGTGTAGTATTTCCCTTTGCTTTTGTATTTGCGACAACAATATTTGCCATATTTGTGTCTTTGAAATTGTAAAATCTGTCCATGCAGGTCACTATGTGCCCGTTGTGAAGGGATTTCACAAGTGACATATTTTTGGATGAACTGCAAAACAGTGGCATCACTGTCGTGACCAAATTTAGGTGCACCTTTGATCCATAAAAGCATGTGAATATGTGGTACTCCTCTCGCTTGGTATTCTTTTCTCCAAAAGAAGTGTTGCACTTCTCCGAGGGGAGGAACAGTTTTATTACAAATAAAGTGTAGCATAGCAATGAAACGATGATGGAAATATCTTGACACAATAACTGGATCTAAAGAGCAAAGTTCTTCAGGTGTTAATATATCTATGTTGGTTGTGTTGTTGTTTGATATGCGTAGGAACTCATGTAAATCTTCCCATGCATATTCTGCACAACTTAGTGTAACAAACCAAGTCGGTGGTCCAAGGTTTCTGATCATACACCGTACGTCTCTGTGCCGTCAGAACCAGTATTCTTTTGTACCACGCATGTTTGCAAACAGATTTGTTATACTTGATTGTAAAACCTCATCTTTTTCTTGTACTTTTTGTATTAATTGTGTAGCTGACATATTTTGAAAGTGGGTTCCAGATTTCAAAATGTGTGCAACTCCGTAACATAGGATTGCTACGTCACTTTCAAAGAGTAGGTGGAATATGTGTTCCACATTTTGTCTAAATCTGGGATCTTGCGAATACATTCGTAATGAGCGGTATTCTGATGCCGTAATCTGAGTGGGTCTATCATCATATCTAACGCCTTTTCCAGTAGGAAATAGCAGTGGAAATGCATGTGTTTCTCTACTTTTTCCCAATATGCTCATTGGTGACCCTTTGGTTTGTCGCATTTGGTAAGTTTCTAGTGCATCATCTATGCTTTCATTGGAATGCAATGGATGAATTGTGTAATGGTCCAAAAGAGTTGATACTGCAGCAGGACCCAGAAGTTCAAATTGACCAGTTTCTGATGACTCTTGAATTATTTCAGTTGTTTCCCTTAAGCTTTCTTCAATATTTATTTCTTTGTAGTATTTGTTATTGTCTTTCAGATATTGCAAGGCTCGTCTAACTTTATGTAAGTCCACCAGTTGTTCCCAAGTTTTTTGTCTTTTGTTGGTACACCATTTACCAAGACAATTAAAGAATGCTGTATTGGACGTTGCACTCCTAGAGTGTGCACATTTTCTGTTAGATCTAATGGCAAGTAAACTACTTTGCCACGAATGCCTTTCACCAATTCAGAGGGAGGCAATTTTGCTGTTTTTCGTTCAAGGCGTATAATTGCTTGAAATGGGTGAACTGTTTGAATTATGATGGTCTCATATAAATTGAGTTGTTGCAGGGGTTTTGGTAGTGGGAACAATTCCAAATTATTTGTGATAGCACGTGAAGGAGTTTGGTTGTTGTCCAGTTTTGTAGTGCAGTAACTGCAACACATTAGGGATTCACTTATTTGGTATTTGTTTTCTGCTGCAAGGTATAGAGCTAATTCAAACCATTTGGAATCTTCATTGTCTTCTATTTTGTATGATATGTCTGTATTTTTTGTGTTTCTTTTGTAAAACGTTCTGCGGCATCACACACACACATGGTTTGGTAGTTCAGCTGATGCACTTTTACATTTTAGTATTATTTTTTTGCATGTGTGTAATAGAAGGTTGCTATGTGCAGAATTGTTGCTAGTCTGTTCTAAAACTATTGCATTTTGTAAGTGGCTTTCACTTCCACAATATTTTCTCTGGATACAGTCGATTTCTTGTTGTAGGTATTTGGGTGTATCATGCAGAAGAGTGTTATTTAAATTGGCTAATTCTAAAGCTGGACTTTTAGCATAGTACATTTTATACACTAGATTTCTTACATTTGAATGATGCATTGATATCCTTTTGATATCATGGAAGGTGCTTTTGCAAATAGGTCCTGAAATGAAGGCTAATGAATGTCCTTGTAGTCCTGTGTATTTGCGCACTGGACAGATATCCATATTTTGCAGAACTTTCATTTTAATTTTGTCTTTACCTTTCACATGCTGATTGAGGAACTGACGTAAAGATTTGAAAGATTGGTAAGGAATGTCACACATTGACTTGCATGGCCATTTGTATACTGGACGGTCTGGTTCAGTCGAATCGAGAGGTAATTCTGAGTTTTCAGGGGATACCTCTGTAAGCAGTGTTTCTTGTTCCATTATGGTATTATTGATTTTTTCATACCCTCGTCCACTGCCATGGATGGCAATTGTGTTTGTTTGATTATGTTTGTATGCTTCTTCATTAAAATATGGTTCTGTGGTTGTTGTGTGACTCCATTCACCTCCACAAATATTTAAGAAGTTATTTTTGTTCATATTCCGTTTATTGACAAGTTTCTTTTGTAGTTTAGCACTTAGTTTTGTTAGTGGTTTCATCCTATTTAACACTAATATAAACAACTTCCTTTTGAGAAGGATTGCACTGTCTACGAGAGCTTGTAGTATTCATTTTCTATGGTTTTAAGGGTCGAGGATGATTTCGGTCCTCTTCTTCTTAGATTCTGAAGGACTCTGTGGTGAAACATTTTTGCTAAAATACTTTTTTTACTATGGGTTCTTGTTACTATTTCAGGATTAATAGGTGCATTGTTAGCAGTACTGGTAGACAATTTTTTGTGAAGCATTTTGTGTTTCATGCCACATTTTGATAGAGGAGGTACAGTTTCAGTAGTTGAAGCTTCCTTTGTTTCGCTAAACAACTGTATTAGGTGTTTTGTTCCAATGTTTTCTACAAACTCTGCTACAGATGGATGCTTACTTTGGACACTTTTATTTTCATTTGCTCTATTTCTGCGCTCCTTTCTATGGACTTGCTTTTTGGTAGGCATTCTTTGGGGTCTGTTGGAAAAAAAAGCATGGTTTGGTCTGTTGTACAATGTATGTGTGCTGTATGGATGAGTGCATGAGTTTGATGGGGAAGCGGTTTGTGATGGTGTGTGAATGTGCATTGGCCCGTTATAATTAGTTGGGGAGCCTAATTTTCTGTTTGTATACTACTACACTGTGATTCAAATGAGAGTACAAAGTGAGCTAGTGGTGAGGAGAAGCATTAATAGTAAACGTAATGGTATAAAATTGAAACAGCCATTTCTTTTCTAGTACTAACATTCTAAGGCTTCTGTATGTTATTTGAGTTCCAAAAACAAAGGGATTTGTGAGCCACTCTGCCTGTTATTCTTTGTTCAATAAATGGGGATTTGTGGGTAGAATGGTTCACAAATCAATGTTTGTTTTGGTATGCAAATTAAATAACCAACACAGTCTCTTTGAGGTGCAGTAAGAATATAAAGGTAGTACTGTACTTACTTTCTTTTGCGGATTGACAAGGTTTCTTCGGATATTGCCGGTCAAGTGGCACAGCGAGTAGAGCGCTCGCTTTGACATTCATGCAGAGCCTGCTAACGCACAGGTTCGAATCCCGGCGGGGCCAAACTCAGCCTTTCATCCTTCCGAGGTTGATAAATGAGCACCACACACCGTGGGTAATAACAAGCAGCGCTCAGATACCTGATGGTTCGTAGCGCTATATAAAATGCCAAATTATTATTATTTTTTATTTATTATGTCATTTGCAGTGTAGATGCGGTTGATTTTCAGGAGAGTAGTCTTCACTGCGATTGTAAAAAGAAGAAGTTAGTAACTTTGTGTGTTTAAAGCAGTGATGTTACTGTGCATGTTAATTTTGTATCTTTCGTTGGAGTATTCTCCTTTGACATCTCAACAGAGTATGTGTGCATTTCACTATACTATGTACTGCCTTTGTATGTTATTTGCAGTATGTTAGTTGAACGTGATTCGCAAATGAGTACAATTTTTAGTTTATGAAAATGCCTTGTTTTTGTTAAGCTGTGTTGTCCATAGGAGAGAGGTTTTTAAGTGATAAGTCATTGTAGTAGATGGGAAACAATTCACTACTTTCATATTATAAGTACAAATCCGAAAAATTGGGAGACCCGCAGAGGAAGATGTCACCACAGCAATCGGGAGCGTTTATTTTTCTCATACGATCGGATTGGAAGTAGCATTAATGTAGGCAGTACACAGTAAAAAATTGTGACATTTTCTAATGGAAAATCGAGTTTCGCGCTAAATAGGGAGTGCTGTTATATGTATAGGTTATGCGGGAGACAGTAAGAAGTAGTGCGGTTTGTGAATGAAAAATCAAAAGTCTTGCACTTAAAGGGGGGGCGTTGGTATGTATTGGCTATGCAGATTTAGTGGCATTAATTTGTTTGCATTAAATCATAAGGGGTGCACATGTTCTCTGATTAAAATATACATACATGTACTTTATACTCATGCATGTGCGCATGCATGGAGCTGTACATAGGAATCTGCGACACCTGCACAGTAGTTTTTGAAGTAAGTGCTTTGTAATGATATGCGACTTGCATTCAGAGTGATCAATAGTACATTTGAAGTGCAACATTTTGATGACGGAGTTAGATGTAGAGATGTTGCATGTGATTGGCGGATGGTTGTGTGACTGCTTAGCTGTGTCCAATGAGGGAATGGATTCGCGAGTGATGTCGAAAGGGTAGAAGGACTGGCTAAGAGTTACGTGTTGCACATAGACAGCGCTTGGCCACGGGTAGGGCGTGTGACATACAGGGTTCTACAGCAAATCCAGCATGGAAAGGGGACTGTAGGCATCAGCCAATCAGATGTTCACATTGTTCTTTTGTGGCGAAAGACAGTGCGTATACTGAAGATGGCAGAGGTGGAGAGAGTCAGGGTTTTGGTCCTTGGAGATATTTTGTGCATGGTTTACAGCACTATTCTGAAAGTAGGCATGTGGCACACAATTTCGATGTGAGAGGAGTGGAGGTGGTGTGGCGCGGTGAGAGTGATCGCAATGATGCAGCAATTCTCCAAGTTTTCAGAGACATGCGTAGGATGACCACTCCCCATGTGGTACTTTTGCACTACGGTGCTTCCCATTTGGGCTACATGAGTTCACGTACTTTGTTGGAAAATTTGGAACAGTTGGTGCATGCAGTCATTAACATCTTTCCAACTTGCGAAAGTAATTTTTCTGGGTTACTCCCTAGAGGAAAATGGGACAACAGTTCTGTTTTCTGTCCTGATCAAACTATTGGGAGGTGTAACATCAATCGCGGCATGCGTGCTTTCATGTTACGAGCTGATATGTTTTTCTGCAGCCACGAGAACATTGTTCCCAGTAATGTGGCTTATTTTGAAGCAGATGGTGTTGTGTTATCTTCTTTGGGAAATGCCATGTTCTTTTGGAATGTAACGCTTGCTTTGGAGAAGGTTCTGTAATGATTGTAGGAGTAAAGTAAGAAGAAAAAATATTTTAAAAAATACAAAATAACAGGTGTCTGTAAGGCATCTGCTCAAAAAACAAAAAAAGGCTCTTTCCGGAGCCCACCTTAAAGGGGAAAAGGGGAATAATATTTAAATGTACAGTCGTCATGCTCTGATCCTCTACGTGTCCGCGGACATGGCGGTAGTCTGCAGACAGCGCGTATTACCAACAGGGATTCTGGGGTGGAGATGCATGGAAATGAGAATGTGCGAAGGTAGGGATTGGTCTGTAAAGTTCAGTGGGTGTGTTCTGAACGGAGAAATTGACTGCGAACGTCTTCTCCCCGACAGGACACCAGACAGCCATGGATCTGTGTGCTCGAACACAGATAATCTGGATTTTGGGAGACTCATGGATACATTGGTTGATGGTGCATGCAGAAAGTTGCGGTCTATCTGCAGATCTTGGATTTCCTCATGTGTAAGTGCACTGGCATGGCGTGCGTGGAATGAGGTGGCTGGACTTGGTACCTCTCTGTGCTTCTTTACAGAAAGAGCTTCATCCTGATATAATTATCATTAATTGCAGAGGAAACAGTTCAGGCCATGTCTCTGGAATTTCTTTGCAATGAAGGAAGGACTTGCAAAGGTCATGGACATGTTTCCAAATTGCCAAATACTTTTTTCCTGTATTGCACAACGACAAAGATGGGTGCGTTCTTCTGCATTTGGTCCACAAATGGAGAAAGCGAGGCGCAATGTTAATAAGGCTGTTTGTGCCTTTTTAAGAGATGTTGGCATGTGCTCATTCCACAATTAAAACATTTTGTTTCGCAGCACTTTTATTTTTCGCAGAGATGGAGTCCATCTCACATATGCTGGCAATCAGATTTTTCTTCGAAATGTACAAAATGCATTGCAACCTTTTTTGGATTCACAGTCATCTATTTGGCAATCCGTTTTTTCCAATTCATAGTTTTCAAAGCACACAAAACACCACCGAAAGGCTCTTTTCAGAGCCACTACTCCCAGCGAAAAGTGCATTGGTTTTGCTCCGCTTGCACCCTCCATTTTTGTGCGTCCTACGACTGTCGGCGGACTTTTTGAGAAATGCGCGGGGTCTACAACCGTCACTTGATAGTTCTACTGTTAAACTGAGAAAGGCGGCTCTGAACACAGCCTTTTTTGTAATTTTTGTTGTTTTCCAGTTTATTGCTTTTCAGCATACGACACACTAGGAGAGGGCGGCAAAGAAGGGTAAGGAAGGGACACCAACCACGGGGATAAGAAAGGGCAGGTGGAGAGAGAAAGATGTAGGGTGGCCTTTACTTAGGTAGGGCGCAGTTCTTCTGGTGCTCTGTGACCGTAGCCTCAAAAGCACTTCGAAAACTCTCCCCCCAGAAGAGTACTGCATCGCAGTACATACACAATATTGTGACCCTCAAAAGGTAAGGGTCATCAGCATCGCGAATGGCTTATGAGGCAGTTGGAGGGATGCATCCCCCACAGGAGTGTCTCTTGTGGTGAGAGGATCGGACACAGAGGATGCTGTGGAGGAACTCAATCTACTACGTTCTTCACATGGTACCACCTTGCGAATGTCCGCACTGTGGAACGAAGTTAGGTGTCGCTTCATGGCTGTCGTACCAAAGCTGTACGCACCAGGTCTCCCGCGACTCAGCACCAACTGGCACTGGTTACACCTGACTAGGTTTGCATGTGCTTTTGGTACGTTCCCAAAAATGGAAAACAACCACCACACCCACGACTCCCGGCGATTGCTTGTAGTGCGGAGTTCCTCCACCTCATTCTCTTTTTCCTCTTCTTCCTCGCTCTCTACATCCTCACCCGTATTTCCCTCTGCAGGCCCTTGGGGAGGTGGTGGCGGTGGAGGGTTTTGGGGTGGTGCTGAGGCTAATGAAGCAACAGTAGCCATGGATGCCATAAGGATTAGTCGGCTAAGTTCGCTACAGCTGTAAAGGCAGCATAAGTGAATCTGCTATAGCCAGAAGCAGAATGAAGATGAGCTTGAGGGTGTGGCCATTTATAGGGGTGGAGGGGTGCGGCTCGTGACCTTATTGATCACTCAAAAGCGTTGCAAAAATTCCAAACACTACATTCAAAAGTAGGGCGATTGTATGGGACATGTGAAATGGTGGTTTTATACTGTAAAATAATTTACCATCTTTACATAAGTTCTTTTGAAATGTTGCGGAAGCAGACACACTGCGCAAATTAGTCCACACGCTCAGCGTGGGTGCGGTCACATGATGACGTCCTAAACACATCCGCAAAGAAAATGCGTGCCCGCTGGACAGCAAATGCAGAGTAACGGACGTGCGCATGCCCGCGGGTGTTCTACGGACAGTGTTCGGGTCCTGAAAGTAATTAAAAGTGCGACACAAATGACATGGACAGTTACGGACAGGCGTGCTGTTCGCAGTACTACATGATCTGCTGACTGTACGGCCAGATGCAGTGTCCTTAGGACACCTCCATTTTGTTTGCCTACGGACATGCCAGCCACCGCGCCTGTTCTACGGACAGTTCAATCTTGGCTGCAGACGGTACGGACAGGTATAGTGTCCTTAGGACACTCCCATTTTGTTCATTTACAGATATTCCGGACACCTGTGTGTTCTAAGAACATTTTTTTATCTTGTTTGTGAGCAGTACGGAGAGGTATAATCTCCTTAGGACGCCCCATTCTGTTCATTTACGCACAACTTGACCAGATGGTGCGTTCTAAGATCCGTTCCATCTTGGATGCCATTGGTAGGGGTAGGTGTATTTCCGTTAGCACATCCATATTCTATTGTTTACGGCCAGCTCAAACAGGCGCGCTGTCCACGACCATTTTAACATTTTTTAAAAAAAAATGTTTGCTTCACACCCTTCCACTACAACTAACATAAGAACATTTCCAATACACACACACATCAATCAAAAGAAATACTGGGGGAAGCAGATACTGAAACAAATATAGGGGAATTAGTGTTTAATACGGGCTGTTTCTGAGGGGATGATTTGTGAGGGGATAGATGTTTCATCAAAATGTTTCTTTTCTTCTTCAAGGTTTGGGGATGGTTCACTAAGAAATGGAGAAGGGGGGCAGGTACAGGTGGGACAGTGATATCATATTTTTCCTCTAACAAATTCCTCCACAAATTGCCTTAAATTGATAAAATTGTCATTTAGTATGTCCATTTTCAATTCCATCCTTTTCAGCCTATCTTCCTCTGTGTCGTTTGTTGGCCTTTCTTCTTTTTTTACCTGGTCTGTTAAAAATAAATATATATATGTTAAATGACCATAAAATACTGATCATTAATTTGCTTATGCAGAGTAGTGTGTACCATTATTATCGCTATCTTCTGACATTTCCCCATGTGGAAAATTCTCCTCCAGCCACTCCAAAGTACTGCACATTTCTGTGTCAAAACAACAGAAATACATTACTTTTTCTGCGTCTCATACAATAATAATACACACAAATATAAGAAAAATGAAGTTCACTTACTATTTTGTTGTAATTTTTGTACTGTACTGTTGTACTGTGTGCGTCTACTGTCGCTCCTGGTTGCACAGTTTTGTGAGGTAATTACGTTGGAGGCATACCTTATTTTGTTATGGTATAATCCATTTCATTCTACCTGGTCATTAAATGCATGGTTATTGTTTCAGATGTTTAGGTTCACTTATTTTTTTATTAGTACTTATAATGTCTTTATATGTCCTTTTTCAAAGTTCTGCAGTTTCCATATAATACAATAGTACAATTCTAGCTATCCCCTGACTGTTTGGGTACTGTTGACCTCCTCCGCGGCTGTCCACAGACAGGCGCTCAGTCTGTGCCTTTCAAATATCATTAGCGAGAGGGTTCAGTATGTTCTATGTTACATCTATATAAAGTAAGGAAATTATATTACATATCTCCCAAAATCACCTGATGAAAGTGTATATTCAGTAAAAAACTTTGTTAAAGAGATGTTATGATTAAGTTCCCCTTCTAAAAACCTGTGAAATTCAATTAAAAAAAAACTTTGTTAAGGGGACGTTATGGTTAAGTTGCGCTACTAAAAACCTGTGAAATTCACTAAAAAAAAAACTTTATAAACGTGACATTATGGTTGTTAGGATACTTACCTCAGGTAAACGCCTTCGATCCTGGCGGTTTTACCCCAGATTCCGGCTGGCGGGCGGATTGGATCCCCGACGCCCATCCGTGCTCGTTCCTAAGAGACGCGGATGCACGTCGGGGGAACCAGACCCTGGCAGCTTGGGCTTGCTTTTCAAGCCTCGTTCTACTGTCAGGGGACGTTGGCGCATGCGCGGTGCGGCATGCGCTTCAAGCCTCGGTTCCATGCCGAGAGCTTCTTATTGCGCTCGAGTACGGGAATGAATCGCGTCTTAACGAGGTTCATTCCTGACTCGCCGCTACGCTCTCCACCCTGCTGGTTCCTGCTAGCTTAGCCATGGCCTGGGTTCCCTGTTTTTGGTTTCCTGCTTGGTCTCAGTCCTGAGCCCCTGTGGTGTTCCCGTTTTTTCCCTCCTTGGATTCCTGACCTTCGGTCTCTCACCCAGCCCCCTGAGTTACTCTGGGCTCCTTATTCCCTTGGTTCCCGCTTCTCCCTTGGAGCCATCCCCCTGGGTTCCCTTTCCTTGTCTCCTGGCCATTCCCTTCTGGCATCAGGTTCCCTTCTGTACCAGTTCTCCAGAGGGTCCTGCCTTCATTGTTCTTACTGTTCTCTGTTTCTCCTGTTTTGGTATCCCCCACCATGCTCTGCCTGTGTCTTCCAGCCGGGGTACCAGCTCCTGTCTTCAGCTGTTCATCATTGGAGCTCCAGGATACTTCTGCAACATCATCTGTACAAGGTTCACTGGCTTGTTCCACCGTACCTTGGAGTTCTATCTTCAGTCTTCTGATCTGGACATTCCTGAATCATCTACCTTCCCTGTCAGTGCTTGCACTGTCCTGGCGTCACGATAATCCGCAGGGAAGTGTCTCCGTGGCTTCAGGAGCGGATCCCCATCCATCCCTGTTCTATCAGGACTAGGTGGAGGTTGCTTCCTTACGTCATCTTTTCATCATTTGACTTCCTGCAGCTACAGTCTGGCTTCTCCAGTTCGGCTGTCTTCAGGAAACACAGGTACGCAATGTCCACGTGACGTCCACCTTAACAGATTAAGACGCCTACCAACCAGTTCAGATACTGAGATGGAGGAAGTGCAAGAATTAAAGGACGAGATCCGGGTGTTGCGCACTGAGATGACGGCTCTACATCAAGAAAATCTCACTCTACGTCAGATGGTAGCACAAGGAGCCGGGTCAAGTAGTGCTGTGGAAACTGCGATGGCTCAGACCAGTCCGGTGAAATTCGATGGTGATCCTCGAAGGGTAGCTGAGTTTTGTAATCACTGCTGGATCCATTTCTTGTGCCGCCCTATGCACTTTAACCAGGACAAGGCCAAGATTGGATACATTTTGGGGAATCTGACTGGTAATGCATTGGCTTGGGCCACCCCGTTCGTGGTGGCAAAGAGTCCAATCCTGGAGGATTTTGCTGCATTCGAAAAGGCCTTCCTAGAAGTATTCCGGTCACCGAATCTTGCTGCTATGGCCCAGAATCAGCTTATGGATTTGAGACAGGGATCAAGCGACATATTCACATACATCAGTCGCTTCCGTCAATTGGCCACAGACTCCCAATGGCCAGAAGTTACCCAAAGGACCCTTTTCCGAAGAGGACTGAGGGAAGAGTACAAGGACGAATTATTGCACATCCCTGAACCTGAGTCCCTGCAATCCCTACAAGAACAAGTATTGCATATCGACCATAGACTGGCGGAGAGACGGAGTGAGAAACGCCGACAGGAAAGATCAACTCCAAGGTTTTTTCCCGCATCAGTCAGAACTCCAGGACCTTCTGAAACAGCTTCCGAACCCATGCAATTGGGAGCAATCAGGGGTCCTTTATCCGATGCTGAGAGGAAACGAAGAAGGGATCTTCGGCTGTGTTTGTATTGTGGGGCGTCGGGCCATTACCTCAGTACTTGCCCTCTGCGGCCACTTCGAAGGTCGGAAAACTAAATGGCCTGTCGTGTGTTGGGAAGGCAACGATGGGCCTATCCTCTTCCACAGTCCTTCCAAATTCCACACCAGTCCAGCAACCAATGCCACCAGCGGTTCTTATGGCCTTAAATATCAGGCTATCTTGGCCAGGCAAGGAAGCCATTGAGGTATTGGGGTTGTTGGATTGCGGCGCCTCTGGCAATTACATCGACGTCGATTTTGCCTTAAGAAATGGAATCCCTTTGTTGGAAAAGAATTGTGCGTCCATTGTAGAGGTAATAGATGGAACACCCTTATCTTCTGGCCCTGTCCATCAACATACTGGGGCTTTAAAGTTACAGATTGAAGGACATCTGGAACGCATATCTTTGGATGTCATCAAGACCCCTTTGTACCCTATCATTTTGGGATTACCATGGTTATTCTACCATAATCCGAATATCAATTGGATTACTCGGACAGTAATGTTTTGTTCCGATCGTTGTTTGCGGGAGTGTTGTGTTACTGAAGCCTCTTCAAGGACACTGTCTGTCTCCACCCAAACTGAGGGAGGCGTTACTCCCTGTCTTTATGCAAAAAGAACAGTACTATATGAATATTCGGAGTTCCGAGGGGTCTTTTCTGAGCCAAAGGATATTCCGTTGCCGCCTCACAGAACATTTGATTGTTCCATCGATTTGCTCCCTGATTCAGTGATACCACATGGCAAGGTGTATTTTTTAACTACTTAGGAGAAGGAGGCTTTACAGGAGTATCTTGAGGATTGCCTTCAGAAAGGATATATTACTCCTTCCAACTTGCCTGCAGGTTTCCCTTTATTTTTTGTCAAGAAGAAGGAGGGAACCCTACGTCCATGTGTTGATTATAGGCAATTAAATGATATAACTAGGAAGGACAGATATCCACTCCCTTTAATACGGACTATTATGGAGTCCTTACATGACGCCCGCATCTTTACCAAATTCGACCTGCGAGGCGCCTACCATTTGGTGTGCATAAAGCCTGGAGATGAATGGAAGACGGCATTCAAGACTCCTACAAGACATTACGAATATCGAGTTATGCCGTTCGGCTTGTGTAACGCCCCTTCCGTCTTCCAACGGTTCATGGATCATATTTTTGCTGATCTCATTGGAATATCCGTCTGGGTTTATCTGGATGATATCCTGGTGTTCTCCAAGGACCTAGGAGACCATATTGTTCATGTGAAGGAGGTTCTCAGACTTTTGCAGCAAAATAATTTATACGCCAAAGCAGAGAAATGTCTTTTCCACCAAGAACACATTGAATTTCTGGGTTATGTTATCAGTGCCTCAGGTGTACATATGGATCCGGCTAAGATTCGTGCCATTCTGGAGTGGAAACATCCCAGTAATCTGCGGTCTCTCCAACGCTTCCTGGGTTTCATTAACTTTTATCGCCGCTTTATTCTATCTTTTTCACGGTTAACAGCACCATTGTCCAGTTTAACTAGTACCAAGAAACCTTTTGTTTGGGGACCAGAAGCTGAAGCATCCTTTGAAATACTTAAGAAGGCCTTTAGTACTTCTCCTATACTTCACCACCCACAAGATGACAAACCCTACATTGTGGAAGCAGATGCTTCAGATTTCGCAATTGGAGCGGTTTTGTTACAGTATGATCCAAGTTTGGAGATGGATTTTCCCGTGGCTTATTATTCTAGGAAACTCTCTGCTAGTGAACGGAACTATCCGATAATCGAGAAGGAGCTCCTAGCCATCAAGACAGCTTTTGAAGAATGGCGACACCATCTCCTAGGGGGTCGTTTTCCTGTGGAGGTACGCACAGATCATCGTAACTTATAATATTTGCGTTCTCTACAGTGTAGAACTGCTCGACAGGCTCGGTGGGCCTTCTTCTTTTCACACTTCGACTTCAACATCACCTACACTCCCAGTTCCAGAAATGTGAAAGCAGATGCTTTATCCCGCTCTCTGATAGATGACATCAAGCTGGAAGGACGGGACCAGCCTCTGTTGGCCCCGAAGCATTTTCAATTTGCTCTTGTACCTTATCTACAGAGAGTGGCACAGGAAACCTTAGCTGATCCCAGAAGACCCGTATTGATCAAACTTCCTCAGATGAGAGAAAAGGATGGGTTGCTATTCTATCGAAGCAGATTGTATCTTCCCACTGAAGATCTCCGCAGGATCATTTTTCAAAGTTTCCATGATTCCAAGATTGGCGGTCACCGTGGCATTCGTAACACCCAAGAAGTAATCGCACGTCAATTCTGGTGGCCGGGATGGGCCACACAAGTCAAGCGTTACGTGAAGTGCTGTCCTGTTTGTGCTCAAGTCAAGAATCCACGTAAGAAACCCATCGGCTTGTTGCAACCTATTGAAGAACCACCATATCCTTGGCATACCATCGCCACAGACTTTGTAGTTGACCTTCCACCTTCCGATGGGTACACCTGTATTATGGTGGTAATAGATTGTTTCACCAAGATGGCTAATTTTGTTCCTTTTGAAAGGATACCCACAGCCCTCCAGATGGCACAATCATTCCTGAGTAACATCTTTCGTCTGCATGGTCTTCCGGAAAAGATAATATCAGATCGTGGGTCTCAGTTTGTTTCATCCTTCTGGAGTCAGCTTTGCCAACATTTAGGTGTCCATCGGGCCCTCAGCTCAGGCTATCACCCACAAACCAATGGTCAAACTGAGAGAACGAATCAAACCATGGAACAATATTTACGCTGCTTAACTAATGCTTCCCAATCTGACTGGGTTTCACATCTTACTTTGGCTGAAGTAGCATACAATAATTCTGTTCACTCTGCAACTTGGCTGAGTCCCTTTTTCTGTTCCTCTGGTCTTCATCCAAAGTTATTTCCACTTCCACCAGTGAATCCCAGCATGGTTCCCTCAGCTGATCATTTGGTTTCTACGATCCAAGAACTCCACCAACGGACTGCTGGTACCCTAGCTCAGACACGGGAGAGTATGAAAGAGACTGCCGATAAGTTCCGGAGTCTTGAACCTCCTTTTCAGGTGGGAGATTTGGTTTGGTTATCTTCCAAGAACTTACCAGCCCGGAATCTTCTGGTCAAGTTTGCCCCTAGGTTTTTAGGGCCTTTCCGTATCACCAAACGGGTGTCCCCAGTGGCCTTTAGGTTAGCTTTACCCGTGTCTTGGCGGATCCATCCAGTATTCCATGTTTCCTTGTTGAAACCCCTTCTTCATGACCCCTATGGTCGTTCCTGCTCCCGGCCTGCTGCCATTACTGTAGACGGGGCTCCTGAGTTTGAGGTCCAAGAGATATGCGACTCCCGTTACCGGCGGGGACGTTTGCAGTTCTTGGTAGATTGGAAGGGTTATCCGGCCTGTGATCGTACCTGGGAACCAGTGGGTAATGTACATGTTCCTCGCTTGGTGCGAGAATTTTATTCTCGTCATCCTTGGAAACCGGGTGCTTCGGGTCTTTCTGAGGGGAGTCATGGTGTTAGGATACTTACCTCAGGTAAACGCCTTCGATCCTGGTGGTTTTACCCCAGATTCCGGCTGGCGGGCGGATTGGTTCCCCGACACCCATCCGTGCTCGTTCCTAAGAGACGCGGATGCACGTCGGGGAAACCAGACCCTGGCAGCTTGGGCTTGCGTTTCAAGCCTCGTTCTACTGTCAGGGGACATCGGCGCATGCGCGGTGCGGCATGCGCTTCAAGCCTCGGTTCCATGTCGAGAGCTTCTTATTGCACTCGAGTACGGGAATGAATCGCGTCTTAACGCGGTTCGTTCCTGACTTGCTGCTACGCTCTCCACCCTGCTGGTTCCTGCTAGCTTAGCCTTGGCCTGGGTTCCCTGTTTTTGGTTTCCTGCTTGGTCTCAGTCCTGAGCCCCGGTGGTGTTCCCATTTTTTTCCCTCCTTGGATTCCTGACCTTCGGTCTCTCACCCAGCCCCCTGAGTTACTCTGGGCTCCTTATTCCCTTGGTTCCCGCTTCTCCCTTGGAGCCATCCCCCCTGGGTTCCCTTTCCTTGTCTCCTGGCCATTCCCTTCTGGCATCAGGTTCCCTTCTGTACCAGTTTTCCAGAGGGTCCTGCCTTCATTGTTCTTGCTGTTCTCTGTTTCTCCTGTTTTGGTATCCCCCACCATTCTCTGCCTGTGTCTTCCAGCCGGGGTACCAGCTCCTGTTTTCAGCTGTTCATCATTGGAGCTCCAGGATACTTCTGCAACATCATCTGGACAAGGTTCACTGGCTAGTTCCACCGTACCTTGGAGTTCTATCTTCAGTCTTCTGATCTGGACATTCCTGAATCATCTACCTTCCCTGTCAGTGCTTGCACTGTCCTGGCGTCACGATAATCCGCAGGGAAGTGTCTCTGTGGCGTCAGGAGCGGATCCCCATCCATACCTGTTCTATCAGGACTGGGTGGAGGTTGCTTCCTTACGTCATCTTTTCATCATTTGACTTCCTGCAGCTACAGTTTGGCTTCTCCAGTTCGGCCGTCTTCAGGAAACACAGGTACGCAACGTCCACGTGACGTCCACCGTAACAATGGTTCAAAGTAAAACCGAAAAACCCCTGAAATTCTCCAGTTATGGTAGGCTAAGCAACCATAACTGCCCGCACCACTGTGCACTGCTATCACTACCACCCAGGACATGAAAGATGGCATCACAAATGTCATTGATGACATCACTGATGACATCGCATGTGTAGCCCCTTCATTTTTGTTCGCTGCCATATCTAGGCCAGGTGGGTTTAATTACTGACAGTCAGAAACTTAACTTTCAAAAGGTATTACATTTATAAATATTGCTATTCTCACATGTTCTTACACTACTTTCCTTAGAATTTAATCGCATCTTATGATGTACATATATAGGGGAAGAAGCAGGCCTGAAACACAGCAACCATTTTTGTGCGTGAATATAATCATGTAGATTATACACAGTTGGTAATGATACTGCGTCTTGTATGCTTACTTTACTGTCCACATATAAGCCCCATCTTTGTATGCATTGTAGTCTATTTGTGTTGTGTGTGTATTACTAGACATATGTAGTAAGTGATGAATTATTAGCAACTTAGTACATGTTTCACAGACTAGAAAAGTGTGATACAGAAACAGTCACCTTTTTATTATAGAACTTTGGAAAGTACAAACTTAGCACCTCTGTGGTGTCTGCTGCAGCCAATACCTATATTTCTGTATGAGTAGGTTCCTGTACTGGAAAGAACACTGCAATGGAATTTTCTTTAAAACACTACATTGCGTGATGAAGTATGTACTTTATTACACGTCCCGATAATCCCTGATATTTTTTTGCTAAAATTACATTCACAACCCCTCATCTGAAAAGTAAAAGGACATGTGATGTCATCAGTGATGTCAACAATGACATTTGTTATGCCATCTTTCATGTCCTGGGTGGTAGTGTTAGCAGTGCACAGTGGTGCGCGCAGTTATGGTTGCTTAGCCTACCATAACTGGTGAATTTCAGGGGTTTTTAGTAGTGCAACTTAACCATAACGTCCCCTTAACAAAGTTTTTTTTAGTGATATATATATTTAAACAAAGCAAAGAAAGACTGCAAAGTCTTAATTTCTCTCAAGATGCACTCCCATCTGATTTTGGAATGCTTTTGAATTCTGCATGAATTGCCCAACGAGGAATTTGGTTGTGGGGACCAACAGCAATAAACTGCATAGCATAAATTGCATTAAAAGATGAAACTTTATTAAGTAAATAGCAGTAAAAAGGGCTACGCAGTAGCAAAGAAGGCTAACTGACGTGTTTCGCCACACTCCTGTGGCTTGCTCACAGTAACTCCACCCTGTGGTGAGAGCTCATTTAACCCATGACACAACAACAAACATTGAAAAGGTGACTTACACAATTACTGATTTAGCGGTCGGCCATCTTAGAAAGGGCAAAAATAGCTCGCAAAGTACAAGTATATTACAATGCCCAATAGAAGTGAGATTAGTGCCAATGTTTGTAAATCAAAACAGAAAGATGTACAATATATCAAATCTAAATGGTTTAAAAAAAGGGAAAATTACATTTACAACCAGGAATTAAATAGTACCACCAATCTCATCAGAGCAATACAAGAGTCATATAATATAAGGAACTGTGATATCATTGTTTGCACATTGTCCTATTATTAGGTCTGAGCACCAAAATTATACAGATCTCAATAAAAAGACACTGTTCTACCAACATGTTATTGCCAAATTAATGAGGCTATGTGTGCCGAAGCCGTAATTGCATGTCCACATCAACCATCACACAACTTTACCCATATCCAGAATTTAAAAACTAGAACATGAAAGTTCTTGATAGTGGCATAGAATAATGTAGTCCTATATAGATAAAATTCATCAGTAAAGTGCTAGTGCACAAAACTGATTGAAAGCAGCATGGTTTGATGAGCGGAGTAGTATCTCTCCGTCATAGGTTAAAGTGCAAGTGCATTTTGACCAATTAAAACCAGTATTTCTATGTTGCATGTTTTGGCCCAAACTATACGTTAACGCCATTTATGGCTGATCATAGCAACAATTATTGCGTGTTGTTAGTCCGCCACTAAACAGATTATAATTGTTAAATGCAGGCAAAGTGCATATTTCATATCTTAAAATTAAAGTGCCAATGGGATACTCATAAAATACCCTGTAATGGTTTGTAACAGATATGTGAAAGGTATATGCTGGATTCTTAGAACGTGTTCAGATAATAGTACAATAGGTATAACCAAGAATATTCTATATATCAGCCTAGATAACATAAACTGAGAACAAAGTCACATGTCAATTCCTTAACATTAACTCTTTGACTCTTCAATAATCGATAATAGATAAATAGTGGCATATGATGGCAATGGAAGTGTTCTCACTTTTAAAAGGACATTAGCCCATATAGCCAAAAATTGATGCATCCAAAATTCAATAAAAGGTTTGTACCTGTGTCATCAAATAAGTGAATATTTAAAAATAACCGTGTAGTCCACCCACAAAAACAAGAAAAGAAAGACAAACGCGACAAGAAGTCAAGAATTGATATAGGTTCAAAAGGCCAGCCTAGTTTCTGGGAACAGGGTAACCTTCTGGACAAGCCAGACCAATTACAGTAGCATTGGCAGCGGTCAAAACTAGGTCTCAGGAAGGGTGAGGGTGATCAAAAGCCCACAATGAGCACACAAAGTAAACAATACAACAAATTACTCTCAGTCAGGAGTATATTAAATATATATATACATTTATTAAAGGCCTTTTAAGTAAAACACAAAGTAAATATTCAGCAGTAATAACAAAACCAACACAACACTAATCTAGCTAACATATATGCAACAACCAATGGACAACAGGGATATTACTTAGCACAGTCCCAAAAGCTGTAAAGAAAGGGGTTATACAGAGCGAATATCTCTGTGGCAGTCCTTCACAATTGAAACCCTAATTTGAGAGGCAGTCCAGTCCCGAAGACGAGTGGAGCCTTGAGCTCAAAAGTACTTTTGGTGCTGGTGCATGCAATTGTGCGGTTAAGTCAAAATGGGGTCCCTTTCAAGGGCTGTAGCATCACAGGAAGGTGGGTGAGGCAGTGAAGAATAAGTTTGCACTCTTCAAAGAGGGTCTTCCCAAGAGGGCAGAACAGGATCCAAGAATTGGGAATAGCTCGGTAGAACAGGGTACCTCGATAAAGAAGAGTGGCCCTCAGGGGACACTTGTGCATATAAATGAATGGATACGCCAGGGGCCACCGTAAGGGAAGCAGTTTGAATCTATTTTACACATGTAAAAATTTCTCAAAATGAAAATTTGCGGCAAACTTTTCAGTGAGCGATATTCACGGCTCTATAGATAGGTACAGATGTTACCTACAAGTAGGAGTTGAAATTTTGTTTCTATCACAAAAACTGAGGGAGTTACAGAGGTTTAGTGAAGGTCGTTTTTGTAAAATAGGCGCAAGAATTGAAAATAGAAATGCACTTTTAAAAATGACAAATGGGTTTGCTTACACTATATTAAAGACTACCAAAAAGTAGAATGCCACACAGGAAGGTCCTTTACGGCCGATCATAACAGTTCAGGTGTGATACTCTGCTTTCTGTTTGGTTTGGGAATTACTTTCTTAATCAATCAATGGGAAGTTAGAGTTTAGGAACACATGTGAGAGAAGGGTCCATGCAAAGATAGTTCTGACAATACTGGTTCTAAATCAAAGATAGGATCTGACAATACTGGTTCTAAATGGAAGATAGGATTGGTATAAGCTAGGGACAAGACTATGCAAAGTACATACGCTATATGACACAGTTCTTCCTATTTATACTACCTGGGTACGTTTTTGAATGGGACCGTCAGGATTCGGGACCGTCAGGATTCTGGACCTATCAGGGCCTGACAGCTGGGCACATCGGACTGGGCAGGGTCAGCAAGGCGCTCTGGTCATGGCGCGGCACAGGACTGGACAGGGTCAGCCAGGCGCTCTGGTCACAGCACGGCACAGGACTGGACAGGATCTGCCCTTCTTGGTTCTGAGGATTTTTTTAATTCCGCAGGCAAGCAGTAACAGCACAGCCCGGCTGTATTATGATGCTTCCCCTAGGCTTTTGGGGTTCTGTTCTAGAATTTTGAAGCCTAGCTGAGAGTGGTTCAGCTATGCAATTGGCCTTTGCTTTGCCCAGTTTCTGGAGTCTGGAACAAGGAAGATGTAGATTTCAGCAGCATGGTGCTCTGCCAGCATCAGGAGAGTGAGTGGATCTGTCTCTCTTTATGTCTGGTGAGCGGTCTCTATTTATGCTATGAAATGACATCATAAAGGGGGTGGGTGGGCCGTCTTATCTAAGCTTGCCCCCTTTGTGCTGGGATAGGGTCAATACTTAATATCCGCCTTGCAATTTGAATGATTGGCTCAAGGCTGGGTGATGTCAGGTTTTATGATTTGTTTTACAATCCTAAAAGACATCCCTTTAGCCACTGGTCTCAAAATCGGATTTGACCTTAAATGCACATTTCTACATTAGTCACTTTTATACAAATTACACGTACAGATGCCATATTTTACATAGCAGCTATTCCTCAAAACCCCATAGCTGTGGGATCATATCTCCCCTTTCCACAGAATTTTGTCCTTTTCACTATGAACACACTTTCCGATTTTTCTGCAACTTTCCACAAATATGCGTGCTTAACATGGGGACATGCATGTACATTTTCACAATTCTAACAGTCATGCATTTTGCATAAAATCACATTTCTTGCCATTCCTTTCCAGAACATGTCACACGGTTTTGCCGCCTCTTAAAACGTGCAGCCAGAAATTAAATGAACAACTCTGTCATTTTTATATTTTTCACCATTTTGACTAGCAAGTTATAAGTCTTTTAAAAAGTGTTCTCTGTTAATGTTCAGCCACAGATGGTTGTTTGGGTCCACCTCTTTTTGTCTCTCTGCAGTCCAGGAGAAGTCTCCTCCTTGTTTGTTCCTAGTAGAGGCCATTTACGACCCTATTCACACTTTGAGTTTCCTGCTGCAGCTTGTCATTGTTCCTTTTCCCTCTGTAGACCAAATTCTGTCCCAACCTAGCAATTGACATTTCCCCGTGAGTTCCTGCTGAGGGAAGGCCTTCCTTCTGTGGGAAACACCTGCTATTCCAGTTTTGCAGCTTCAGCCAGGTTTAATTTAATTGTTAAATTCTTTTGGCTTTTCCTTAGCACAAAACAAACTTGTTGTATCAAATAACAATATAATTCTCATTCAAGATTTTAAACCTGTGGGATCAAAAACAACTCTAACATAGGTTACTATCAGTAACAGGCCTCTTATATTGCAAACATTTGACTTTCAGTTTGGAACATGTTAAAGTTTAATCAGGAAGGCCCCTGACATCTGTTATCACAAGTAGCCCTCTGCTGCACAGAGATTTTCTTACAGCTCCACAGACAGGCCACTTTTGCTGTGGAGATCTCTTTATGCTCTTAGCCTTTCAGGACCTTGTAAGTTCACAGTGATTCCTTAAACTAAGTGAATTGTAGCACCCAGCGAGAATTTTGAATATTTGAAAGGTGTTCTATACCAGTATTCTGTAGTTTCAGCAGCAAAGAAAAGGTGATTTAAAGCAATATTTGAATTTAATTTAGCAAAGCACCGCTTTTTCCTTCTGCACTCCATTTTCAATTGTTGTGGAGCCCAGTGACACATTTCAGTAGTGAGAGCTCTGTTACACCACTGACAACAGGCGTGGCAGATTGGGCAGCCATCTTTTTGTGCATTGAAAAGCGTGGCTTTCAGGGGTTTTGGCGCGCACAAGGGTTTTGTGGCCATTTTGCTATTTCTGGCCCCACCATAACAGAGTGATGCAGCATAGCAGAGCAAAATTGGGTCAATACATACCACACCAGCGACCCTGGGCGCACTCCGGACCAAACTTCATCAGTCGAGTCCACTTCGCTTGCAGGTTCAAATCCTGCAGTTGGGCGGCTTTATGGCTTTCAGGGGCTGTGTTCTAAGAATGATTCCGTGGCTGCACAGTGGCGATTTCTCTGCTACTGATGAAGGGATCAGGCCAGTTCTGCTGCAGCGAGTCTTAGGGCAAAGGGGGTCACAGCAGCAAGGCTCCCACGAAGTTCGTCACCACAGCTGGTCAACACAGTGACTGCGTATGCTTGGGTTCAGGCGTACTCTCCTAATTCCAGACCTAGGAAGGCTAGGTGTATGAAACTCGGTGGGAGAGTGCCTTATACCCAGAGCTTACAGTCTCCAAAGTCTCAAGTGTCAAGTCGAGACGGCAGCGGTTCCAGGGCAAAGGTCCCGTACAAGCTGGTCAGTTCACTGGGCGGTCCAGGAACACTTCCAAAAAGGCTCGCTTGCAGGTTACGTTGGAGGCAGTGAGAATAGTTGAGTGCAAGATGCCTTTTCTTATCCAAAATCTCCTTTGCGCCAAAACAAAGAGAAACCAATCGGAGATCTGCTCACATACAGCCATCCCAGACGTGGACCAATTACAGACCACAGTGGTCCCAATCATTCCAGCATACCAGACATCCTGGCAGCCAGGATGTATATTGAAACTAGATGGTTCCAGCCGCATCCTGGAGGCACACACACAAGGCATGCAGAAGCCTGTGAAAGCTTCGGTTTCTGTGGGGGTCGCATGACCAAATTAGGAATTTCCTGGGTCTGCTCGACCTGGGGAAGGCAAAGGGACAAAATGGCCAAAGGACAGAACAAGGACCTTGTGGCATGTCCATTTTAGGCACTGGCCACCATCATTGGCCAAATGCGGTAAATGTGGTTTGGACCATTGAAAAGAGTTGAAACCACGTAAAAAGTAACAGCTGCAACCAGCCCTGTCCAAGGCACACCTGTACATTCACCAAAAATCCTTTGCCAGTGTCTAGGGCCTCTAAAACAAATAAGGGACCCCAGCGCACTGTACTGTAAGGTACTTTGTGCACTTATAAAATGTTACTAAAGAATAGCAACAAAGTGAAAGACTGAGGGAAACAAAGTCTCCCAGTACTGACTGTCTTAAGGGCATGTCACTTTCCCCATAACAAAATGACCAAAAGCCCAGCAGAGTACAGCAGAAGGCTGGGCTGCACTGGCAAAAGTCAAGCTAGGATGGTCAGACAACAGCAACATGTTGGGGGGTACACAACTGGAGGGAAAAAATGCATACATGGAAATCTTTCCTAACAGTTGGGCAAGAGAAAGCGAAGGAACTGATATCTGTAAACCTAAAGCGGAGTGCAGAGAAATCCAGGGGAAGGAAAGTCACCCTCTGGAACAAGGAACTCTGAATTTGTGGAACTTTTGTTTTGAAGTTTCATAATTTCTTTTGAACACTTATGTACAACTCAAGGACAATGCCATTACCCCTTTTTACCTTAGAGTTAATTTATTAGAATGAGAGGGTCAGAATAGGACTTTGGACACAGGACTTTTGCTTTGGACATTCTGACATCAACAGACCTTTAGTTTTGGTTTAGCCAGGTAAACAACTCTAGAGCAGGGACAGAGCGGCATATCCCCACTGCCTTTTATTTTAATAAAAGTGTTTGATCAAACCACGAGTCACTTGTGTCCAAGTTTCATTCCTGACAACTCACATATGGTTTTAGGAGTGGGATCAGACCCAGTTGACACAAATTGGGGGACCCTTAGGTTAAATAAACTTAGCAACAGAGCTTATGATCCATGAGTGGATTGGATTTGACTTAAGTAGTAGCCAGGGAGAGTTAATACAGCCTAGAGAACGGGTACTAAAACCTCCAGGTTTGGTCTTGATGCCCCCGGCAGACACCTATATCAGATTAGCCTCTATGTTGGGCTTTGCTTGGCGATATATCTTGGCTTGGATGTCCTAGCAGGCATCATAGATGCTGAATATAGAGGTGACATAAATGTTGTATCAAAACATTGGGAAGGAAGCATATCAAGTTAAGGCAGGGAAGAGAATAGCCCAGGGAATCCTAAAGAAGGCTCCGTTTCCCAAAGAAGAATATGTTAAGAAAACTGATGAAACTGGGAGAAGTAAAGGCTTTGGAGAGGCAGATACAGAGATCTCACCTACATCTGAAGCAGTAACACCTAAAGCCCTTGCGGAAGAAGCAAAGATTATTACGGACTTGGCATTCGCTCAAAGGAATGATAGTTTGCTGGCAGAAGCTGTCCTGTGTTAACCAGAAGATTAGAGTAGGCAAAAGGGAAACCATTATTTTTCTTATAAACTGGACTACAGTTTTGGGAAGATCTTAGTCCTGAGGGTACATCCAGATATCAGATAATAGTACCCAAAAGACATAAAAGAATGGTGTTAGAGATTGCTCACTCTCACTTAACAGGTTGACCCTTCCAAGACACAGGCACAGATATTAAGCCGTTTCTACTGGTCAGGAATCTATGCTGATGTGAACAACTTTATGTTTACCTGTGCCATGTGCCAAAATATCAGTTTTCACATGCCCCCTCCAGCTCCACTGCACTGTTTACCAATTATTGATATACCTTTTTCCCATTATAGGCATGGAAATAGTTGGGCTCTTTGAACCATCAAAATTGGAGAACCGATTTATATTGGTAAGTGTGAATCATGCAACCCGATATCCAGCAGTATTGCCATTAGGCAATAATACAACCCAACAAATTCTCCAACATTTAATCCAATTTTCCTCTCGAGTTGGGATCCCAAAGGAGATTCTAACAGACAAGGGGACTACCTTTATGAGCCGCCTAATGGCGGAAGTAAAGGAAATCCTACATATAAAAACTCTAAGGACTGATGGCTTGGTGGAGCGATTCAATGGGCCTGAAGCACATTCTAAAAAAGTTCTGAAGCAGACGGGAAAAACTGGGATATCATGCCCCCTTTGGCCCTTTTTGCTATCTGGAAAACACCACAATCCTCAACCGGTGTCTCTCCCTTTGAACTATTCTATGGCAGGGAACCGCAAGACATCCTTGACATGTTACGGGAGGCTTTGGAGGAACAGGAAAAAGCCATCTTGCCTCTTTCCCAAACAGACTAATGGTTAAAAGAATATATGGCCACTGTCAGAACTATAGTTCAAGCCCACATGGCTAAAGCCCAAGACACCTAAAAGACTTACCATTATAATAAAGCTTTACTTCGAACCTTCTCTATTGGACAAAAGGCACTTGTTCTCCTCCCATCATCGGAGAAGAAAATGCTGTCCAAATGGCATGGTCCTTACGAGGTGATAGAACAAACAGGGCCATATGATTGTAGAGTTTCCCAACCCAATAAAAGCATTACGACCCATATCAATCACATAAATCTCCTCAAGGAGTGGAGGGAGAATCCCTTTGAGAACACTACAGTAGTGTTGGTCAGTTTGTTAACTGAAGAGTCAGGAGAAAATACCTAATTTCCGTTCCACCTGTCTCAGAGCCAGATAGAAGATTTATTAGACCTGCTGACAATTCCCTGATGTCTTTAGATTTGAACCAGGCAGAGTGAAAGGGGTTTTTCACTATATCCATCCATACATCTACAGGGAAAGCGGTCCATTTAAAACCCTACTGAATTCCAGAGGCCAGAAAAGAAATAATCATAAAGGAGGTGGAGAATATGCTACGATCTGACATCATTGAACCATGCCAGAGTCCTTGGTCCTGTCTGATAGTATTTGTTGCCAAGTCAGGTCAATCATGGAGGTTCTGTATTGATTCCAGAAACGGGAACGTGGTGTCCCAATTCCACAGTTCCTCTATGCCAAGGAAAGGCAATCTAATTGATTGATTAGGTAGCGCTGTGTTCCTATCCGGATTTATCTGAAAAAGGGATAATGGCAAGTTCCCGTTAATCCATATGACAAGGAGAAAACATCTTTCTCCTCCCCTATTGGATAGTTCCAATTCAAAGTATTTCCTTTGGGCATTCATGGGGTCCCGGCCACCTTTCAAAGATTAATGGACCAGGTTCTCAGACCTTACTCCTCTTTCTGCAGGGCTTATGTCGACGATATAATCATTCATAGTAGGACATCGGAAGAACTCTTACATCACCTATACCTAGTTATCAGAGCCTTGAGAAAAGCTGAACTCACAGCAAATCCAAGGAAATGTCATTTGGCACAATCCTCTGTCAAATATTTTGAATATTCTTTAGGAAACAGGCTCGTAGAAACCCCAGAGTGAGAAGATGACAGCTGGCCAAGAAACTCCACTAACCAGAACCAAGAAAGATCTAGGGCCTTTTTGTGTTTAGTGAGGTAGTATGGATGATTTATCCCCAGGTATTCTTCCATCACGTCTTGCCTTACTGATAAATAAGAATGTTGAACCCCAAAAGATAAAGTGGAGAGATGAAGACCAGCTGTGTTTAGATCAACTAAAAAATATTCTGTGCCGTGAACCAGTGTTAAAGGTGACACATTTCAACAAAGAGTTATTTACAAACTGACCTTTCACATGTTGGGATGAGGGATGTTCCGTCACATGTTGGGTTGAGGGCTGTTCTGCCACAACATCTTGACAGAATTAAACATACAATTCTTTATATCAGTAGGAAACTGCACCCCCGAGAAAAGAACTATGCCACTATTGAGTTGGAGGTCCTAGCTATAAAGTGGGCAGTATCATACCTCAAGTAGTACCTTACTGGAAGAAAACTTAAATTGATCACAGATCACTCTCCAATTACATGGATGAGCCTCCGCAAGGATACCAATGCACAGGTCATGCGCTGGTTCTTAAACATGCAGCCCTATTGTTTTACGGTAGAACACCAAAAAGAAAGAACAGGGAAATGTAGACTTCCTTTCCCGTTTCCTAATAGGCCTTGAGAGAACCAGCAGCATTAGGGCAAGGGTATGTGATGAATCCAATGAAGTCATCACTTCTCTTCCGGAGGTAGCCTCTCCCCATGTGGCCATGGGATGGCAGTCGCTACCAGATCCTGACCCTGGTGCTGGCAAAGTGAGAGAGGATCACGTGGGTTGAGACAGCCCTCAGGAGGGTGTCATGACTTCAAGGATGATACATGTTATCCCCAATTCCTGTGGGGTATACCCCAGCCATTCCCCATGCATTGATGGTTTGTTGTCATATCTCCCCTCACCCTCCTAGAAAAGACATTGAAGAGATTCCCATTGCAAGGCATACAATAAGCAGTTTCGCTATGCAATTCTGTAGTTTTGCTAATTAAATTGACTCTTGTGTAGCAAAGCTAGTGATCTAAGTTACCCTGTTCAAAGAAAGCACAGCTTGTCCTGCATTCCTTTCATGCCCTCAAGGCTCTCTATACCCTCTTTTCTCTATTCACTGCTAGTTGAAAGGGGCCAATGGAGCGAAAGTGCAGCAGTAATCACATTCTCCACTCTACCATAGCTATGTGTGGGAGTGCTAAACAACTTTTTTTCTTTTTCAAATAATTGCAAACCAGAAGTAATCAGGATGATACATTTATTAAGCTAACTATATTCTGTTTGGCAATGACCAGTATGTGCTAACTTTTTTTTTTTTAAGTAAGTCATGCAATTCAATTTATTGTTATTATGTATAATTACAGTATTGCTACTGTAAAACACTGCAGTTTATGCTTTACAGTATAGTTTAGGTTGGTGTATTCTAAATCTCATAGTGTCACTGCATTTCATTTTGTTGGGGAAGGTGCATCATATTGACGAGCGAACACTTTTGAAAATCTATATAATCACATGGCCAAATGCTTTTGATGGCAAGCCTAGTTCTGCAGACTGCTGGTTGCATAAATCTGAGCAACTGGTGCTCAACCAATGAGCTGCTCCCATCCTCCTTGATATTCTATCTTATCACCCTGTTGCTTTATACTAGCTACTGGGAAAGTGTGATGGCCGCAAACTACAATATTCCATCTAGTTTGCCCAGTTCGCTGCGTGCCACGCCATGGACTCTACTTAGTCTCATACTTTCGTTCCTCTTACATAATGAATACACAAAGCTAACTAGATTTATACCCAAAGTAGTGATCAATATTTCCATCCAGTCTGTACATCTACAGACCTATTGCACTACCATACAATGTAGTTAGCCTCCAGGACTCGCTTATATTAGAACCAGCAAGAGAGGGCTGGCCAAACTGTTTTCAGAGTTTTATTAATTATATCTATTTGTTTATTTTGTGTCCAGTCACATAACTAATCATTTACATTTTACAGATACTCATTCAGGACTCACAAAGTCTTTTTTGCCCACTCACATAGTTGAGTAGATTTTATGAAAGGCGAGTACCATTTGCTGTCGATGTTTGAAACCCCGGCCATAACATCCTGACTTATTTGGTGAACACTTCTTTCTTTTCTTGTGAAACATTAACCCACACTATTTTGTAGCATAGCGGTAAGGATTGGCAATAGGTTTTCTTAGTATAGGTCCTTTTATTTGACCAGACTCTGCTAGGACTGTCGTATTATAATTATATGGTCATAGCTTGCTCCCATCTTAGATTTAGGTTTAGATTAGGTGTTTATCTCACCCATTTTACAGTTTAATAAACACCCTTGAACAGTGATCACTTGTGTCTGTCTTACTCTGATACCATGCCTTCCTTACAGTCCCTAAGAAGCCAGAAGCAGTAAATGTTTTGGACGCAGTGCGACCCGAAAAGCAAGTGTTAAAGAAGCCGGTGAGTGAAGCACAACGTTCTATTACCTTGCACAAGCATTGCCGGCAACACTATCCAGTTCCCAATTCACTCGCTTATGGTTTAAAGTGACAAGAAGTTGTTTGTGGAAGCTGTGATACCTAAACAATGGAAATGTAGCACTCACAAATAATATGAAATAAACTTTATTCGCATCAAAAGCAAACGCTGCTTAAATCCATTGTTCAACCCTTAAAAGACTGTTACTGTCTGAAAGAGTGGTCGCATGTCACTAATTTGGAAGAGTGAACGTTCTAAAGACCATTACTGAAAACGTATCTTTGATAATACGATTGTTGAAGCCTTTAACTTGTGAAAACTACATCAAGGAGTGGTTGCGTATACCTAATTGTGATTCCTAAAGAAAGACTGAACTCTAATCTTTACTTTTATGCAGCATACCTTTTATATATAAGAAGTCAAAGTGTATATATTATTAAAGAAGAGAACACGCATTGCCCAAGCCAAGAGTCTCCCCACATTTACAGTGAAACCAACCTTTCTCAGAGTTAAGAAGCAATCTAACTGTCACTGTGAAGTTAATAACAATTCAACAATTTTACATATGTGCAAGCATTACCTGAAGCTAAGAGAGTGGCACCAAGGCTTCTGGTGAATTACTTGGGCTGAGAAATTTGGGGAAGTGAAACTAGCTGCTTGTAAAGACTATTTTGAAGTTGACACAACCTGTGTTGCCAAAGACTGCCAAAAACTGTGGAAGACAGAACAGAGAGAAGTGAGTCGTAAACGCAAACCCAGCTTGTTACTGTGGCAGACAGACAAGAGAGGCAAAGAGGCTGCCCCTTTTGAAGAGAGATATTCAGAGGACGAGTGCCCTGCCTACTTAAAGGCATTGAAGTACTTTTAAAGTGCATCTTGTCGAAGCCCGTCTAGAAGTACAAATCACTGAAACTGTAGTAATCCAAAGTACTGAAGCTGTGGTAGTAATCCAAAGTAGTGAAGCTGTGGTGGTATAGCTGGTTGTCAGTAGATGCAACATTGTAGTAGTCTGAAAGTTGTGACTGTTCTCATAGTAAATAAAGTAGAAGTGAAGTTGGTGAAGTGGAAGCAGCAACAGAGAAGTCATCCTGACAAATATACCATTGTGAATTCTAAGACTGTAACTAAGGAAATACTAACTGTTAACCAAGAAATATGCATCACTCTGAGTTATGGATATTGCACTTCTTTTGAACTGTGGCAAACCTTCTTGAAGAGGTGACAAAGCATGGTAGCTGGGAGTACCATTGATGCTATTTGGTGCAAGTGGAAAGTTGATATTTCACCAAGGTGAAGAGATTTGCTATCATGGAACTTTGGTTAACAAAGTTTTACTTCGACTTTGAAACTTCAAGAACTGATTTGAGATTTCTTTCTTGGACTGAACATTGACTTTGAATCCTGGGGAAGGGAAATTACCCAGGACGTTAGAAGGTTATTGAGAAACTGTGAATGTTGTTCATGTCATGTTGTATTGCCATATATTTTCTTTGTGTATTTGTTGCTTAGTGTGAGGGCCACTTATCCTCTACTAGAGTGTTTCCCTTTAGCTTTGGTTAGGCAGGGAAATCCTCAGCAGAGTAGGGACAGTGAGGTATTATTGATATTTCTTTTGAGAATAAAATGGAATGTTTTGATAAATAATCAAACAGTTGTCTGCCTCACATTTATGACCCCTCACCGTTTTCTCTGACTCAACTAAAATGCTAATTGGTCTGTCAGACTGTCCAAAGTAAAAGGTCCACAGTCCTATGTCAGAATCCTAACTCTTTTCCTTACACTATACACTGAACTGAAGAAGTAATAGGTTTCTCTGGTCCAGGAGAATGATCATTTTCTGCTGGACAGGGGAACAAAACCTGACTCTATAAAGTTGATAGTTCTCAAGATAAAGTTCAATTCCAACTGATGGGGGAATGTCTCCCTACCCCCGTTGACTTGGCCTGGTGCACTCTGATGCCAGATACTGTGACAAGGAAGAGGGATTGTACTTCTCTTCCTATTTGCTTGTGGATCTAGACCCCTATGTTATCTTCTGTGTCTGGTTTACCTGGTTCACTACCCTGCCAGGTATTCTCTTGGCTTACTCTCCTTAAGTCCATCTCTGCCCCTGTGCATGAGTCTCAGACCCCGATTCTCTGGGCTCCTCTGGTTGTTCCTGCTTTCCTCCAACAGCCCTGTTACCTTCGGGTTCATTGTTGGGTCTTTGTTGCAGGTGTGGAGCACTCCTGCAGCTCTGTTCTCTTTCCCATGTCTTCTCTCTCTTGCAGGCTCTGCTTTTTCTGCGGCAGCTCTGCAGTGATAGGTCCTCGACCCTGGTTACCAGGCTTCTTGCCAGGCAAGGAGCATTCCTGTTGCTCTGTTTGGTTTCCTGCGGTGTGCAGTCAAAATATAGAAAAAAAAAATGTCGAAAGTCAAAAAAATAAAAAATTGAAAAAATACTGCTGAAATATTTTTTTATTTATATATATATATATATATATATATATATATTTTTTTTTTAAAAAGTAATAAAAAAGAAATGCAACTTTTTTTTGACAATTTTTATTTCTTCGATATTTTGACTTTCGACTTTTTTGTTTTCTATTTTATGACTATGAACCGTTTACTGCATTCTCCCTCTTTCATGGGCTCTTCTCCCTATGCGGCAGCTCTGCAGAGATGGAGGCTGGACGGTTGCAATCTCTCTCCACAACTGCATGGTTTGAGGGTTTGTTTCCGCTCTGCTTCCGTTCCTCCAGCTCTCTCTTCAGTCGGACTGCAAACCGAAAAGGGACGTCGCCTTTGCGTTCCATTTGGCGTCTTCCTCTTCGCCCCAAGCCGAATGGCTTCCAGGCTATCGGCTCCTGCTGGGAGGATCTATTCTTTCTGACAGTCCCTCCTTCCTTTTATCTTGTCTTACATGGTTCCTGCTCATGTTGGTTCCGCGGTCCACTTGGTAGGGCTCTGACGTTCTTCCTCGTCTCGGTGGTGTTAAACAATAATTCCTTCAACTACTCCCTAATCTTCCTCTTCTCAGGGTTTCTACCTCGGTAGCTCTACAGAAACACATGGGAGAGGATGGTAGGGATCGGGAAAGTTGGGGTACAGGAGAGGTGCGAGTGTTGTGCATGTACTGTGTTCTCCCCAAATAGTCATCACTGGTCCCATAAGGGGTTTCCCTCCCCATGAGATCCTACTGCCGAGTACCAGCCCCAGGGGGACCATCAGGTAGCGGCCTCACCTCTCTGGCCTCATGGGAAGGGGCTCCCTCTATGGAAGCAACAACCACGCTGCTTTCTATTATTTAGTACCTGAGAATCTTTTGATTCAACATATCGATCGTGTGGGTAAACGAGGTGGTGGCATTGCAGTTATTTACAAAAGTTCACTGCGCGTTTCCCATTTGAATTTACTTGAATGGGGGCTGAATCACACGTAGGACAACTCACTATTGAGCTTTCCCCAATTTCAGCTATTCGTGTGATATTGGGATATAGAGCCCCAGGGCCTTATAAAGAATTCCTTGAGGGCCTGGACCTCTTTTTAACCATCTCTGGCAGTAAATATGGAGGTATATTACTTCTTGGTGATTGGAATGTATGGCTGGATGACCGTAAACACCCCCGCTCCACGGAGCTTTGCGATATCTTCGAAAAACCACAGCCTTTGGCCTTTGAGAAAAACATCCACTCACAACAAAGGTCATTGTCTTGATCTGATTATAGTAAGAGGTTCTTGTACCTCCTTCTTAGATAAAATGTCGATCCATTGGTCAGATCATGAGGTGCACATATTTCTAATAGCTGCCAAATCGAAGAATACTCAAGGCCCTAAAGAGGATATTGGGAAATTAACACGGAAGCGCAAAGATTTGGACAAAATATCTGCACAGGAAGTACTGAAACTGCTATCCTCAGATGATAATACGCTACCTATTGAGGATTTGTTCCTAACTGGAACTAAGCTTATGGACACCATATGTTCCAGGGTTGCACCCAGGAAACCTATGAAAAAGAGGATCTCTAAGCCTTGGTTCACACAGAATCTGACTCTATTGCATAAACAAGTTAGCGGGACTCTGTCTAAGTGGCAAAAACACTATACTGAAGAAAATAGTATTAAAGCTAAAATGGCACTCCTTGCCTATAAAAAGGCAATTTTCGAGGCTAAATGAAAGTTCCTACAGAAAGAAATCAGTGAGGCAAGCAATCGTCCACAAGAACTTTTCCCGATTATATCAAAATGTCACCTCCCCATAAGTAACAACTCCTCCATCCTACCATCATTGGCACAGGCTAATGTCTTTCCTAGTTTCTTGAAGAAAAAATTGTCGCAAGTAAGAGTAATATTGCAGCTATTTGCCCGACTGCATCAACAATCCTATGGCATTCGATTTTGGAGCCGAACTCTGGTTGATATGGTCAAGTGATGGTTGCTGAGCCTCCAAAGCAGTTACATTTTCATCATGTGACCGAGGACACTATATGTACACTGATAAAAACTCTGGAACCAACCAATGACTCCTTGTTCCCTCTTCCTGCAGCATGGTTGAGGAAAGTGCTCCATTTATCATATTTGTTAACAAATCGCTAGATCAAGGATCAGTACCTCAGATGCTCAAATAAACCATTATTAAAAAAGCCTAATTTGGACCCCCTGATCCTCCAAAACTATCGTCCCATTGCCGGCCTTCCTTGGCCAGGGAAGTTTCTGGAAAAAGTGGTAACTCAACAACTGCAGGCTTTTGTTGAAGAAGAGTCACTTTTAGACCCCTTACAGTCTGGTTTCCGTCCAAAATCTGGTACGCAGACGGCCTTGCTGGCAGTCCAGGATGAACTGTTAGAGGGTGGCTGATCAGGGCAAGCTTTCACTTTTGCTGATGCTTGACCTATCAGCCACCTTCGTTACAGTTAACCAAGTTACCCTCTTAGACCGTCTGAGGTCGGTCGGCAGAGTATCGGAGCATGCCATTTGGTGGTTCTGCTCCTTTTTGGAGAATCACCAACAATGTGTTAGATTGGGAGGCTGTACCTCAGACCCCAGTACAATGGAATGTGGCGTCCCACAGTGGTCGTCGTTATCGCTGCTCCTTTTCAATCTATATCTTCGACTTTTGATGGAAATGTTGAGACGTCATGTAATGTGTGTCCAATCCTATGCAGATGACACTCAGATCTTCATTATTATTGATAATGTTGAGGAAACCTTTACCAGGATCAGCAAATGCCTCCAGGAAATTAGTGAGTGGATGGCTTCTATTCAACTTCAATTGAATGCCACAAAAACAGAATTCATTTTGTTTGGTCCCAAACATCTGCTTACTTGTATGAAAAAACTGTCAATTCCCAACTTACTGGGAGCAGAACCTAAATTACCTGTTAAAGTAAAAAACCTTTGCTGCATATGGCCCGATAATCTGGGCTGTGAAAGCCAGGTGAAAGCAATCTTCTACTCCCTGAGACTTCTTTGACAGACTCTTCCATATATTCTGGTAGAGGACCATGCTTTGGTGGTGGGAGCACTTACAAATGACCACCTGGATTACTTTAACAGTCAATTGATGGGCATTCCAAAATAACAGCTTCATAGACTCCAAAAGATACAGAATGTAGCAGTCAGGCTGGCCTTTGGACTGAATAAAACCTCTCATGTCTCTCCCTCACGTCGATCACTCCACTGGCTAGCGGTCGAGGATCGCTTTAAGTTCAAGATAACATGTCTGGTGTTTAAGTGCTTGAATAATCTAGCACCCTACTATTTGAAGGATAAGATCAAGCAATATCAGCCCCCCAGATGTCTTTGTTCAGGGGACAAAGCTCTGTTGATTATCCCGCCATCTATATTTGCATCAAGAGGGGACAAAAGATATGCAGTGTGCGGTCCCAGACATTGGAATAGTATACCCAGGGAAATGAGGACCCTTGACTCACTCTTCAAGTTCTGCAAGACCCCAAAAACTTTTTTATTTAAATAAAGTTCTAGTCTGCTTTGGGCCTGCTGGGATCCATCTGGCCCCTAGGACGGGATACAGAGTATTTTTATATATACGCTGGCAATCAATTTGTCTGGATGTCCCCTACCCCATTACATTGTTCAGTCAGTTTTGAGCGCATTATAAATTCCTCAAAATCAAATCACATCCAAGGATTCGTCACAGTAAAAAGCCTGGCTCGCTGACGTGAGCCAGGCATCGAAAGCGAGTCACAGTGGGCCACTGCTGGTAAGCAGAACTGGCGCTGCAGGATGAACTGAGCGCCAGGTTAAGGCGCCTGATGCAGATGCTCATCAGATACCCAGAAAAATTGTTGGTTGATAAAGACAACAGGACCGTGGTCATGGAAATTGGAATCCGCTATGGAGTGTGTAACAACTTGCCTGCCAAATCAACTAGCTCTGAAAATGGATGACGCTGGTGCATCAGGCCCATACCGGACGGTCTCCTGCACTGAGAGCCGTGGTGCTAAGCCGCGATGAGTCGCAGGGCCGCCGTGGTGCGCACGAAAGTCTGGGGCGAGGACCCCGGTGGAGATGTTGCATTTGCAGATTTTGGTGGTAGCAGCAAATATTCAAATTAGAAATTTGAAGGCCGAAATGGAGAAGGGTTCCATATGAACTGCAGTTGAACATGGGTCAGTCGGTCCTAAGAGATGGGTGAGAGGCGTTTGGAAGTGACGGGCATTGACCTCCGTTGCCCTCAGCCTATTGAAAGTAAGTCATGTTCAGATTCCTGAACACAGAGTGGCAGCCAGTGTGGTAACAGAAACGATCTCAGAGAAGCCAGCGGGAGCCCCAGGGAGAGTTCTTATTTCTTTGTGAAGGGCAGGGCACCCTGGAATGGGTTTGCCCCAAGAGAGGCTTGTATCTTGAAAAGCCTTGTGGATCTGGTGGCATCCGGTGAGATCTAGCTGGTCTTGAAAACCCGGGGGAGATTGTGTAAATCTTGCGCTGGCCATACCCATATCCACAGGTCTCCAAGGTGAACAGGCTCTGGCATGTTGGAACAATGTAGGTAAGGGAAGTCGGCAAGTCAGAACCATAACTTCAAGATATGGATTGGCTTTAAAGGGATGGGCTGATCGCATAGGGGGGCAAAGCAAGGCTTGGTGTGTGCCGCGGCCGGAAGAGTCGCCAACCCTCCCTCCCAGAGGTATCTCCAGACTCTGGACACAAGCTTGGCCCTTCTGGTGGACGGCCCCAGCTGCAGTGGTCGCCTCTCCCCACCACTTAGAACGGGTGCGGTCCAGGGGAACCGACTGTTCAAGGAAAACAAAATTAAAAGAAAGCATTGTGAAGGCCCATGGTGGGTGTTGACGCAATGCGATTTCTGCCCACTGCACTGAATGCCGAAGTGAAGAAATTCAATAAAACACAGGTAAACAGTGGGAGTATCTATGACTCTTTACCTTTCTCAGCCATAGTGACCCTTACCTCCGGGTGTGCCAGCTGGACGAGTCCTGTATAGGAATAGTCTGTAAGGTTTAAGGAACTCATGGTGACAACAGTAAAGACAGACACAAGTGATCACAGTTCAAGAGTGTTTATTAAACTGTAAGTGCAGGGTGGAACAACTCCCGACCTAAACCTAAATCTAAGATGGGAGCAAGCATTGAGCATCAAAAGAAAAATAAGGCAGTCCTTGTGGCATTTTATCAAAAATAAAAGGCCTATACTAAAAAAAACGATTACCTATTCCTTATAACTAATTACAGAAAGAGTGTGGCATAGGGTTTTCAACTGCCTTCCCAGCACGAGCTAACAGTTCCATTTCAACTATCAGGTTCTTCGATGGTTAAGTCTCTTTTCTCTAAAAGCCCCTTGCCCTAGAGGCCCTGATATTCTCAACAAACAAAGTTCTGTTCCACTAATACTTTAGGTGATAGCTTCACCCCTGGGTCCCCCTCTTCTGGGCGCAGGCCCATCAAAATTGGTATTCCACTATTTAACCCAGCCATTCCTTTCTTAGTGAACTTTGGGTGATGACTTTCCATCTCTGGATCTCCCTCGGTCGGCCCGGACCACAATTGACAAAGGGGGCACTTCACTTGCCCTTGTCTTGCAATACTGCACGGTTCACCAATCTTAATATCCTTTTAAACAGCTCTTTAGGGTTCATCCCAGTTTGTTGGCCTTCCTCTGCCAGGATCACTCTGGCTACCTTCTTGCAATTTCACAGTTCACTGTTCATCACATTCATTTCACCAAGCGGGATTAATTTCCCTTAATTTCCTACTCATCTGTTGGTCAGAGTGTCAAAGGTACAGAGGATTTTACAAGACCCCTGTATGACCACTTTGACCTCTTCTCGCCTTTTCCCAAGGCTTTCTGGTTATGGTAGTTTCTGCTCTCCGGTAATCGCCCCGAGTTTCCTGCTTGAGCATCCACGTGGTGCTTGACTCCTCTGTTGCAGGTTTTCCCCCTCTTTCCTTAATCATATCTTTTGCTTTTCAAAGTTCAGTTTAGCTGTTGGCTAGTTTTTACTCAACACAGTTTGGTTTCTTATCAACACTCCCCTCGACTCACCGGCTGTGATGAAACAGCTTTGCTTTCTTGTCTGTAGAGTGAAGGACGGTACCATTGGGCTATGCGTCTCTCCACAGCTTGGCCGTCAGCAGAGGAGGCGCCCGGGTACCGTTGAAATCTGTTGCAGTACACACTGGCTACTGTTTGCAGTCTTACAATGCTTCCTCTGGAGGTTTCATGGGTCTCTGTCGATGAGGGCAAGGTACCTCTCCTCTTGGTATCCTTTCGACTTGCGCCATCTTTCTTCTCCTTTTGCACTGCCGGGCTGAGTTAGCTATCACGTTGTGTGGTCTGCCTTGCTCGTAGTGTGCTCTCTTGCTCCACCTTTTATCCCTGTTGGGAAGGGAAAGGGCCGTCAGCCGGTGTGTGTGATTTTGGTCAACTGCCTGACTTTGCCCGACCCTTTTTTTGGGACATGTCAGGTAAACGGCTCTGGTGTTAGTCCATTGTCTTTCGTGGTGTGCGAAATTGTTTGCGTTGCAAAAGGGGGGCAGTGAGCTGGAGGTGAATTCAGTCTGCCTGCAGTGTCTGCTGGATCTACTTGTGTGTACTGCTGCTACAGTGATTACTTCCAGAGAATTGTGTCATTGCTGCTATGGGACTGCCTACTTAAAGCATTCTGGGCACACACCGCCGGCACGCAGAGTTCGGCAGGCGAGTTCAATCTGCCTGCAGTGAGCCGTGTCTGGAGCACTGTCAAACTTGACTCAATCATTTAGAACCGCCTGAAATCGCGTGAACGCTGGAAAGGTGCGGGCAGTAGTGTTTAATTACACTTTACTCACATGGAAGGAGTGAGAGAGGAAAATATAAAAGGCAGAAAAGAAATCACGGCATCTGCCGCCGTGGCTATGCTGGTGAGAAGACTTGTGGCGTGAAAATTGAGGTGAGAGACCTACTTGAGTATATACGTTGTATCACTGCATGACTAACAGGCTGAGTACGATATTTTGATACAAAACTCGCTACACTAGTCACCCGCCTTGTTGAATCAACAAATAATTGAGGATGTCCCACTCAGGTCCCGTAACCCAGCAAAAGCTATGCCGCGAAATTGACTTGGTCCCTGGTAGAAAATCGATGGAGAGGGACGCACTTATGAATAACACCTTTGCGGAAAAAGGGACCACATAATACACAAGTCTTTCAGTGAAAACACAAATGTCCCTCAATGCCCCCCCCCCCCTTATAGGTGTAATGTTGGAGGAGGAGCCAACTATTACACCTGAATTGGCTGCTGAATCCAACGTGACCAGCACTGATCTGCAATTGCTACAAACATCTTAATTATTATCAAATGTAGATATTACTGACGCTGAGCTTCTCGAAATCAGTATGGAGAATAACAAAGTAGACAAAAGTGACATGGCAAATCTCAAATCAAGATCGGAGAGTGAAGAAAATCAAGGCAAACTGGAAAAACAGAGTGTTCTTGTTGATTCACAATTAGCTCCACCCGTCAACCAATCATATATTGACATTACTCACACTTATATGCATTATAGCGCAGGTAGTGGAGGTTGACTTGCAGGGAGTTTCAATCAATGTAAACAATACTGAACTTGTAAAGGGACCTGAACTATCAATGCAGCGACCGTCTTTAGACGCACAATTAACATGGATTGAAAAAAATTGGGTTACATTTGACATCGTCAGTAACCTCAAGCTTCTCTGTACCGCGTCTGAGTCCCAATGATGTGAGAATGGGTCAGTGGGGTATTAACTGTGAGGCAACAGGAAATCTAACTTATCAGGATTCTGCCATTAGCCGTTTCCTGCGCAATCAAAATGCAAACTGCTCAATTAGACCACAGCAAGCAGAAAGAAATTCCTCCATGCCAGTCAATAAATATGACGATCTGACAATGAGAGAAGCCCAATTGGCTAGGTGCCTGAAAGCCGATTTTACTCGGTTGAGAGCAAGGCTCGATGCCAGCTTTGACGTGGCAATGCATGGGCTCTCACGTAGTATAACTACAGACGATACCCAAATGGATACACTACTTCAACCAAAAGTGCGAGAGATTTCGGCCGAGCGGTAGATGAGAGCCACTTAGAGGTGAGGTAATTCACTACAGACCCTGCCAAGCCTCCCTACAACTGTAAAGCAAACTTATCAAGAAGAGATGATCCTTCCTTCTGTCCAAATGACGAGTACTTCTACAACTGGTCCATCCATTCTTACATTGCCCTGCATGTCATTAGGAAATAACATAGAAATGGTACTGACTCCTATCAGTCAACGTGAGGATGTTGAACTCCCTGCTCAGTCAGAGCTGGCTGTTACGCTCACCTGGCTCCCACAGGCGTCAATCTGGACTGGACTGCTGCAGTGTCCACCAATGTGACGCGTAGGGCCGTGATGACGGACTGGACTGGCCCACCTAGCTTCGTTCGCTTGGCCCATACGAATATTCTTCTGCAAGTGGAGAAAGGGAATTAACCACCAGTGGAGTTGAGCGTAAATCCCCCACACCGCTGTTCTCCCCACTGATCACCTTGGATGTTCCCTCTTATAGTCTCACCTGATGATTTGAAAAGATGAGCTCTCCATCCTGCATTTGGCGCAGGGGCGCGTAGATAACCAGTTGCTTCACTGGCTTGAAGGAATTGGTGAGTTCCAGGACAATATTGATTCCGATATTCCCGGCAAGACGCCGTAAGTATGTAGTTCGTAAAAGTTCAAATGCCTGACTTTCACTCTTGTCCGATTCCTTGCAGGTTGCAGCTTGACCCTACTGAAGAGTTCCTTGTGGCAACCGGTAATGTTCTGGTAAGGATTTGTATTATCCAACACAGTTCGATAAAATAATGTCCACATGTAACCTGTTGCTTTCTCCCTTATTCAGGCGCAGAGAGAAAGTATGACGTCTCGGGGAATAATGCCTCCGGTGGTAAAATTAGGTAAGTATTTTGTGGTGAGGAGGGTTCCCCTTGTTAGTCCCTTGTTTCACCTTGCTGTCCTTTGGTTTCCCCTTAGGGGCTGGGGTTCGGCTAGGATGCAGTGGAAGCTGCGCCGACCCGTGAAGAATAATAGTACCCCCGGTGGTAAAATCAGGTAAGTCTATGGGGGGTATTCCTCTGTGTATTCCCTTGGCTCACCTTGCTGTTCTTGTCTTCTCCTTAGGTGCCGGAGTGCGGCGGTAACATGCTGGAAGATGCAGTGAAATGTGAAGATGCTGCAAAGGCCGGTGAGTTCAGCTCGGCACTGCAGCAGGCGAGGCGACGCGCATAAAATAACTTCTTTCTTCCAGCTCGAAGGCACGATGGATCGGGAATTCAGGTAAGGATCAAAGGTATTGCTCTTGTTCTAACCTTTTCTCCTTCTTTCTCCCTTTTTCTAGGAGCTCCAAACTTGAGGCGGGCGTGGCAGAAGACTGGATGCAGACTTGCCGGCACGGTGAGCGTTACGCTGCTGGATGCAGAATAATGCGAAGCATGTGCTGCTCTTCGGGCGTGGTTTAAATAGCCTCCAAAGTAGTCCCAGGTAAGTATTCCTCCCCAGCCCCACCCGAGTAAATAAATAGTCCCTAGGTAAAATAGTCCCTTCCAAGCCTCGTTTGGCTTGGAGCTCTTTCAGCATGGTCTGCATCAGGTAAGCTTTAATCTATGAGCCTGGCGCCTATGGCACCAGGACTGCCTCTCCATATGAGCCTGGCGCCATAGGCGCCAGGACTGCACCCAAATAGCCCCTAGCGGGGGTCGTTGGGTTTGCTTGGGGTAACTTGATGCCTGCTTCCGGGGTTGCTGGACTTGGTCTGGGTCTCCGGGGGTAGGCATCATGACACTGGCACACGCGGCAATGAATGCGCAACTGTTTAACAACGTGATTGCAGCAACTACGACTGCATTACTACCATTCATGAAACTACATGAATCCTTGGACACCATCAAAGACCAAGTATCTGTACTTGGCGATGTGAACAAGAAAATATCTTTAGAAATCTTTACCAACCAATTACAGCAAAGGTTGAACTATGAAGCTGAATTATCCTCAAAATGACAATCTCAGCTAGATGATATTGCCAGAAATGAGACCGAGAGGAAAAACGATTTGATGGAGGCAGTCCTAGAATGCATGAAATGGTTACGGCATAATCCCAATCAGATGCCGAGAAACTCGATGTGAACATCGTGCATCTGTATGAAGGGGTATACTGATGAAATAAGACAAGTTAGTACATCTAACATCAGAATGGAAACTGGCCCCATGAATAAGAGGAAAAAAATAAATTAAAAAAAGGTCAAACAGAAGTCAAAATGACACGACAGTCGAAAGACCTCATGGGGATGTCACTGGAAATGTGGTAGTATCAAATATGGTCGCCGCTGCTCAACAACAAAAACAAAGAGAGATCTTAAGCTTGGAAGCAGAAGTCTCAACCTTACCACCTCTTATAAAAGAGGTAGAACAAAGAAAGTTGCCAAATGTTAATCCTAGTAATGACAATCAAGGAACTGAACCAGACATAGAAGAGGTGGCTGTGCCGCAGCATGCGCCATTATCTATCATTGATCTGCTGAAACAAATGTCAACTTTTGATATTTTTGCAATAAGGCCAAAAGCAATGCCCTCAAAAGATATCGTTAAAAGAGGCAAAGATAGCCAGTCCTCCACGAAAAACAAGTCTGCCATCTCAAACCGGAACAAAAAAAGCAAATCAAATAATGCTAAGGCATTCCTCTGGAACCTTACCACTCCACCTCGGGTGGCCATCTTCGAGCAACGTGCTGCACTGGAGAAAACAAAACTCACATCTAATCCATTGATGAGCAATTTTCAACAATTACCAATGACTCCGAAAAACGGAAATGCTAATAAAAGACAGCGAGTAAATGATGACTCAAATGTATTATGCTCATTTACCTCTGAAAATCTGGCAAATCTTTCGACATGCCCTTTAACGGATGACTCTGAGGAAGACAATGAGGTGGAAGTACAGCACGTTGATGACAAGAAGTCAAATCAACAAACTAAAAGGAAAGTTGAATATTACAACCTTCAAAGCATGAAAATGGATTGGACGCAAATGCACTCAAATTAAATCCAAAATTCACCGCGGTCCAGGCATGGTCAAAAGGGAAAAGTGAAGGTGGGGAAACCACCTAGAAATAAACTATCAAGTGGTAAATGGAAACTGCAAATGGGAAATGTCGCTGGTCCCAAGAATGAAGTAAACATAAACAGATACAACTTACCAAAGTTACTTCACTCAATTCCGTCATTATGAACAATTATGACGGAAGACATTGATATAGTCGAATACCCTTCTAAATTTAGATCAGACTCAGTAATTCTGCACCTTCACTCCACTGTGATTCAAAATACTATATTGATGGCCAATGCCCCCCTGTTATCCTACGGATACGAGGTGAGTAATTACCACGAGGAGAACAACATTCCAGGCACCCATTCTGGGAACGAAAATGTTGCTGAGAGTCATTGGTCGTCAGAAAATGATCAGACGTATGTTTTTTAAAAAAACATCATGAAAGCTCCAACTAGCGACAAGCCGCAAAAGAATATGAAGAAGACAAATCAAATGTAGCACTACCTAAAAGGAGAAATTGGCCTTGTCAGCAGTAGCGCAGAGAGCAATTAGCACTAAAAGAATGTGCATTAATCTCCTGGAATACAAGAGGTTTTCGGCACTTGTTCCACGAAGGAGGGTCTGGATAAAGGAGCTTACGCAATAATTCTTATGCAGGAATCTTGGCTACGAGATGCCTCGATATGTGACGGATACACAACACTACTTAATTCTGCTGGGAAAGGCCCTCAAGGTCGTCCTTTTTCAGGATTACTAAATTTAATTAAACATAATCCTAATTGGAAAATCATTAAATCATCAAACCCTAATCTATTTGTACAATATACTGTCAGAGTGGAGAATGCGAGATGTAAACATCCAGAACATCTTTCCATTATAAATACTTATTGGAATCCATTGATGATCTCCACAATGAAGTTTGTCGCTGCAGTCACAGAGCAAATGGACAACTGTATTCGATCATAAGACAAATTTAACAAAAATTGTCTGCGGAGACTTAAATCTCTGCTGGTTTGATCAGAATGGACTAAGGATATTAACTACTTCAAGGCCCTCAGAAAAAAAATGTACGACGGCGATGTTGCTGGGAAGACTAACTAGCTTGCAGAAACTGCAAGATGTTAAATGGCAACACGACTGGTGATATGCCAGCCCGCCCAACGTGGCACAGGACTGGTAGCAAGAAAACTATCGATTACATTTTGGCCTCTAATAACTTGACTCCAATGATAAAGGCTCTCTAGGTAATACAGATAACAAATAGTGATCACAATGCCCTAAAATTAACCTGGCTAACGACCGAATCATCACCAGTAGACTATTCTGGAAGTAAGCTGCAAGTGAATTTTGGACTGAATCGTCTGAAGATCAATAGAACTGACACAGAGTCACTATGTACTGCTCTAGCAGCACTTAATAACAAGACAGGAGAAATTGTAAATTATATGCCGCCTTTGTTACAATTTCAGTCTGCAAAAAACGGCTCTTGTGCTAACCAGCAAACATACAAATACTGATTTAACAAACAAATTTGGGCTGCAAAAAAACAAATGCAGAAAGATATAAAAGCACTGAAAGCAACAAAGCTTAACTTGAGTCTCCTTAAGAAAAAAATTCACCAACAATATATATGAACTGGCTAATCAATTTCAACATGCTTTGCGACCAAGAAAGAGGTGAATTAATGTTAAAATCAATTTTAGCAAAACATGCCAGAGACACGTGGACTATCCTCAATGAGGGATCTTTATCCTAACAAGTGAACAAGTGCATCAAACAACAAACATCGGAGCAGAAGTCGGGGAACAGCACTACACTGCATTATTCAAAGAGAACAATAAACATGAGGGAGCTAAGATCTGTGAATTGAAAATACCTTGGACTGTAGAAACAGATCATTCCAAGATCATCAAAGCTATAATGAAACAAAAGAAATTCTGGTTCCGCCGGTCCAGATGGACTAAGTAATATAATTCTTAAAAAGAACATCGACGAATGGGAAAGTTTTATCCAGATATTGTTTAAACAGATTAATGCCTTGGCAAGGATACCAGAATCTTAGCAATCAGCAGTAGTGGTGCCCATATATAAAAAAAATACTACATCAATAAAACGGATTACATGTTTAAGGGTATGGACAAACAATCAGTGCATTAGTAACAGGGCAGGCACATTCACAAAAACAGTTCAAGCCCAGTGGGGGGGAGTCACAGTTCAGCCTACACCCATGTCTGATCCGGCGATGGGGGCGAGGATAAGAGCTCCAAATCAGCTTTGCTGTTCAAATAGCTACAGAACTCAGTCCACACATTTTTGGGGCGAGCATTCACAGGTAATGTATTGATATAGTCCTCCTCATACACCTGTGTCCAAGTGAGAGCCTTAAGCCACATTTCTAGCGTGGGGGGTATCGCTGCTTCCAACACTGCAGAATACATCTCTTGACCACTATGGCTCCCACCTTAAAAAATTTAGCAACCCGTATTGCCCCCTCTCCCTCCCACCGCCCGAACAACACAGCCAGGGGGTCAGGATCAATCCGAAACCCCACCATCTCCGAGAGGGCCTCGAGCACAGCTTCCCAGAACGGGGCCAGCGCCCCCACAGGACCAGAACATGTGTGCGTGATCCGCCTCATTGGATTTGCATCTCTGGCAAACGTGGGGTTGATTTCGTGCGAACTTCCCAACCACATGAGGAGTGTAATACAGGCGATTAAGGAATTTGAATTGCACACATCTAAATCTGGAGTTGAGGGAAACCTTACGTGTGTGTGTGTACACATTTTCGCCCACATCTCATCAGTGATTGTCAACCCCAGTTCCTGGCTCCATGCATCACAAATCTTCTAGGATGGTTCTGCAGTACGTTCTAGCAACATTTTGTAAAGGACGGATATCATGCCCCTGCCCCCTGCAGAGTTAGCAATGTAGCAGATTTCGGTGGACTCTGGGGGTTCGTCCGAGTATGAGGGCCACATGTTCTGCACTGCCGCTCTGAGTCTAAAGTATTGCAGTAACTCCAATGGTGAGCCAGAGTGCCCTGGCCTCCATGTCTGCGCGGTGATGAATTTCCCTTCGGGGAATAGATCGGAAAGCGTCCGATACCCCAGGTCCAGCCAGTGTCGCATGAGGAGTTTATCCTGCGTGGTGCGAGGCCTGGGAATGACCATATGGGCAGCCATTTATAGTACAGACGGAGGTTAGAGTGGGGTTGCAGCATCTGTTTCCATGCCCTGATTGTGGTGGACACTGGGTCAGCCAGGGCGTCGGAATGATACGAGTGGAAGAGGATCAGGGACATAACATTTATCTCCTCGGTTGCCAGGATCTCGAGTTTGCATGAGGAGGTGGGACTTAGTGTTTATACCAGTGAGTTGCATGTTGGGCTTGTGCAGCAATCCAGTACCAAGCTATATCCGGCGCGTTGACCCCCCCCCTTCTCGTACGGTAAAGTCATATGCTGCCATTTCCTGCAGAGGGCCCCAGCGTGCCACAGGAACCTGGCAAACCCAGTGTGTAGGTCTGTGAAATAGTGTTTCCCGGGCCAGAGTGGGACGTTGGCGAATATGTATAGGAGCTTTGGAACTATAATCATTTTGATTAGTGACAGTCTTCCCGCTAGGGACAGGGGGAGACTACTCCACCTCTTCATTCTAGCTTCCGCGTACTGCGCAGCAGCACCATAGTTGTCAGCCAATAGGGAGGCCCTAGACAGAGAGACCTGGACCTCAAGATATTTAATGTCTTCTGGGGCCCACCTGAGTGGGAATTCGCATGATGGTTGAGGGGTTGCAGCTGTGAGAGGGAAGATATCTGATTTGGTGTAATTTATTGTGAAGCCCGAAAATGTACCTTTTTTGATTATCTCACGGATGATTGGGTCTAAGTGGACTGAGGGGTCCCTGATATACTGAAGCACGTCATCCGCGTACAATGATATGATTTCGGGTGTGTCGCGCAGGCGTATCCCCTTACGAGTTTGTTGGTCTCTTACACTGTCCGCAATTGGCTCGATAGCCATCGCAAATAGTAGGGGGGAGAATGGGCACCCCTGGCGCGTCCCTCTGTGGAGGGTGAAGGGAGCTGAAATATGAGAATTAACCAGGACTCTGGACACTGGGTTTGTGTAAAGCAGTTCGATATAGTAGAGCATGCGTGGGCCGATTCCCATCTTCTCCAGCACCACCCACAAGTACTGCCATCAGACCATATCGAACGCCTTTTGGGCGTCTAGTGTCACAGCAACCGCGTTAGCTTTAGGATCAATTCTAGAGATGACATTTAATAGGCGCCAGATATTTAAAGCAGTGGAGCAGGCAGGGACAAAGCCGCTTTGATCCGGGCGGATTAGGTACGTCACAAAGGGGAGTAACCTGTTCGCAATGATCTTGGCGAAAAATTTGGTGTCTGTATTCATAAGGGAAAGAGGTATGTAGGAGCCACACTCCTCTGGGGGTTTGCCTGGCTTCGGGAGTACAGTGATAATCGCCTCACGCAGGGACTGGGGGAGAGTGGCGAGGCAGAGGGACTCATCCCACACTTCATGCAAGCGCGGGGCCAGTAGAGCAACATGCTCTTGATAAAATTCAGCGGTCAGGCCATCCGGGCCGGGGGCCTTGCTTTTGGGGAGGGCAGAAATAGCCTCAGTGATCTTGTCGAGAGAGATGAGAGCGTCCAGCTGCTCTCTAGTGACGTGGGATATGTAGGACATGGGGATACTGTCAAGGAGACGATCCAGGTCCTGAGGGCTATGCTCACTCTGCAGGGCATGGAGGGCAGCATAGAATTTCGAAAAGGTCTCAAGAATGAGTTGGTCAGCCCAGTGTCGGACACCGTCCTTGCTCCTAATACTCTGGAGGATAGCTCAATGGCAACGTGCTTGCCTTGGAAGCAAGATGACACGGAGCAACATGGGTTCGATCCCCGGGTCCGCACTTAGAAACCTCTAGGTATTAAGCGTGTTATAAATATCCTATCATATCATATCAATACTGTCAATACGGGTTCTGCCCCCCCTCGATCCGGGCCAGCCTGGCCAGGGTTCGACCGGGTCTTTCCCCCTCGCCATACTTACGAGCCGCAATGGGTCATGCATAATATCGTATCTCCCTGAGGGCATGCGCCTCAAAGGTCTCCAATTCCACACGTATCTGTGCCAGCTTGGGCGGGGAGGGAGCAGAGGTGTATTCACGCTCTAGTTCCTTGAGCTTTGACTCTGAGCATTGTAAAGAGTTCCTAATGTCTTTCAGGACCCCTGCTTCCCTAGAGATACACATCCCTCTGATGAACACCTTGAAAGCCTCCCACCGGACCCCATCAGTTGTGTCATGACGTTTATTGTTGTCAAAGAACGAATTGATATCCGCAAGGATGTCAGCCTTAAAAACTATATCATGTAGTGCCTCAGATTTAAAGCGGCAGTTGGAGTGACGAGGTAGTGCAGGATGCAGGGTAATGTCGAGCGTCACTGGGGAGTGGTCTGAGAGTGTGCGTGGTAATATCTGCATGCTGAGGTTCTTCCCCATCAGCACGGCCGACAGGAGGAAGAGATCGATTCTGGAATGACTGTCGTGTGCAGAAGAGTAAAACGTGTACTCCCTAGCCAGTGGGTTGAGAGCTCTCCAGGCGCCAATTAGGCCAGCTGGGCCCATGTGTGCCTGGAGCCGACGAGCGGCTCTGGACATCGTCCTGTGTGCAGTGCCCGATCTGTCCAGCTCAGTGTTTAATATGAGATTCATGTCCCCCCGCCCCGAATAACCGGGATCCCAATGAATCTCAGAAGTAGGATATTGATATCATCGAAGAAGTCGGGGGTGTCTATGCTCGGGGCGTATGTGTTGACCAGCAGGCACTCCGTGTTAGCTAATAAACAATGGAGGATCACGTATCTACCCTCTCGATCTATGTGGCTAGTGCGTAAGGAAAATTCCACTGATTTGTGAATCAAGGTTAGAACTCCCCTGGACTGAGAGGAATATGCGCTGTTGAATTTATTGGCGCCCCATGCCGGCGCCAGAGAGGAGGAGAGATGCGCAAGCGTGTGGGTTTCTTGTAGAAGGAGAATATTGCCCCCATGCCTCTGGGTGTTGCCGTTATCCTGCGGGCCTTAGTGAAATTACTGAGCCCCCGAACATTCCATGACATTAGCCTAATAGCCATGTTACGTCTTTATGGGACATCCCAGCATCGCGTAGCTTTGATTGTTGACCATGTGGTGATTATCAATGCAGTAACACACCCTTCCACCCTCCAAGCCACACTCTCCTTGCCATTTTTAAGATAACACCCCTCAACCTTGCCACCCCCCACCCTCACTGCCCTGCCCAACCAAGCAGTGCACAAGAAACCACACCAAGACCCAACAAAGGCGCGCCCAACGGAACAGGGCCACACCTGCTTGCACGCCCAACTGAGGCGCATACAACAGTCATAACATGCCAAACTCGGCATTGCAGCTGCAGCGGGGGTCGCTGTTGCCGTTAACCCAACTTGAGTGTGAGATTGGTGCAACGCACCGTGTATCATGCAGCGGTATCAATTAGTACCATACAGGGAGCCTTAACAGGTTACAGTTAGCAGAGCATATAGAGGATGCAAGGTTCATGAGTACAACAAGGGAATTATGACGATGCATGTGTTAACAGCGCCCAAGGCGGACCACCTGTGCGGGTCAGCGTTCGCCTCCTCAGCCATCAGCTATTGGCTCCACGACCAAGTCCGGAAGCGGGATGTGGGCCCCGATGAATTTCACTGCTTCCACTGGCACTGTGAAAAAGTATAACTTATTGCGATGAGTAAGCTACAGGCGTGCCAGGAACAGCATGGCATACTCAATTTTCCTCTCCCTGAGCAACTTCTTCACGCCATTGAACTGCCTGCACTCCATTTGCACACTGGTGGAAAAGTCTGGAAATACTGTAATAGTCTGAGATACAAATTTCAGTTCCCCCTTCTCCCGGGCCAAGCGTAGTATATGGTCTCTGTCCCAAAAACTCAAAAACTTGGCAATGATCGACCTGGGGAAGTCCCCCGGCTTGGGACGGGGGGGGTCAGTGCCCGATGAGCGCGCTCAATTGTGAAGAACGGGGAGAGTTGGGGATTACCCAGGAGGTCTCTCAACAGGTTTTCAACAGCCTGCTCCATCTTGCCCTTGAGGGCGGATTCCGCGACCCCCACGATGCAGAGATTATTCCGACGGGACCTGGACTCCAAATCATTGCATTTTGCCTTGACTCGCTTCATATCACGCACCAGTTCAGAAACAGTGTTTTGGAGAGTGTGCACTTCATCCTCATTGGCCCCGATTCGTGTCTCGGCCTCCGCCAGCCTGGTACCATGTTGATCCAGTTTGGCCCGCATAGAGGCAACATTTGCATTAATGTCATCCAGCTTCTCGTGGAATGATGCAAAGTTTTTTGCCATGGTTTCCATCAAGGTGGTGAGGTCAGGTTGAGGGGGGCACGAGGGTGCCTCAGAATCATCCTGGTTCAGAGGTGACCCTCCCCGCTCCTGTCTGGGAAGCGACTTAGCGTATTTGTCCATTGCTCCCGCCTTATTGGTCCCGCGTGATTTACTTGGCATGCTACGGGAGAGCACAGGAGCACCACAGGGCAGCCCTTGCAGGGTGTTAGGTCCGAGGTCCTTGGGCCCCTTGGGCACAGTAGTATCGTGACAAGAAGGGGTGCCTCAATCTCCCGTTACCAGGAATTCAAATTCGGGGTAGGGCTGAGCTGCTCACTGGGCAACAACGTTCCAGAGCGGGGCCACAGACCTCGTTAGTAGTAGCAGCAACGGGAAGAGGGCGTAGACAGAGGCCGCAGGGTAGGCACAGAGTGTGGGCGGCCAGGGCCGGTCCCCAAGGGCGTTGGGTCCATAGGAGGAGGGCTGGATCCAGAGCGGCGTCGAGGGTCATGCGGGGGGGCGGCGTCGCACCAAGTCGCTGGCCAGAAGGGCCCCACAGTCCAGTTTATCGCCCCGGGCCTTCAGTTCCGCAGCAGTTTGATTAGTATAGGGACCCCAGATCCGGTGGGACTCACGTTGCAGGCCAGCCCAGCGTGGGTTAAACACACCAACCGCAGCCCCCCACCTCCTCACCTGCTGGCACGCAGTTCAAGTCTTTCAGCCGCGGCCGAGGCCTCGGCCGCCTCGGACCGCTCTCAGGGGATCGAGAAGAAGATTTGCGGGTGGACCCCAGTGCCCAATTTCGTGGCGGGTGGCAGCAGTCAGCATCGCACCATAGGCGCCTCGTTGGGGGGGGCAGACGGCGGGCTGGGCACAGACGGGGGAGACTGTTATCTCCGGGGGAGTGGTATCGCCTCGGCAGCCCCAGAGGGGCTGGATGGATGGATGAGTCAATGGGGCGGCCACCAGCTGGAGTCATCACCACACCACCGGTCGCATCCACTGCGCCAGCCCGTCCTCTGGGCCAGCCAGCAACAAGGAGCAGCCCAGGACAGCAGCAACTTTAGGCGCTCCCAGGCCCAGGGGGGACAGGACCGGGAGGGAAGCGCCGCCCAAGCGACGCGCAGAGGGTCAGGTGTGCAGGCAGCTAGGCAATGAGGAAATATAGTCCGCCGCTCCAGCGGCCTGCAGCGGGCCGACCCCGCGGCGATAGCGTGCGGCTCCTCAGGGCACCAAAGGCAGACAAGCGCTCCTCTAGGTCCAGGAAGTCAAAATCGCAGAAGGATACAGGGTTCGGGCCCGCAGCAACGACACGCGGCCCGGTAGGCCTCAATGAGCGGGGGGTAGGGTCCGGAGAAAAAAGGGGTCCTGCTCAGTGATAAAGTTACATTTTCCACCCCGAGATGGATCAATATGTCGCTCTGAGGACGGCAAACACGATGCGCTCACTCATAGCGTCGGATGGTGCAGGGAACCGCTGATGCGGGCGGATATGCATCAGTCGGGCACGGAGCTTGAAAGCTAGGCAGCCATCTTGCAGGCTGCTCAACAGCGCCCCCCCGGGTCGAACTTAATCTGACATTGCTAAATATGCTGAAGCTAGAAGCATTGAAAAATGGAAGAAATGTGTTTCTTTGTTTTATAGACCTTCTCCAAGCTTTTGACAATGTCAACCGCGACAAACTATGGGCAAAACTAGAACAGCAGAATTGCCCTACAGCCCTGCTACAGGCAATAAACGCTCTCCATACCAATACTTCTATATGTGTGAGACTTAACTCCAAAGGTGAGCGTTCAGCCAATATCAAGACGGAACAAGGAGTTAAGCAAGGATGTCCCCTTGCAGCATTGCTATTCAAGCTTTAGATGGTCGACTTGCAAACAGCCTTTTTACAAACAGCAGCTTTTGCACTTAGGCTAAACAACCAATAGATTAAATGGGCTATCTATGCAGATGATTTAGTGCTGACGGATTCAACACAAATCGGCCTTCAGAGACTATTAACTGATTTGGCAACGTATTTGGAAAATAATAACTTGCAAATTAATATAGCCAAATCGAAAATTATTTCCTTCGGATCCAAACTAAGCTACAGAGGAAAGCACTTGAAATGGCATGTTGCTGGGGTCCAATTGGAGATAGTGACGGAAATAAGATATTTTGGCATTATGTTCAATAAGTCTATACGTGAGTGGGCATGGATTCAAGACCTAAAAAATAGGATGCAAAATTTAGCCCTACAAGGGATGAAAATTCATGCCGCCTACGGAAAATTCACTGTAGCACCAATTGTCATGTTCTACCGCCAGAAGGTGATGGCAATGGTGACATTTGGCAGTGAAGCTGGTTTCAATATAGAGCGAGCCGTTTGGGACACACTGGAAGGGCAATTATGGCGGAAAGTGCTCCGCTTGCCAAGATGTGTACCTATAGCGGCAATAGGATACGAACTGTGCTTGCAGTCTCTTTACTCCATAGTTATTTAAGTCAATCTCGATGTGGAGAAAAATTATGCAAAAGCCAGTTTCTTTGCCATATCAGCTGTTGGCTCCTCAACTAACTAAATTAGACGGGGGTTGGTAAATTGATGTCCATAAAAATACAGGAGCAACTAGCAGCAGCTGACATACACATAGAAATGCTGCAAAAAAATCCATGTGCAGCAAAAGCCAAATTGTTGACAAGTGACTGGATCGCCACCCGAAATAAAAGAAGTAGATATATAACAACATTAAATCTGAAATTTGAAGTTAAGGCCATAAACAGTTTGCCCAAATATTTGGATACATTTCCGTCCAGACACCACCGGGACCATTTTCTTCGCGTACGATTGAACTTATATGCTACAAAAGAAATGTTGGCCATAAAACATCAAGGCATACCGGGAGATACACAATTTCGATTCTGCAATAAGGCGGTGGAATCACTAAAGTATTTGTACATGGAATGCGAAGGTCTTGTGAATCAACGTAGCAATTTCCTTGGAAAGTTTTCTCCAGCCAACGGAAACATGGACGAATGGTGGCAATACCTGCTATCAAGCAGGAATGTGATGCTAACATGCGCAGCTATCTATTTTATTGATAAGATTTTATTAGAATAGGAATGTACAAACATTTTTGACGATGTCGGGAAGATTCAATTAGAGCAATAGAACATGCTAAATGTAAAATTGAAGTTTGTAATAAACTAAGATATTTTTACAATAAAAAAAATAAAAAATAATATCCTATCAGGTAGGATGGGGAATACCGAGTCTTACCCGTCGGTGTCCCACTCCCCAAGGAATCCCATCCAGGTGATCCACACTGGTCCACCACCAGGAACTGGATCCAAAAGCGATGGCCGTGTCCTGGCCACCTGGATGAGAGATCCCCAGGGACTAGACAGGGAGACCCCTTCAGGTTTCTCACAAAGGGGATAGGCTAAAAGGGTATACCATCTCCATATATACTGACCATTGTCTGGTTGCTAGATGTGCCGAGAGAAATGGTGAACCAAAACAAAATCAATTCCAGATGAGGCATTTCCTGGTTCAACAAAACTGTTTTGGGAAGTTAGGGTTGCTTCCATTCACAACCAAATTCGCACTGGTTTTGACGGACCGACAACGACCTGAGAGAGGTTGCAGACGCAGGTGAGAATCGTGAATTGCCTGCAAGACACGCTCAACTACTCAGTCCAATTGGAGATTTACAAGGTGTCACGATTTCCGTCTAAAGAAAAGAAGGGGATAGAGTTCCTTATGAAGGATGACTGCCCAGAGATAGACACTAGCAATCGTGAGAAGACTGCCAAGATTCATGAATCAGACTGAGCACTCCAGGGATGCCTGCCCGACGTAGGACCTGTGACATGCTCTGGAGTCAGGATGTAATGGTGGTCATAGCAATGGAGGAACAACCATACCTGCGAACCAAGCTCTCAGGAAATTGACTCCTAAATTGATTCTGTTGAGGGATCCGTAATCAGACTCTGAACTGGCATTTGGATTATCGTGTTGGACTGACGCCGACTGGGCGCGTGCTCTCCAATGTAATAGACTTTAGAGGATAATTGTATATGTAAATATTAGTAATGTTAGATAATTGTATTGTTAGGAGTTGTCTCAAGTGATGTGCTGTTACATCTATGTTCATGTGTTGTATGTACTACACCAGGTATGCCAATAGCATATCTGGTGGGGCTCTCGCTTCTGGCTCCAAGCACCCGGCGCCCACCAGGCACTACACACTCCAGGGACAGGGTCAGGTGGGGAGTTTGACTAGGGCGGTACACCAATCAAACGATAACGCAGATGTCCTAAGGAGAGCTCAGGGAGGACAGAAACCTCCCACAGAGCAGAAGGGCAAAAGCTTGCTTGATCTTGATTTTCAGTATGAATACAGGCAGTGAAAGTGGGGCATCATGATCCTTATAACTTTTTGGGTTTCAAGCAGGTGTCAGAAAAGTTACCACATGGATAACTGGCATGTGGCGGCCAAGCGTTCAAAGCGACGTCACTTTTTGATCATTCGATGTCGGCTCTTCCTATTATTAGCAGAATTCACGAAGAACTGGACTGTTCACCCACTATTAGGGAAAGTGAGCTGGGCTTAGACCGTTGTGAGACAGGTTCGTTTTACCCTACTGATGATGTTTTGTTGCAATAGTAATCCTGCTTGGCTGAAGAGGCAATGGGGCTCCCTGATCAATTTCCCACCAGGCCAACAAGTCCTGATCATGAATCCTATAAGGCCTAGAGCTTTTTAGAACAAATGGTCAGGCCCTTACACAGTGGTGGAGTCACTGGGTGATGTTAACTATTTAGTGGACTTTGGAAGGGCTGGTCAAGCTCCAAAGGTGTTCCATGTAAATAGGCTGAAGGCTTTCGTCCCAAGAGTTGAAATAGCTGCACTGTATTTGGCATCAGATGTAGAGGAGGAGGAATCAGAACCTCTTCCTGATCTGTTCCAGGGCAGTCCTTCAGATAACTCCATTGAGGGTGTCAAAGTGGCCCCTCACCTGACTTCACCAAGCTGAGGTGAGAAGTTTGCGCAGGCAATTCTCCCCCCTTGTTTTCGCTAGCTCCTGGTCTGACACCTTGGTGCAAACATGATATTGACACAGGAGATAGTGTACCTACCAAAAGTAGGGGATACAGAATATCAGAAAAGTAAGGTCTTACATCAAGACAGAGGTCAACAACATGCTAGATCTTGGGGTGATCGAACCCTCCAGCAGTCCTTGGTCCAGCCCTGTGGTTTTGGTTCCAAAAGCAGGTTCCTCTGTGCTGAGGTTCTGAGTGGATTAAAGGGCTCTGAATGCTGACACCAAGACAGATGCACACCCCTTGCCTAGAACTGATGAGCTGGTGGATACTTTGGGTGCTTCAAAATAACTCAGCATATTTGACCTCAATGCAGGCTATTGGCAAATAGCCCTTGCAGAACATGCCAAGGAGAACACAGCATTTCAACTCCAGAGGGTCTTTACCAGTTCAGGGTAATGCCTTTTGGGTTGAAGAATACACCTGCCACTTTTCAGAGGCTTGTAAAGCATGTCCTTAATGAGTTGGATGAATTCTGTTTAGCTTATCTGGATGATATAGCAGTTTTCAGTGCCACCTGGGAGGAACATGTGAAATACCTTAGAATTGTGTTGCAGGCTCTTCAAAAGGCCTGCATCACCATAAAGGCCACTAAGTGCCATATTGGACAAGGTTCAGTGGTCTATATTGGACATGATGTAGGTGGAGGGAGGATACAGCCTCTTCCCAGTAAAGTACAAGCAGCACAAGACTGGCCTACCCCCACTACACAAACCCAGTTGATAGCCTTTTTAGTACTCACACGGTACTACAGAAACTTCATGGCAGACTACGACACCATAGCTGCCCCTCTGACTGCTCTCACTCCAAAGAAACCCAAGAAGGTATCTTGGTCTGAGGATTGTGGGAAGGCCTTCAATGGCTTAAAAGACTCCTTGTGCCAGGCCCCTGTTCTCAGGGTCCCTCATTACCAAAGACCTTTTATTGTGCAGACAGATGCCTCTGACACTGGGATAGGAGCTGTACTATCACAATTAGATGAGAAGGGTAAGGAACACCCTATTGGTGTCATCAGTCGCCAGCTTAAGGACAGAGATCTCAGATGGTCCACAGTAGAGAAAGAATGTTTCTCTGTTGTGTGGGCCCTAAGGAAACTGAAGCCCTACCTCTGTGGGACCCACTTCACTCTGCAAACTGACCATAAGCCCTTAAAGTAGCTGATGAACATGAATGGAGAGAATCCCATGTTGCTCAGGTGGTCCATAAACCTGCAAGGGTTTGACTTCACTATTGAGCATAGGCCAGGTGTCCAACGTAGCAATGCTGATGGGTTGTCCAGAATATTTAACCGACCTGAACATGAGACTCATCCAGGGGTGCATTCATTCCCCCTGTCCTTGGTCTTGGAGGGTTTGCCATTTATGTACAATTTCCCCTCCAGTTGTGTACCCCCCGCCCCTCCCCACTTGTTGCTGTTGTCTGACAAGCCTAGCCTGACTTTTGGCAGTGGAGCACAGCCTTCTGCTGCCCTCCACTGGGCTTTCGCTCACTTTGTTATGGAGAAACTGACTTGCCCTTAAAGACAGTCAGTACTCGGAGGAGACTTTGGTTCCCTTAATCCTTAGTCCTTTCCAATGCATTTCTTTGCAACATGTTACAAGTGCACAATGTACCTTACAGTACAGTGTGCTTCGGTCTTCCTTTCCTTTCCAAAGGCCCTAGACTCCCTCAAAGCATTTTTTGGTAGATGTTCAGATGTGCCTTGGACAGGGCTGGTGGCAGCGTTTACTTTCGTATATTTTTAACCATTTCTTGCCATGGAAACCACATTTACAGCGGTTGGAACAGGAATGTGGCCTGGGACCAAAATGGCCACGCCACAAGGTTCTTTGTCCTGTCCTTTGGCCATCTTGTCCCTTTGCTTTCCCCAGGTTGAGGAAACCCAGGTCAGTCCTTATTTGGTCATCCATTCTCCCGCGAAACACCAAGCTTTCACAGGCTTCTGCATACCTTGTGTGTGTGCCTCCAGGATGTGGGTTCAACTATCTAGCTGCAATACACATCCTGAGTGCCAGAGAGTCTGGTGTGCTGGGAATGACTGGGACCACTGTGGTCTGTGATTGGTCCACGTCTGGTGTGTCTGTATGTGAGCAGATTTCCCATTGGGTCCTCTTCGTTTTGGCACAAAGGAGATAAGGAGATTCTGGCTAAGAGAAGGCTCCAAACACCCATACCATTTCGATCTCTTGAGTTCTCACTGAACCTAGGATAGGATCCAAGTATCCTGAAATAAGAAGCTGAGTCGAGGAACCACTGGTGACCCGCTGGAAGGTTTGGCACCCTGAGCCTGCTGTTGTCCCGCAGGACCCCTCTGCATCTGATTGAACTAGAAGGTCTGCAAAGGCGCTTCGACCCATTTGAATAGTCGGAACTACTGTTCGCGACACCTTCATTTTAACCTGCAAGTGTTCCTGGGCCAACCAGCGAACTGGCCAGCTTGCATAGGATCTTTGCTCTGAAACTGCAGCTGTTTCGAGTTGAAACTTGGGAGATCATAAGCACTGGGTCCAAGAGACTCTCTTGCCAAGTTTCGTACACCTGGGCGCCCTAGGTCTGGAATTAGGAGAGTACGCCTGAACCTGAATGCATGCTGTCACCGTATCGCCCACCCGTGGAGATGAACTTTACAGATGCCTTGCTGCTGTGCCCCCCCTGCGCCCTGAATTCTGCTGCTGTGAAAGTGGCTTGATCCCTTCACCGAGAGTGGAGAAATCGCCACTGACCTGCCATGAAATCATTGCTGTAACTCAGCCGCAGAGCCGCACAATTGCCGCATTTGAACCTGCAACCGAAGTGGACTCGACCGCCGAAGTTTGGTCCGTTGTGCGCCTGGGGTCGGTGAGTACTTGCAACCCTTACTGGTGGCCCCTAGCGCATCCATCCATTTTTACACAAAAGTGACTCCTGAGGGCCATTCACCTTTCCACAGGTAGCCTGTGCTACCGTCCTATTACCAACTCCTGGAACTTGTTCTGCCCTCTTGGGGATGAATAGTGTGAACTTATTCTTCATCGCCTCACCCACCTTCCTTAACTGCTACATCCCCTGCAACAGACCCTATTTTTGCTCTACCGCACGATCGCGTGCACCAGCATCCGAAAGTACTTTTGAGCGTTAGGCTCCACTCTTCTTAGGGACTGGACTGCCTCTTAGTTAGGGATTGATTGATGAAGAACTGCCTAAAGTCTATTTGCACTGTTTGCTCCCTTTCTTCCTAGGTTGTGGACCCATTCTGTGCACCATTCCTTTAGGCCATATATATTGTATATATGTTTCATAGTAGTGTTATGTTGGTTTGAGTATTACTGTTGATATTTGCTTTGTGTTTGATTTCAAAGGCCTTGAATTAAGGTATATGTATTGTTGATATATACATCTGACGGAGTGATTTGTAGTGTCCTTTACTGTGTGTGCTCATTGTGGGCTTTCAGTCACCCTCGCCCCTCCTGAGACCTACTCTTGACCACCACCAATGCTACCTTGATTGGTCTGGCTTGTCCAGAAGGTTACCCTGTTCCAAGAAACAAGGCTGGACTTCTCAACCTCTGCCCACCAGGTCAGAGTTTGGAAATCCATCTTAACAGACGAGAGTTCCTGTAATGCTTATACAAGATGTGCGCTAAAACAAAATGCCGTCGGTGCACAGCCATCTTGGACATTAATCTCCCATCACCGTAATAAAGCCTATGTTTTATTCAGCAGAATAGAGTGTGCATCTCGGCAGTGAAGGCAAGGCAAGATCATATAAATATTGTTGCTGAGTAGACTTACTGTGGAGAATAGTGTTTGTATTGTCCGCCGAAGGATGCGCTGAAGAGGGAGTTGGCGTGTTATGCAGGTGCAGTGACAAGGAGTCCTGGGAATGAATGTGAGAAGAGGGATGCTGGGTTTTCCACTTTGGACTGGTATTTTCCACTGCTTGCCCCTTCCACTTGTGATCTGCTCTTCGGCCGAGGGCATCCATAACTGGGAGTAGGGATGTAACAGTATAAAAGTATACCGTGAACCACTTAACTGAACAATAATAACAGTCACATTGTTTATACCGGTATACCGTTTATACCGTTAAGTGTGCTTTTCAATCTGATTTGGAAAGGCTGCAGTAAGCAAGTGCTGCTCAATCTTGGTCTTGCACTTTTGTATGTGCCGTCTGCCAAGTAGTTTCAGTTGGAGCAGTTTTTAATGCCATTCCATAAACCACACGCGCCCGACATAAAATCAATATGTTAGCAATAGGAAGAATAAATATAGTGCCAAGAAGGAAAAGGGTTTACTTTGGGATGGCGGCTTTGGGGTTTATATATTTATAATGGATAATGTTTGCTAAACATATGACAATGGGGGATTTCCCTGGTTCCATCATTGAATTTACATATAATAAGTCACACTGCGAAATTCACTCAGCTCTGTGGGTATTCCCTGCTGCCATACCAAAGGGTAACATGTCTGTGATTACTGAACACATTTTGGCCCGCAAGTAATCTAAAGGCTGTAACGTAAAGAGAGAGTGTGTGTGGCGTGTATGCGCACAAGCGTATACTACCATCAGCCTCCATTGACCTGTGGCATGCAGGTTATCAAGATGGCAACATGTTCATCTTCACCAGTAGCCAGTGGGGGATCTAAAAGCCTAATGACCACTTAAGAAAAGCTATTCAGTTTGCTTTGCCAGTCGTAGCAGGGCTCCCCTCCTATCCACACGTGTGTTTGATGAAAGAAAGGGGTGGCATTTCAGTGGAAAGTATATTGAAAAGTCCAATTCTGGCCCCGGGTGCCTAGTTTTGTTTGTGATGATAAATCTGACAATTTATGACCTTTTAGAAAATATTTGTTAAGATTAGTTAACTCCATCTGCTATACCGCGATAACCATGATATACCGTCATTTGGCAAGAAGGTTATCGTACCATCATAAAACTAATACCGTGACACCCCTAACTGGGAGGGTCAGGGATATGCCCCCATAAAGGGAAGTGCTATTTGGAAGGCAGTCAGAATCTGGACCCCTGGGTGATGCAGTCTCGCTGGGAGGATGCTCCCCTCCAGAGCCCCTTATTGCGCGCGCTCCCTTTGTGTACCTGCTCTGGGACTAAACAGTTTCATAATGGCCGAGATGAAGGTGTCTTCTGCAACATTAAAAACAGTGATGCTCTCTTTCTCTATGTTGCTCTATAGCTGACTATATGTTTATCTTATATGGCAGGAACATGAGAATGACTCAAATTTGCTTACGTTCTTTGCAGTGGCACACATTCCCATTCTTCCCAGGGGTGGAGACCGTGTTTTAAAATTAAGACAATTGGAAACACGTTTTATTCTGGACTTCGATACCGAGTTTCCCAATGGACATAATCTTGATGAGGAGCTTTATACGTTTTTGGGGACTTAAGTCTTCGTGATATGGTTAATTTCTGTGATGTTCTTTTTCTCGTTGATGCATCTTGATTTTCTTTTGGTTCAGGTGTTTTCCGTTGGCATCTTCTCTCCATATATTGTATCATTGGTCTGTCTGTATTACTTTACACCTTACTTCATTAGTGTTTTTATTTTTCAGACTTTTGTCTGTCTAACTTTTTTGTCTGCTGCAGCACGATTGGATGGGACTCGAGCTCTTTACTGTTTTTGTTTATTTTTAATATTTTTTGTCATCCTTTTGCTTTTCCTATTCTTGCAGCTCCACCTTCTTTTTCATGTAGTTTCACAGCTGTCATTAATATTAATAACTGTTCCTACTTTCTGTCAATATTAGTTATTTCATACTTTCCTAGCCCATGTTTTATCTATGACTACTGGTATCTTTCATATCATCTCCTCTTTTCTGACTAGCTATGGACCGTGTCATTTCATATATGTCAAATGCCGCCATTCTGGCTCTTGCATGTTTGCACATTTTGAGGCTGCTATACCTTTTTTTAATGATGCTGATACTTTGCAATTTTTGCTATTATTGATTCTGTTATCATGGCCCGGCATATTTGCACATTATTATGCTGCTATACACTTGCACTTTATTTCATCTTTTAATGGGGCCAGAATGTTGTATCATGCACTTTTATAGATTTCTATATTGCAACCTTGGTTTTGCGCACTCGCGCTCCATTATGCTGCTATTACTACGTGCACTTGCACTTTATTTCATTCGCCCGAATATTGCAAATTGCATCTTGTACATATATTGCTATTGTCACTTTGGTCTCGCATTCGTGCACATTAATTTGCTGCTATAACTACCTGAATATGCACTTTATCTTATTTTACTGGTATTTGAAATCTATACCTGTATTTTATGATGATCCAGATATTTTTCATATGTTTTCTTGTGTGGCCGTAAGACGGTTGCTATATTACCATCTAATTTAATAGAAGGGCTTTTTTATTGTGGGTGGTTAAATTACTCATTCAACTGTGTCTTTATATTATGAATTACCACATTTTATTAATATTGTAAACTACATTGGGGACAATATGGAACAGTGGGTTCGCCTGGCATGGAATGCGTGCAACAGAGTATGTGTCATGGTTATTTTTGCCATATATGTGCTTATAGTGCTTTAATTACTGTAGCGCCACTTGGCTCACAGTACTGCCTATTTCTGCCTTTCCATTCCATCATGGCCGCCGCTCTTTCCATTTGTCCAGGCACCCATCGAGCTCCATTGAAACAGAAAAAGGACTGCACTTGCCAAACTATTAAGGTGCTCCAGTCTTTCTTCTCTTCACGTGATCAAGCACTCAGTTGAGTGCGAAACGTGTTGTGTGCGGGTCGTGCTCACGGGCGTCCTGCCTCTGTTTTTGCCACTGCTTTTCAGCCGTATTTTGTACTTTTGTTTTTTCTGGTAACATTAAATACCTTCAGACCCATACTGTGTTGTGAGCCGTGCTATTTTTTCTTTGACCATGGTCTTTCAGTTGACTGCAGAGAGTGCGGTTCATTCTTTCCTCTTTTTGTCTCCATATATGAGGAGTGAATAAAGGGTCTATAACGAGCCAATCACTTTTTTTTATTACAGCTTTTAATTTGAGTGCGATTTATTTCTGCCTGTCGGAGTCCAATACTTCGTTTTGTTAGGGCCAGGGGAAGGTAAATCGGAGTTCTTCCCCACATGGCCAAGCAAAAGCAGAACATTTTGATGCTGTGAGCAGGGGCTTTGTGCTGATATTGATGCCAAGAGGTCCTGCTAATTTGAATTCAAAAGTCATTAGACTCTGAACGAAAGAAAGGGTATGTGTGTTGAGGTATTAATTATAAGGAACGTGAAACATCCATTTGATATAATGAGTTCCCTATTTAGGAAAAAGGGAAGACTGTCCCGAGGTGACTATTCCAGGGTGGACTAAGATTCCCTATGATAATGTTGCACATACGTGGGCATGTGGTGCGGGTTTGGGTGAGACTTGGGACACAGGTGTAGGGGAGGCAAGTCCAGATGAGGTGGTAAAATGCCTATTACAGGTGTCAGTAGAAAAGGGGAAAGAGTGTTCGGCTCTAGGAAGAAGAGGTTGGATTCTGTTGCTTGCCTTTCGGAAAATGCACCAGCAAAATGTGGAATTACAGGCAAATGTTCAAAGATTAGAAAAGGAGCTGGCCGCTGAAAAAAACAGATTGCACTGATGCAGCAGCTCCACATGAAATTGTATTATGATAAGGCAGATAAATATCAAGCAGTAGCTGAACGAGCTGTGGTGAGGGTTGCCTGATATAAATATCGATGGGGAAGGGTAAACTCCTGGAAGGTGGCAACTGTGATCGCCTCCGCAGGAATGGATTAGGACCCTGATCAGTGGGACGTAGATGTATATGATAACACCAGCACTGATAGTGGTTCCGAGCCAGAGGCTGTATCCAAACTGGATCGTAGCCAGAAAGAGGTAATGGTTAAGCCGGTGGTAGGTAGAAGGATGGGTCGTCATCCAATGATGCCGGGGGGAGAAGTAGTGGATTTGACTGTGCTTGAAGATTGACAACAAGAAGTTGGTGAAATAATCACCAGATTAAAACAGAGAGCCAATAAATGTTTGTTAGCATGGATTGTTATATTATTTGATGGAGGGGCAGCAGGTACCCTGATAGATGCGACAGGTTTCTACCATTGACACATTAAGTCCAGATACAGGAAATCCTACAGGTAGGTCCCCTCGTGAGGCTAACGGAGATGAGGGGCAAATGTCCTTCCTGCAATTAGCAGCCCAGGGGTTTAATTACAAATATTCGATTACGTCAGACTGCCCGACCAAGGAGAAAAAGTGGTATACATTGAAGGAGGCCATTCAAAGAGTAAGCAAACACGATATGAAAGAAGCCATTCATGTAGAGACTCCAGAACATATGGGGTTGGTAAATCTATCTGTTTCGGCTAGAAAAACCCTTATTCGAACTGCCCCTCCAGCATATAAAAATGTTATGATGACGTTGCTAGTAGGAATCACTGGCAAAGTCACGGACGAGGTGGTAGATGCTATTAGACAACTGGCAGATCTAGGATAATGGGAAAAACCAGAGGAACGACCTAAAGAGCGAGAGAAGGAGAGGCGTAGTGAAAGGCGCACTCCTGGCAAGAGGTTTGATAGCCGAGACTCTCGCATATCCAGAAAGGATATGTTTTTAGCCTTACTGAAAGATGGAGTACCACAGGAAGATATTGATGGGATTGACAGGCGGGAAATGCATCACCTATATAAAAAATAGGGCCTGAATGGGAAGGAGCGTTATAAACAAGTGAAACGGCAGGAAGTACTTAAGCCAAAGAAAGAGGAGGATCCGTTCGGACCACCTCCGGAGGGGGGAAGATGATGAGTCTCCCAATAATTCTGCCCCTCCCAGCCAACTTATGCAGTTTTAAGGAAAATGGTGAGTGCAATGGTAGAACGAGAATCCAAATACTTGCACTCTAAGTACGAATAGGATGAGGGTCAAACTCTGGTAACAGTAGCTCACATCAAAGTGGATAGACGGCCTCATGTAAAAGTGAAATTATTTTGGCAATCGGGAAACGCACAAGAAGTTCGAGCCTTAATTGACACAGGGGCGGAGGCCTCATTGATACATGGGAATCCTTCTAGATTCAAGGTAAGACATTTTATTATTACGGGATTGGGAGGCAAAGAGACCCCTGCAGTCCAAATAAAAACCGATATGAAATTTGGTCATTTGCGGAAAAACACCCATCAGGTACTAATTATTCGCCTTCCTGAATACATTATTGGATTTGACATCTTAGTAGAGTTGACCCTTGGACTAGGAGGTACGATCTATTAGTTTGGGGTAAGTGCTTTCACTTGCACACCCGTAATAGTTGGACATTTGAGAATGCCCGCGGTGCAGGTTCTGATAACCACAAAAAGGGTGTTCATGAGACAATATTGAATTCCCAGGGGCCAGAAGGAAAATTCTGAAACCATTAAACGGTATGTGGAAGTCGGTGTGTGTTACATCCCATAACCATGGCTTGGAACAATCCAATCTGGCCTGTCAAAAAAAAGCAAATCAGACGGTGGGTACTTGATGACGGTTGATTACCGCTAATTGAACAAACATACTCCTCCGCTTATATCAGCGCTACCGGATGCGGTAACTTTGGTGGAAAATGTGCAAAAATGTTAAGGCACTTGGTATGCAGTGTTGGATTTAGCAAATGCTTTCTTCACAGCACCAATTGCTGATGAATGTCAGGAACAGTTTGAATTTTCCTGGAATGCGTGACAGTATACATTCAAACGTTTACCAATTGGCTACATGCATAGCACGACGATCTGTCATCGGCTGGTGGAAGAACATTTAGACAAAATTCCTTGCAAACCAGATGTAACAATTGTGCATTATATCGATTCAAGGTAAAAACGAGGATAGTGTGCGAGTACACTTGGAATTTATCAGAGATGGTTTATGCAAAGAAGGGTGGGAGATTAATAATGCTAAACCTCAAGGTACGGCAGAGACTGTGATTTTTCTAGGAATACAATGGGTAACGGGCATCGGGAGATGGTGCCCAAAGCTCAGCAAAAGAATCCTCACGTTTTTAACACCAAAGACTAAGAAACAAGCTCAACAGTTTATTGGGCTATTTGGATTCTGGAGACAGCACATACTGCATCTAGGACAGATTTTGGCACCTCTATAAAGTGACACGTAAGAAATTCCATTTTGAATAGGGTGAGGAGCAAGATAGAGCGTTCCAACTAGCTAAAGATACCATTCAGAAAGTACCTGATTTGTGGCCATTGAGAGATGAGTAAGTGGAGTTAAATTTATCTGTACAGGAGGTCTATGCCAACTGGAGTTTATGGCAAAAACAAGACAGAAAAAGTGTGCCTTTAGGATTTTGGAGTAGAAAGTTGCCGGATGCTGGTGACAATTGCCTCTATCTATATCTAGAATATAGTATCTGGGTGAAGTGGGAAGAAAAAGAAGGCATTTTTCAGGTCCATGACCGTGAAGTACTTTGCCTTAGTTGGGATATGGCACAGTATTGTAGCAGAGTTTGGTACCAGGGGAAACTGCATCAACTAAATAGTTAAGGGGGCGTAAATCTTATATGAATATGCACAACCCACCCTTTGATTTCTTTATCGGGTACATAACCGTGTTGCATGGCGATGTGGATGTCTGTATGATGCCCTGCTGCCATAGTGCATGTAGAGTGGACTAGATTCCCTCATCTGCTGGTATCAGGTAATATTATCCCCATATATATGGTCGCCGTACATAATATCGCCGGGAAAAGGTTGTGCCGATATTATATGGGTGACCATATATATATGGGGATTGGGGCAGCCAAAAAAAAAAAGGGGGTTCCGGGGCTGTCCCCCACATGTTCCATGCAATAATGTCCCCACAAAAAACGCCCATTTTTTGGCGATATTTTTGTGGGGACATTATTACATGGAACCCATCTGCTTAGAATTGTTGAAAGGTTGACTTCAAGTTCAAATGATGTGTGGCTCTCTTCACAATGTTTAACAAAGCCAATTTCAAGATTTTGCACAGTGTTTGGAAACTGTTTTCATTGTACAATGAATGGAATAGTATGTCACTTGAGATGTAATTGTTAAATAATGTATTTTTAATTAATTACTATTTGTGAAGTAATGTCACTAGATGGGCCTTAACATTTCTATTTTTTTTAGATTTGTGTATTTATTACCATCAATATAATTGATTTACATTACAACAATAAATGTCAGTCCAATTATTTCAAGTATGTGAATCAAAACAAATCAAATCAAATGGAGAAGAGACTGGTGAGCTTAAAACCAACAGTCAGTCAACCAGGAGCTACTTTTGGGTCCCCCAGGCCAACTAATGTAACACTATAAACTAGCTCCTTGTTCCATGGTGGTAGCTCCGGGTGACTGGTTAATGCTGGATACCGAGGCACTGCCTGTAATTCCTATTTATCCAATCCTAATTCCGAGCCCGGTTTGTAACGAACTCCCAATAGTTGAAGAATCTAAGCAGAAAATTGGAGCAACAGACATGATATGATATTTTTTTTATAGTGCGCCTATACACAAGTGTTTGAAGGTGCTACAAGGGAGGACAAGACAACAATTTTACTAGGCCCAGTGACATTGAGATCGCGCATGTGCAGAGGAGAGGGAAGGGGGAAGTGCAAGGGGCAGGGGAGGAGTGGAAATTGATGAACAAGGGATCAAAACAACAACAGGTAGTGTGGCCAGCAGGTGGCAAGTGCAAGAGTTAAGAGGAGACAATAGGTGTCTAATAAGTGCAGGTAAGGGCATTGTAGGGTTGCAGATACTGACCCATGTGCAGCGGTTGCCAAAAAGCAGTGCGAGTATGCGGCTGGGTGGGCAGGGACCTGGGCCTGATTTTAGAGGGTAACCAGGTCCAGGTGCCCAGTGCAGTAACAGACAGATCAGCAGGGAAGAGGAAGATAGAAGGCAGAAGCAAAGAGGAAGGTCTTGAGGTGCTTCCAGAACAGAAGATGGTTCTCCTCAAGTTTCAGAGCGAGGCCCTAGCCGGAGAAAGAGATCTACCACCAACTTGTTGCATGGAGAAGCAACTGACCCTGAGGGAGTTAGAAGTGGAGGAGCGAAGAGCTCGAGTAGGAAGGTATTTCCGAAGGGAGAGTTGACGGTATTGCAGACCCAGGTCCCAGAACTTAATACTTGCAGCCACTGGGAGCCAATGAAGAGATTTCAGGTCTGGAGTTCCCTATTTAGGAAAATACGATCCCTGGGCTTAAGGCCAAGGACAAGTCTTGCAGTCCTGTTCTGGATGAGTTGCATGGGGCAGAAAGTAGAAGCGGGCCGATTTAGAAAGTGGCTGTTGCAGTAGTCCAGCCTAGAGAGAACCAGAGCTCTAGAGACGGTGAGCTTCTGGGGGAAGGAGAGAAAAGGAATAATACCTCTGTGGAGGTGCATTTGGTAGTTTGACATCTTAGATATGTCAGAGATGTGAGGAGAAAAGGAAAGTGTGGAGTCGAAAATGACCCCAAGGTTCTTAGCCTCACAGGTGGGAGCAGGACGAGGGCCAAGGGAGGCCGGCCAGAGAGTGACAGGAAAAGAAGGATCTCGGTCTTACTGGCATTAGGGCAGAGGTCGTTGGTGGCACACCACTCCTGGATTGCAGACAGTCAGAGATGAGAGAGGGAGAAGAGGTCGCAGAGGGGAGCCTGAAAATGAGCACAGTGTCATCCGCAAAACACAATGGGCAAGGGGTCCCAGGTATCGGTTGAAAAGCTAGGGAGAGAGGTTAGACCCCTGGGAAAAATACAGAAACTCAATCCCTCCAGAGCTCTGGTCCTCTCCAGGCTGGACTACTGCAACAGCGTCTTCCTCAATTTGCCTAAATCATCCCTTTGACCCTTCAACTACTACAAAATAGGACTGCAAGACTTATCCTTGGCCTCAAGCCCAGGGAAAGCATCTCTCAAGCCCAGAAATATCTACACTGGCTCCCAGTGGCTACAAGGATCAAGTTCAACACCCTCTGTATCATCCACAAGGCGTTCTGGGGCCAGGGAACCTACTACATTCGATTCTTTCCCTAAATACCTCCTTATTAGAGACCTTTGTCATCTAGCTGCAATTCTCTGTAGATCAGACGCTATTCCAAGCAGAGAATTTCGGGTAGATCTCTTTCGTCAGCAGAAGCATCCCTCTGCAATGGCCTCCCTGCCCCTCTCAGCCTTCTGCCTGATCTCCTAAAGATCCAGTAGATTCTCAAGACTCAACTTTTCTCTTCTTCATTCCCCCTCACCCCGTGCTAATGCCCCCCTCTGTCACACTGATTGGCTGCCTGGTCCCTTCTGAGCTCCACAGGGCACCAGGCCCTCCTCGCCCAGTGTTAACCAGCCCCCCGTCTTCCTGTGCCACCACAACCTGCATGTGCCCTTCCGAGCGCCTTTACCCTGACAAGTCTGGCGGGGTCTGCCTCCCTAAAAAGCCTGGTCCACCCCCGTCCTCACGCTTCGCATTTGGTCCTCACTCACTGCTTTCCCCGGCACCTGCCCACCTGGCCTCCCCTTAGCACTTGCCTAGCCACTTCGGCCCTCTTCTTCCCCTCCTATTCCTCCTCTTCCTCCTCCCCTGCACGCGTTTACCTCCTCTTGCCACGCACCTCCCTCCCACCCAAGCATTTTCCCTTCTGCCTCGACCTACACCTCCCCCCACTCCCTCCTCCATACACTTCTTGTTACTGCTCTTGCATGATCCAAATGACACAGGGCCTATTAGGAACTTTATTGGTTTTTTCTTCCCTGCCCGTCTCCCCTTTTTGTCTAGTGGCACCGTGAAACACCATTTTTTGTATACGCGCTTTAGAAACAACCATTAAATAAATAAAATAAAGTCTAAACTTGCTGGAAAATAGGACATGATAATAATTGGCTGCTGATAGCAATAGACCAAAGGTTTATGTGGCAGTGTTAGCTAACATTGAAATAACGAACAAAAGAATATGGGCCTCATTACGAGTTTGGAGGCAGCCATGCCCTTAATAAGGGGATGGCTGCCTCCAAACTCGGGTCCGGGTTCCTTGAATGAGGAATTACCGGGCCATTCCAACCTTGGAGGACCTGGTAATTCCTCATTCAAAATACCCATCCCCATTCGAGCCCCCATAGGGCTCAATGGGATTGGGGAGGGAGCTATTAACGGGCACGTTAATAAGGGGCCCGTTGTTAGCTCCCTAGTCCCCTCGCGAGACGCCTGGTTTTACTAGGCGTCCTTACCAGGTCCCGCGAGGGAACCTCGTAAATCGGGCGGAATGGGTTTAACGGCACCGGCGCTGTTATACCCATTCCGTCAGGGCGTAATGAGGCCCCATGTCTTGCCAATGTCCACTATGAACGTGCGCCTGTGGCCTTCGCACATTTACAACTTACTGTGGAGGTCCACATGTAGAGGACAACCAGGCACGCATGCATCAATGCAGAAATCAATATGATTGCTGGAATAGATATACACAGAAGCCAGTAAACCTTTCAAAAGTGCACTCATTGGAGGCATGCTGGAAATTTAGTGATGGGAAACTTTTTTTCTTTTTATTGTTGCTCATTGCATGTGTTGCTCTGGCTGCACCCGTCCACCCAGCCCGGTGCAAAATCACGTTTCCCCCTTTCCCAGTCCGTCCGTGCTGTCTCTATATATTAACCCACCGCTTTTGTATTCAAATTCTGGTTATTTCAGAAAAGAAGTGGCCCACTTGGCATTAAAAAACTTCCCCCACTATGCATTGCCCTATTGAAGTACAGGGAAATCGGAGCCGGTCTGCACCTCGCCTAGGGTCATCTTTAAAAGAATGCGTAAATGTTGTGGGACCAGGTAGCGCATCGATACAGTTCAAATGGAAGTAAATATTTTCAAATATGGGATACTTTAAATAAGTTCTTGTTTTTCACTGCACAGGTTGCCATTAATATTGTTTAATTTAGTGGTATGTGTTCCCAAAACAAAACTCCCTCTGACACGCTGTGAACGCTGGATGAAGGGTTGCATTTTTATGTGTCCTTGAATCTACTGCATTAACAATTTGAAGGCCAAAATGTGTTGATTATCCACAAAGAAGTGGTAAGATTCACTATTTTGAAAGCTTACATGGGAATGTTAAGTTTCTATTACTGAGATCTGTCTTTTGAGGCGGCTGGTCATCAATCACATAAGGAGAATGGAAACACAAGACACAATGTAAGCAAAGTTTTAAATAATATGTATGCAATTGTGGATGGCAATTGTGGTGTAGGTTACATGATTTACGTTGTGACAGATAAATGTTCCATTTGGCGCAAATAATACATTGTACGTGTTAATTGTACCTTTAATTGACAGTTAACATAAATATGTACTGTGTATATACAATTATAAATTGGGTTATATTATACCGATGTGCGCCTGCCATGGGTACAGTTTATTGGTTGACAGCGTCTTTAAGTGTAATTGGACAATAATCATTAACAACGCATCTCCATTATCTGGGACAATCGCCAGACACCAATCTGTCCTTTTGCAGTTGCAGTAATAAGGAGCAACATGGCAGCCTATGGGTTCTGAAAACGGGCAGAGGTGAAGCGGGCCGTAAAGCAGTTACTTGTGCCCATCCCTTGTGTGCCGTCTTTTTCCTAGTTCTACTGTGGGGTAGTTGAAGCTGTTGACCTGCATCAGTGAACATTTACTTAAAAAGGCCAGCACGGCGCGAAGCGCAGTGCAGACGTGGAGTGGGGAGTAAAGTGGTTACTGGTGGTTCGTGGTGGGGCGGAGGTGCCCGACGTCTTGGTTGCACTAAACCTGCACTCATATAGGATGAGGGGTAAAACATTGTGTTGTGCTTGCGTGATCAGGCTGTGCTTTCCAGGATCCTTCTGGTGCTGGTGAAAGTTTCTCGTCCGCAGCATGGCTTTCTAGCAAAGTGGATGAAGCTAACCTGTGAATCTATGGAACTTGGGTTACGGGTCTTGGTGGAGGTGCTAATGGGAGGGGAGACAGACTAAGGCAGCCCATCAAGCCAATCGGGGGTGCCCAAGGCGACCCACTGCTTCTCTGTTTTTTTCCAAACTGGACTAAATCAACACGTTATTTTTCATTCAGATCTTCACAAAGAAAGACATCTTAAGTGGAATGATTCTTTTTTCTTCTTTTTTCTTGAAAATGTACTTTTAAAGACTTTAAGACTTTTAAAGTTTTAAATATTTTTTTTAAATGTTGGGAACTGTTGCAGTTTTATTTTATATTTTATACAGTTAAATTCTGATATTGGAGATTTATTTTGTTAACGGTCAACTGCAATTTGCAAGCGAACCTTTGTTGCCTGGTATTCTTCAGGGGATGAGGATTTTGGCTCTTTTCCGGTAACTCTGTAAAGTTGGCACCCGTTGGCTGCTGGATATACCATGGGGAAGCGCAAGGCAAGGGAGGAGCAGCCAGCAGCTAGGCAAACAAAAACGAGCAAGCAGAATCAAAATGCCCACTGAAACTACTGCCATAGGTCTACAACCAACACTGAATGAGTATTTAAAGCAGGTGGTGGGTAAACTAGAGGGACACATACAAAATATGGAAAAGGCCATTGAAGCAGCTTCAATCCTTAGAGAGAGGACAGGTTCTCCGATGGGCATCCCTACTGTCTCTGTAACACAAACTACCAACTCTCATGAGCCGACCGCTATTGGTAATAGGAGTGGCCCATCATTCAATCTGAATTTTAATCAATTGCCCGATCCCATATTAGTGAATAAAGATCAGCCAAGAGTGGGAAACATGCAGGCAGCAGCCGAAAGTAGCGGCTTATCAGACTTACAGGGGGATGTTAGCTGTGCCTCAGCATTGAGTGACATGAAGGCCCAGGAAGATGTCCTGGACATGAAACTTGCCCCAATTTTGGAAGGAATCTCCCAGTTCAAAAATCATTTAACATTGCATTTACTATCCTGGATGACCTTATCAGAGGGATAAAAACCCATCTATTGGAATTAAAACAGGCCGTAAATGGCCTAGGTCCTTTTACCCGTAGACAAGATACTGTAAAGGGGTGTAATACGATAATAGAGGAGGCAGACAATGGATCAATTCCTATATCTACCCCAAGACTATCTAATTTGTCATGTTGGATGTATTGACCCACTCTGCAATACTATGCGGCCTCGCTCTGCTATCTATGGTGCGAGAAACAGTAAAATGGCGGCAAAACCCTTGTGCGCGACAAAACCTCCAAAACCGCATTTTTTCAACACACAAAAAGATGGCTGCACAACCTGCCACCTATGGTGCATGTGTGGTGGAACAGAGCACACGCTGCAGAAAAAGTGCCAGTAGGCTCCATGACAAGTAAACGGAGTGCAGAGGGAGAAGCAGCGCTTTGCAAGTGAAACTCCCAAATTTACCTGTAAATGACATTTACTTTGCTGCTGAAACTTCAAAATGCCTGTACATAACACTTTCAAACACTCAAAATCTTGCTTGGCGCTAAAATTCATTAATCTAATGAAGCACTGTGAATTTACAAGGTCCTGAAATGTTAAGAGCAAAACACCTTCTCAGCAAAAGTGGATTGCCTGTGAATGACAACTCGTCAAAACATCTTTGTGCAGCCACACTGGGCTACCTGTGAGTGACAGCCCCTGTCAAACTGGCTCTCCTGATTAAACTTTAAAGTTGTCTAAACTAAAGGTCTGCTGGATTAGCAAATATATAAGGACTGTTGCTGAAAGGAACACAGATCTCAGTTGTTTTGATCCCACAGGTTTAAATCTAGAATGTAACAAGAATGCTGGATTTCAGGTCAAGAAATTAATAATTAACTTAGGGTGGCTGGGCCTGCAGGGGGTTGACAAACAGGTTTTTACTTAAGGGGAGGGCATTTCTCTCAGCAGATGCTCACTGACGCATGATAATTGTGGGGTATGCCAGACTTGTGTCTACTACCAGGGACTGAACAATGGCAGATTCTCCAGGCCAGGAAATGGACGTGTGAAGAGGTTATAAACTAGGCTTGCAGAAGGAAATCCCAAAGGTGGAGGCTGCTCCTTGCCTCCTAGAGATTTATACTCGCTATCAGAAGCAGTGAAAAATATTAAACGGGCAGATTTGTTAATCTAATTTTTGGCCCTACATTTGAAAATTTGGTGGAACTGTGTAGCATATTCTGAATAGGAATGGCAATATATGTGGTTTTATGGGAACTTTATTTATGCTGAAACTTTGCACACACATTCCTATGGTAAACGCGCATATTTGTGGAAATTTGGCAAAATGTTTTCATGGCGAAATGATCAAAACATTGCAGAAAGGCTAAATAAGGTCTCACAGCTGTGGGATTTTGATGAACAGATACTCCATAAAAATATGTAATCCTTGTATGTGATTCTCGTAGAGGTTACAAATGTATAAATATGTGTTTAGGACAAAATTCGATTTTGATTCTAGTGGCTAGGGGAGGTTTCTAAGTATTGTAAAAATCAAACCATAAATCTGACATCATCTATCTTTGATCCAATCACCCGGATGCAAGGCAGAGATGAGGCTCTGATCCAATCCAATTTCACAGGGGCAAGTTTAGTTAAGCCGGCCCATACACCCCTTTGGTGATGTCATTTGACAGGATAAATAGGAACATCTGACAACACATAGGAACTCTCTCTTCTGATTCCAGCGAAGCACTTTTATCCAGCATTCAACATCCAGTCTTCAACATCCTTTCTCGATCCACATGCCAACCACCAAGACAAGCAGTAGCTGAACCATTTTCAGCTAGGCCTCAATCCTCAACTAATCATCACAACCCAGTGAAGTGCTGTGGTGGGGGGGAAGCATCCTAAAACTATCTGGCTTGCTACCATAAATGCTTGCCTGCTGAACTACGCATCCCGCTGATCTGAAATATCCAGAAACAAGACCACCAGATCCTGTGCAGTTCCGGCGACCGGCCTAGCTGATCCTGTCCCGCCTGATGTGTTATCCTTCCCTGATCGATCCGATCCAATTGACCAGGCCCTTGACGGGCCAAAAATCTTAAATCCCATTGGATTGTGAGTATTAACAGGATGCTAGAGAACTATTGTATACCTTGCCTTATTTTGTTCCACCCTAATCTCTGAACTATCCTTACTTTCATAACCAGTAACAGTGTCAAAATCTTTAGTGCCATCCTATCCTGTCTATTTGCTAAATCGTCATTTTCATAGTCATTTTTATTTGTGTAACTCTTATCCATAAATCCCACTTTGAGTGTTTGGACTGGTTCCGCCGGGGAAGGCGCTGGGGATCTGTTACTCAAGTCGTGAATCGGTCTCAGAGCTTATTTCGTCCCAACCTGGTTGTCTACTCTGAATGCTCTAGGTCTTGAGTAAAAGCATAATCCATATTTTCTGGTTTTAAACTGAAGCTCTTGTCTAAATTTGTGTCTTTATTTTTGAAAAACACCTCTCACTAAAACCTCTATAACTCCCTCAGTTTTAAAGATAGAAACGAAATTTCAACTCTCGCCGATACCTAACATCCTTAGCTATCTCCACAACTAAAATTCGCGGAACAGTGTATTGGATCAGTTTTTCTTCAATATCGCATAGAAAAAGTTTGCAGCGAATTTGCAATTTCAGCCAAAGTACACATGTCTTTTTCCCATTTCAAAGTGCTTTTTCCATCCCATCATGATCTGAAGTGTATATTGTGGTTCATATTATGCCCCATGCCTGTTAGGACCCGATTAGTGTTGCTTCTTTAGAATTTGTCTCCATTTTAGCATTTTGACCATTTTGTAGTATTTCACCAAGCCATTTTCACCTGTCATTTCAAAGTGTCATTTGCCCAAATAAGGTTGTCTCTCTTGTGTGGGAGGGAGGATTGCCTATAACTCTAGGCATTGTATTTCATTCCTGAAAACCTGCCGATTACTCACATTGGTGTAGGATTGCTCATTTGTATTTAAAAAAACCTACTTACTTAAAAGACACCCCCATATTTAAATCAATTCAGCTGCCGTGGCAAGCCAGGTAGTTATTGACCTTCCGCCAGTGGCAGCTTCATTGGTGGGGGTTATTATGGACCTCCCTGCCTTGGTGAGCGGCATTGTAGAAAGGACAGTCTCATTAATAAGACAGGCCACTGGATAAACACTCGCCTATCTGGCCTGAAAATCAATCAGAGTAGTATCCTCCTGGCAAGAAGAGCCTTGTGGGTTGGTAAAATGAGAAAAAGTGTGAATGGTGACTGCGTGATTGTCACAGCGTCTAACCTGGCCATACTTAATGATTTAGTGACAGCGTTAGACAGCAGACACCATGATAAAAACAGCCCCATTTGGGCAAGTAAATTTGCCCCTTTGTCCTTTTTCTATCCATTGCAACCAGATAGGGGCCACATTAGCGTGCCTCCTAACTCATCTGTTGGAGCTGGACTTTTGAATGGTCCTTGGGAAAGGGTCAAATGAGAGGCCAATGCTAACACTAGAAGTGGTAATGGTGTAAATGGAAGGGAACTTCAGAATGAGAACAGGGCGACCATAACATCAAATCGCTTTGAAACCCTGTCAACCATTGAAGAAATAGATTGACTAATGACCGCTCCTATAGTAGGCCTAAACCAGAAGGGGTTGTTATTAAACCCCTTGCGAGTGGTAGAAACAACTAACCATTACCCAGTGACTACCTTAGCCATCCTCTGTTGGAATATAGCTGGGGACGCTCAGGGGATTCCGACATTGTAGCCTTCTTGAAAAAACACGATGTTGTTCTTTTGCAAGAAATGTGGGCCACAGAAGATGTGTTATTGGATGGGTTTGTCTCCTTTGTAACCAGAGCAACTAAGAACAAAAGAGGACGATGCTGCTAAGGTCATCTTTTAATTACCGAATCAGGGAAATGGAAACTACCTCTAGTTGTATACAACATGCTACTGTGACCCCTGAGAAAGGAGGCAACCTCTTGATTGTTAATTTTTATAAGTTTACATATTTCAGAAACTAATAGGCTTGGGGCCCTGAAAGAATGAATGGAAGGCACTATTTTGGTGAGGTGTCCAGTTAAAGTATCAAAAACCAAAGGATCGAATGCAAAAGGTGAGTGCATTCGACCGAAAACCAAAGGATTGAAAAAAAGTAAAAAAATATTTTTGCTCTAGTTTACCTGGGGTGTTTTTAAACCAAAAACAGGGTTTTCGGGGGGGTACCTCCACCCCCAAAACTTTAAAAAAAAAAAAAAGTCTCCTTTTTTTTTTCGGTCGAATTGACTCGACCCTTTTGTCATTCGATCCTTTTGATTCAGTACTATGACCTATAACGTTTTGGTTAGTATTGATTGTGATACAGTATTAATATTGGGAGTGATTTTAATGCTAAACTGGGCAATGGGACCCCAGCAGACCAGTATGACATCTCTGAAGACAATGGGCCTCATTACGACCCTGGCGCTCCCGTATTGAAGGGTGCCAGTATGGGACCGGCACCCTTCATTACGGAAGCACCTATTACGAGGTTCCCTTTGCGGGACCCGGAACAGGCGTCTGGTAAAACCAGACATCCTTTCTGGGTCCTGCAAGAGGAAGAGGGAGCTAATAACGGGCCATTTGTAATGTGCCCATTACTACCTCCCTCCCCATTCCCATTGAGCCCTATGGGGGCTCAATGGGAATGGGGAAGGGTTCTTCCAAGGAGGAATTACCGGGTCCTCCAATGTTGGAATGACCCACTAATTCCTCATTGCAGGACCCCGCTATTGGAGCCTGGTATGGAGGCATCCATGGCACTAATAGCACCATGGCTACCTCCATATTCGTAATGAGGCCCAATGTTTATGGTATTCCTCAATCCCAGATGCTTGATGCTTGCACATGTCCAAAGGGTCTACAACTGGGCACATGGTTACTAGAATGGGGTTTGTGCACCGTAAATGCACGTATTAAACTGGATGCACCAGGCGCATTAAAATTTAGAAACACACGGGTTATCCACAATTGACTATGTTTTTATGCATGTCCAACACTGGAGACTGATAAAAGATTTCAAGATAGTCCAGGAAATCTGTAGTGACCATTACCCGTCAAGTTTGACCCTTAGGTGGTATTGCTCACTGATGACTCCATTGCACAATTTTTCCCTCAGACTTTTGTGAGGTAAATCCCAATTGTAAACGCAGGTTGAAATGGGCAAAGCGCGATACTAAGGCCCTCCAATGGGAAGTGGTATAAAAAAAATCTGTTTTATTTTCTCAATTGTTGATCATGAACCACAGTCAAACCAGGTTATAACGCTGATTAATGATTTGAAGGGGTTCACATCCAATTTGCTACAGCTTGATTTTAAATACGGGAAAAGAGGGTAGATAAACTGGTTTGATGAGGCCTGCAGGACTGCAAAGGTGAACCTGCTGAGGGTTCTGAGCGAACAAGACGCACTTAGAGGAGAGATCATCACAGCAAGGGCCGAGTATAAACGGGCTGTAAAATTGAGGAAATTGCTTTTGGAAGAGCAAGCATGGGAAGCCCTCCTGATTCCCCTTTATAAAAGAGCACAGACACTAATTGGAAAATCATGTTGAAGCTAAAGTATGGATGAATCACTTCTCTCTATACGAGGGTCCTATAACTATATGCACAGGTAGAGAACCAGGTTTTTAGTTGCGATTCTCATTAGGAGAGGTCGAGGATGCGATCAACCAAAAGGCACAAAATCGAGCACCAGGCCCAGATGCAATACCTGGAGAAGGGAGCAGTGGATTTGTGGGCCCCTGTCCTCACAATCGGCTTCAACCGTTTTCTTCAAACAAGGGTATTCCTGCAATCCTGGAAAAACGCTATTATGCACCCCATTTAAAAAAAAAAGGTGATTGTTGGAGCACCCTAGCGTACAGACCAACATCACTTTTGGACACTTCCATTAAAATCTTTGCTCGTACCTACTAAAGTATGTTGAAGAATGGATTTTAACTGGTGCGGTTCTCGCAGATGTGCAATATGGTTTTAGGCCTGGTCTGGGGACTCGAGAACAAGCCCTGAATTTGTATCTGGTGGGGTGAATTCTGTTTTTGTCAGGGGTGTACCGATTTATTTGGCCTTGACTGCACTGCATTCGACAAGGTTAACAGAGTAAACTTATGGCAGGTGCTTGGGTTCATGGGCTGCCCGCTTGAATAATTAAGCGATCATGTGTTTGCTTTGGGGAACAGGGACAATGCACCAGATATTTTGAGGCGTCATCAGGCGTTTGCCATGGTTGTGTTCTGGCCCCGGTTTTATTCACTTTATATATTAATGGCTTACATAAGGCCACTACTGACTCAAGTGCAGATTTTCCCCGGGTCGGCAATAAACCATTCCCACTTCTAGCATTTGCTGACGACACAGTCATTATTGCTCAAACAAGCAATGCCCTCAAGAAGCTTATTAATGTACTTACCAATTTTATGATAAGCCTAGATTTGAAAATAAATACAAACAAATCAGCAGTCATAGCATGCACCTCTGGAAAGGCAAAAAAGCTGAGGATGCATGGCATTCGGTTCCTTAATTCCACGGGTAACAGCATTTGATGATCTGGGTGTTCACTTTACTGAGAACTGGGAGTGTATGGCTCACATACACACACAGCACTAAGAGGCGTTAGGCTTTTGGGGGGTGAACTAGGTTTTATCAAGATGTGTCAAGGGCAACCGTTGGTTATGATTAAAGAAGTGTATTGTGCACAGACAAAGGCATTCACGAATTACGGCACATCCCTGTGGGGGTTTGAAAATGTATTGGCGATTGAAATCAATGAAAGTAGATTTCTTAAGAAACTGCTGGTATTACCATGCTCGGCCCCGAATTATGCAGTACACATGGAGCTTGGTGTAAAGTATATCAAGGATGACTGGTACGAGGCCCCAATTATGCACTGGCTTGGTATTTGGTCAAACTGCAGAGCCTTAGTAACTCAAGGAATAATTAGAGCCCTGATGTCTGGTGCTTTTTAGAGTAAGATCCTGTGGCTATGGTTCATTCATGAGAACCAGGTAAATGCACGGAATCTTTTGTGCCCTGGGAACTTGTTGAAAGGCGCGGGGCGGGGGGTTTGGTGTGAGAGACAAGTTGTATAAAGGAATTTTAGTTATTTTACTAAAGCAAGACGAGAATCGATAGGGTTGGTGTTGGAGTCCAATAGGAAGCATGGTATTATAACGAAACTGGACTAGATGCAAGCCTATCTGACATTTAGTAATAAGTCAGTAGATCGTGCAGCAGTAGAAGACCTTTTGGATTTTGTGTTTTTTGTCCCTGCTACAAGGAAATCAGAAAACAGACAATTGTGCCATTACTGAATCAGGCACAATTTACTCAATGCTGGCCGGCCCTTGTCTTTTTATTGAATGTTATGTTACTTTGCATTTATATAGCGCCGTATGTATCATTGGTATGATCTCAAAGCGCTGGTAGGTTTAACGTCCTTGGGAACCGTAGTTCAAGTCAGTAGAGAGAGACCCATAAGGTGCGTGGGTGCACCGGATGTGTGTGCAGCTGGTGTGGCACTTGTATGATAGCTGCTTCTTAGCGGTAGGTGTGGTGGTTGGGATGTCAGAAATATATGTTCATTCTGGTGGGTTGATACCCAGACTGATTTCTGGCTGCGTTAGGCCTGAGGAGACGCTTAGGCTAACTGTGAATGATCAGCTAGCTGTGTTTAATTAGGATGATGAGGAGTATGAGGCAGGTTTTAGTATGAGAACAGCTATACCGAATGTGTCAGAGTATCACTGTGTTCTAGTTGAGTGGTGGTGTATAGGAGAGAGTAAGCGTGGTGTTTTGATATGGTGCTTTTCAGTAAGGTGCTTTAGATCGAGCGCTCGTCAGTACCATCAATTCTATCCATTTTATTCACACTGTCAGTTCATTCAGCTTCATCTGTTCATACATTTCATCTGGTTCAACATCTAGTTTACTAGCCTTTCCATTTATTGGATCGTTCATCCACATAGACTACTCCATCCAATCTGTTTATCCATTTAATCTTTCCCATCTGTTTAGTGTGTTCCGTCTGCTCCATCATTTTTATTCATTCGATCTGTTCCATGTGTTTTACTCACTTCATCCGTTCCATGCGCTCCCTGTTCCATGCGCTCCCTCCGTTCCATCCACTCCCTCCGTTCCATCCACTCCCTCCGTTCTACGCAATCCATCCGTTCTATCTGTTCCATGCACTCCATCCATTCAATGCATTTCATCCGTTTCATCCACTTCAACCGTTGCATCCACACCATTCGTTCCATCGATCTATCTGTTCCATCCACTCTATGCGCTCCATCCACAATGCTAAATCATGTCCTGTAGCCTGGTGCTTCCTTGCATATTTGAAGAGAGCATGGAATGTAAGAAAGCATATTGCTGGAGTTTTGGCGTAAGTGTACTAAATAAGTGTTTACCGTGTAATGTGATAAGCTTCCTTATTCCGTTGTGCTGTTTTTATGTTCTTCAGATCCGTTTTTAACCGATTGTTGTTATTATTGTAAATTCTAATGGTATGTACGACAATGGATTTTTTTTTGTTATCTGAATAAACAAATTTTGATTGATTGAAAGTGTTGCATTTGAAATATAAACCACTAATTTCTTCTCGGGAATGGAATGCTAGGTGCCTCGATCAGGAAACGGTGATGGAAGATAACTTTCTGTGAAGAATGCAAAGACTGGGATTAATCGATTGATGAAAGGAATCAGCATTATAAGATCACCGTTCACAGTTAAACAAAAAAATGAGAACCATGAGATGTTCACTAGCTATAACCTCTATTGGAAAAAGTTACCCATGTTTTTGTGGGCGCCAATTACCTCTTTTCAGCGTTATGTCCGGTTAGGCAGAATTCTGTGCAGTTCCCTTTAGTAATCAGTAAACCCAATTGGTAGCAGTCCGCACCACCCAGATTTACCTGGTAGCTGTGGCTGAGCAGTCAGACTCCTCTCAAGAAGAGTAGGGCAGCATATAGAGTATACACAATAGGGCTAAAAACACAGTAGAGCAAACAAACACTGACCAGAGCTTTGTATAAAAAGTATCTAATTATTTATTTAAAACACACTTTAGGCAATATACTAGCACTCTAAATAAAAAGCAAGTTAAAACACAGTCAGGTAAAGTATACACACCTCCCTTAATAACTAAGTCAGAATTAAAACACCACAATTTGTTAAACAGATGTGAGCGCATAACGTGATGGCACTCCAATAGTTCAGTTAAAGGGAGAGAAAAAAGCAGAGCATAGAAATAAAACAGGTCCCTACACTTTTAGGAGTTCTCAGCAAGGGAATAAAGGCAGTATAGACTGTAGAGCCAAAGTTCATACGCCAGGCCCACTTTAAAGGGAGCAAAGCGAAATGTGGCCAGTATCACACGGTTTAAAATGCACTAAAGGTCTTTGCAGAATGTTCAAAAGAGGTTGGGGTGATTCAAGAAGGTAAAGTTAGAAGGTCTGGGGCCAACCCAGTTGGCAAGCCAAGGATTTAAGGGCGATTCGACTAAGAGACGTCTTTGGAAGGCGAAAAAGGGCGAACTGGTTGGTCCCACCAGCTCAGAGGAAGAAGACTCGTCCAGCAGAAGATCTTCTCTTGTCGTTGGGAAAGTGGTGAGTTTGTTGCAGCTGGCTCAGCTTCTTCCCTCTTCAGATTCTTAGGTCCTGTGGCGACTTCTGAAGTTCCAGTCCCAAAGGCCCTGCTTTTATGCAGAAAAACCCCCATTCAACAGCCTAGCTGTCACTCAAACATGCTAAGTGGTGAGCCGGGAAGCTCACCACTGGCCCAATCAGAACAGAGTGAGACTTGAGTTGCTAAGGCAACTCAGTCCAGGGTGCCAATTCCCCTCCCCACCCATCCTGGGGAACCCAGACAGAGTGGCACCATTTCGAGGGCTTCTGCGGAGAAGCCTGCCAATAAGTGGAACAAAGGGCTCGACCTTGGTCAGAGTTACAGAGTCGGACACAAACGCCATTTTAGAAAAGAGTTCTGGCAAAAAGACCCAACCGTGAATTTAATATTAAATAAATAAACCGGCGGTAATTTAACATTGCACCAAAAAGTGGTGCGTTTAAAATCAATGGGAAGATCCCATAGAGAATATTCCGGTGGAATATTTTGCAGGGTAACCACTGCCACAGCCAGAAACTCGACAAGGGGGGACTGGATAGTGCCCCCTTGAAAACAGACCCAGGGGCAATATAATTAACCCCTTCCAGTACTTCCACAATATGATGGTTTGTACTGGTTCTGTTCACAATTTAGGACTAGTAAAGTCAATGGTGACTTTACATGCCCTGGGGGACAGTAGTCAGTCCCAGGGTATGGAGTCTATGTTTGGGGGTCACTATGACACACCTGTGTTACTGCACTGAGGGTGCTGTGTAACACACACATAAAAAATAGATGATAATGGAGCAGAAAGAAATCCCCAAAGCCCATAAGCACACAAAGAGTCAAAGACATACCTCACATCATGCCTCACATCATCATCGTGGAAGGAGAAGAGTCTCACTCTTAGCAGGAGAAAAAAACAAACCCCAAAAATCCAGCAAAGCTGCTGGGGGACTCACTAGGTTTGGGAAATTAGCCTTGTAAGAGAATTCTCCCTAACATGTTCAAATTAGAAGTGCTTGTTACGCTCCCGACTATTACTGTTTTCTTCAAAATAAACAGTTTTTATCATTTTGCATCTGTTCTGGATGTGTGTGTTTATGTTTCTGGTTCTGCTTTAGATAAAGTGATGACGGTATGTTTGGTTACGCTGCCCACTAACGTCATTAAAATAGGTGGAGCTCATCATGAGCCTCTAGTGATGTCAGCATTAGGGGCGGTGATGTGAATTAGTGCCGCGAGGGCACTTGAACTTAAGGCAATGGATCAACGGATAAGATTAGCACAAGAAGGTGGTACCCGACCCATCATTTTCACGTGTTAAAGTGAGAAAAACATGTGTAAGTTGTATTGCAATTATTTTTAAGAATGATCGATGTATGCTCTAAAAAAAAATGCCCGATCAATTGGGACAATACAATTTCTGACCAGACTAGCCCCTTATGGTCCAACCTCCCAGCCAAAGATACCTATTACACCAACACCACTGCAACAGCCAGTAACTGGATCAAAACCCTCTTGGCAGCTATCAAGCCATGCTCTAACCAGACACCAGATCCAACAGTAGCAGATTGCCAAGAAAAATGTGAGGCTATCAATGACTTCATCAACAAAATCAACACCATCAGGATACATTGGGCCTCATTACGCGGTAGGAGGTAGCCATGGTGCAATTATCACCATGGCTACCCCCTTACCGCATCCCGGGTCCGGGTTCCCGAAATAGGGACTTACCGGGTCATTCCAACCTTGGAGGACCCGGTAAATCCCCATTCCGGGAACCATTCCCCATTCGAGCCCCCATAGGGCTCAATGGGAATTGGGATGGAGCTAGAAACGGTACTACAATTTGAAGTACCGTTATTCGCTCTGAAGTCGTTTAACGGGGCCCATCCATAACGCCTGGTAAAACCAGGCATCGAGGAAGGGACCCGCTAAGGGACCTCGGAATAGGGTGGTAAGGGATTACCGGCACCGGTGACCTTACCGGTGCCGGTAATCCCTTACCACCTACCGCGTAATGAGGCCCATTGAGTCACCTCTGCAATCGGACCTCACCTAATCCCCCACCATCCATACAACCCTAGACAGGCCTCTCCATCCTATCACCTGAAGATCTTTCTAAAACATTAATCTCTCTAAACCCCACTGTTTAATAGGACGACATTATCTAGGCAAACATCCTCAAGCAACTTTGCTGTGTGACCAGGCCACAAATTTGGCCTTGTCCAGGGGGGAAGGGAACCCCTCACATCCGTTGGTCGGAGGTAGCAGCAGAGAGGTCTCCAGTTCCTGTCCCCTTCTCGCCAGTGCCAGCATGCTTGTTTGCAAACCCTTATCTCCAGCCTTACCTCGTAAAAGAGATACTCGCAAGGTCCTTTCTATTGTTTTTGGAAAAACCTGCACCAGAGGTCACAGCCCCAACAGAAGAGAATTCAGCGCTGCCAATAGGACAACATGGGTTCTGAAGTGTGAGAAAACCACCAACCAGAGCCAACGCAATGCCAGAAGCACCAGTACTGCACACCGGAGGGGGAGAGGAGCAGCCGAGCTACGTAGTCACACAGAAGTTCTCACAGAGCTGCAGGAGCGAGCCATCACAGGCAATGTAAAGTCCCATGGACCATAGGAACAAATCCACGTACTGAGAGATGACGAAATTGAGGGGAGTTGGGAGCTATTTAGCTCCTGCTTGTAGCCTAGAAGAGCTTGGTTTGCTATTAGCTACCACAGCTACTTTTAGCTCTCCAGGCCAACTGATGCTGAATAAACACACCTATGTGAATTAAAATCTGTGGGGCTCATGTTCAACGAGTATGTTACATAAATGAATCACGTAACAGTCTTGTCTAAGGCTTTTCCAACATTCATTCACTTTAGGGCTAATTTTCACTCAATTGTATGATGGAGAGAAGGGGTGAATGCAACTTGTGTTTCCGCTGCATCCCTTTGTCTCCACCATACTAATACTCCAGCAATTGCACCGGCATGTATTTTAATGCTGGTGCAAATGCTCAGACCCCTATGGGGTCCATTGTACAAGTTGCTTGCCTGCTCGCATGGCAGGCAGCATGTAAAAATACTATTACACCCTGCCCGTCATACTCGCATGTCGTGGAGGGTTCAATTGTAATTGTGTGCACCGCTTGCCATGCGAGCTTGGCAAGCGGTGCTCACAATTAAAAGCAAGTACCGGTTGGCATGAGAGCATGCCAGGGAGTGAGAGCAAAGTGCAAAAGTGCAGGGCAAAAGGGGGGCATACACACGTATACACTGCCTTTTGCACTCCTTCATGCAAATGATAAATTTGGCGCTGGGAAGCCGCCCAAGTGTATGTCACCAACAGGGCTTTCAGTGGGCCAGGACTAGCTGGGGTACAGGCCCGGCAGGCTCTGAAAAATGTGTATGATAAAGGGCCCTGCCCCAGCTTCCTAAAGTACCCTGCTAACCCCAGGCCACTAGAAGCCAAGGCTTTTTTCTAAAGCCTGAAGCTCTCAGATATAAGCGAGAGCTTCAGGCTTTAGAAAAAAGCCATGGCTTTTCATTGTGTCACTGTCCCCCCCACCAGACACCGCTTTCAGTAGAAATGCAGGGGTCATCACCCTTGCATCACAGGTAAGAGGGTGATGATCGATCAATGCAAAGGGGTGCCCGGCAGGGGGTCAGCGCCACGATTAAGAGGCAACATTTACCTGAATCGAATGCTGCCTGTTAGACCACAGCTCTTTTGCAAAATTGATCCGGGGTGCTTACGGGGGCGTGGCCTAAAAGGCAGCATTCGGGTGAGATAAGTGTTGCGTCTTAATTGTGGTGCCAACCCCCTGCCAGCCACGCCAATTCCGGCCACACTCTTTAAGAACCCTGGCTTAATTTTGCAGGCCACTTAAACCACTGGTCAACACGAAAATGCTCCTCGCCGCCACATTACACTTTTAATGGACACTAAGACAAATCAACACGTCATTTAAAGCATAAGGAGTCATAACAAATGGACAAAGTAATAGGTTTGCATCTTATGTGGAAGTTAGGTTTGCGAAACGCTGTGTTAGTGCTCCGTATTCTCCAGTGGTAGCTCCTGGTCACCGGTTAATGCAGCATACTCTGGAGCTCCTGCTTATCCAATATTAATTTCGAACCCTACAAACACAATGGGAACCCTTTACAAATCCACACACAGATGCTACATTTTCACATTTCAACTTGTTCCTAGTCCCTCGGAGACTGCTCTGCACAGAACCCAAACCCAAAATGTAACATGGTTTACTGCAATTCGCCTCGCTGCACAACACCATGAGAAATCCGCCCCTACGTCCAGGGAAAATCCACACTTTGCACAGGACCAGGAAAAATCTGCTGCAACATGTCACTCTGCACAGGACAAATAACAACCCATCCTTCCACTGCACAGGGCAAATCTCCAAATACCCCCTCAGGACAGGGACATCTAATTCCACTTTCTGCATAGAGCAACTTCCCTACTCTGTACCTTTGTAAAGTAAATAACAAATCCTACCACACTGATGCACAGCCCCGTTTCTTGGCCCGGGCAGAGCGGGTGACAGTCTGGGGAGCAGATCTAAATAGCTGAGGCGGGGGGGGGCGCAGTAAGTGGCCCACCCAGAAAGCAGAGTCAGAGTTTCCCGGACAAAAGATTAAGCAGCCTGCTGTGCCGTGGGTGCTCCTCTGCGTTCTTCGGCTGTCTTCTCTCTGCAGACTTGTGGATGACTGTGATGTGTTCAGAACATGAAAACAAAGGAATGCATATTCAAAACCCAGTGTGGCCCTCATTCTTTGTGTTGACATGATTTCAAGTGGGGCAATTTATAAGTGATTGCTCATTTAACAAGCCATTGTTTTTACACAGTATGTGCTTAACAGGTCAGTGTTCAAAACTGAACATGGGTCATTTTTATTCACCAGGCCAGCTCAAGTATCAGCTGACCAAACCTATGCATTCTTCAAAGAGAATTAAAATGACACACAAAACTATTTTCTTTATTTTCAGGTCTCTATTTGACACAACAAACGTTTTTGTATAATACTTTTTAGTTACATATGGCACATCGCTGGGAAGGTTAACTGTCATTTTCTTGCTTTAGTATTCTAGTGGCTGCTTTGGGATATAGACTAAATGCATGCACTTAACATCAAAGGTCTTTTAATATTCTAAAGAAGCCAGCCACTGCCTAGCGCGCACACCAGATGGCACCTCAATGTCACTTTGCACCTTGATTAGGAAAGTAGAGTTCATTGTGTCACCATGCAGACAGTAGTCCATGGCAAATCAATGCAGCGATATGTGTGCAGCAATGTTTTGTGTGCTGCACAAGCCACCACCCTGTTGGTTAATGGTGTCTGTGTGGCGGTCCCATATGTAACAGCATATATACTTGTTTCCAATGTCCATACAGTAGCATACTGGAACGTTTTGTGTATGTGGCTCTGACGAGCATGCCGTACTGTGCCCACACTTAAACGCATAAAGCAATCAAAGAAGTTGTCTCAAATTGTACATCCACTAGGCCTAACGCCCTTTCTACACTACCACATAAAGATTTTCACTAGATGCAGGCCAGCACTTATGAGGGATGCTAATGCCACTCTGTTAGATAAAGCATGGGCCTGCTAGTTTTTTCATAAATAACCCCCCCCGAGGCCTGCGTAATAGCGAGGAGGTAGTGGCTGAGGAACTGTGGACCCTTTAACATGCATTAGAAGCCGGTTTTGTTTAAAACGCTTCATCGGCTTATTAATTGTAAGGCTAAAGTTTGTAAGTGGTATAATCCATTCTGTGTAGCCTTTCTGTGCATTGTTTATTGGGTCCCTCTTCCACCGTATCCTGTCCGGTCTATAGATATAATTCCCAAAAGATGTTTCTGTATTGGGGGTTGGTCATGCTCACACGGAGACTCATCCCTTCCTCATCTAAAATTCTTCAGAAACAAGAAGCAAAAGAGCCCTTGCACCCCCATTAGAGTGTCTAATGTTGCAGCCATTTTATACCAGCATCCAAAAACTAAGCTGTCCAAATGAATATGTATGGTTTATGGTTACAAACATTTTAGTGTTGGGGTGAGTGTTGTGAACTGTGGTGCAAGCACCAAGCCATGCATCTGTTATGAATTTAGAGATTCCCACATACAATCCTTTTTATCACAGACTTATCTAATATAGATATCTCTGATCACTGTTCTAGTCTAGCGCTTCTAGTCCTGAAATGCAAAGCCTACAGGAACCCTCACTGGTGCCATTTGTCCCCTTTCCCACTCTCAGAGGTATTTTTAAAGAGTACTATAAGAGTGCACCAGATTGTCCATATTGGAATGATAACCTTCATCAGAAAATCGTTCATATGGTTAGTCTAGTATTGAACCTTGCGAAATACAAGTGAGGTGGTACGAACAGAACACCTGCAACACAGGGCCGGGTCAGTGGGCCCTCAGACCCCGGTAGGCTGTTCAACCACAGTGTGCCAGTACGGACAGTTTGAAACTGCATTCAGGCAAGGTTTTCCCTAAGAGCAGGTGACAGAAAAAACATTTACTTGGACAGCAACAGCTGTGTTTTCACATTAGAATTCTTCTGTAAAGTACTTGCATTACAATGTAATGAAACAAGCTTCACATATAGCAATTATTTATTGATATTTGTCATGCTGACGTTCTAGTGTTGTGATAAGGGGAGGCAAGTGACGCAGGGAGGCAGGTTCGAGTTAGTTCGAGAAGGAAAGGAATAAAGTATGGCATTCTACTGAGAAGCTTTGTGTCTGTGCATCCTAGCAGCGCTGCTGTGTGCGCGCTTGGAACACCTGGCCAGCCTCTACACTGGCGACGAAGGGACCACACTGGATGTGCTGAAGCCCACAAAGTCGAGGAGCGGATGCTAGGGACAAGGCTGTCTCCCGTGTGGAAGAGCAGACAGCGTCACAGAGGTTCCTGGGCCGCACGTGCTGACAAGGTGCCCGCTGACTAAGGAACGCTCGATCGAGAGTATATTAGGCCCGGGCCGCAGCGGTAACTCTCTGCTCACGGTGAGTGGGGGGAGGGAAGGCTAATCAATGGTGCTCGTGCCGGAAAGGCACAGCCTGACTGAATATGTCTGTGGTGCTGTAACGGCGCTAGGGGGACTACAGAGCACGTGCGATTGTTTTGAGGCTGCCTAGTCTTCATATGGTGGGCAGTGGGGCTTGAGAGCTGGCAGTGTAGCAGACAGGAAAGTTTAACAAGCTTCACTGATTAACGGAGTTGGTTGGTGAGGCGTCAGATATAGCCCACGCAGCTTCAAAGGGTTTTTGTGGGCGACAGAGAGATAGAAGAGAGGGCGTGGGAGGCTCACTAGGGTTAGTGTAAGTCTGTGGTCCAGAAGTTGATCTGTGGTGGGGGACAGACTGGTGACAGTTTAAGGAAGGGGGGTCCTCGAGAGGAATGAAGTTGCATTATCACTTTCTGACTCTGTTTTATGGCAGGACAGAACAGAAATAAATGGGTGAACCAGTGAGTACCCCAAGTCAAAAAGGAAGATCTTCCTGGAATCATTCTGGAGTCATCCGGTGCCACCATCCAAGAGTCATCCATGGCTAGTTTAGGGAGATCATCCGAAACCATCCCGAAGTATGTGTATAGGGCAAAATATTTAAATGAGAGGACTCTTAGAGTTATCACAAAAACTACTCCAGGATGAGTTCCGATTACCTCCAGTGATCATCCTGTATTACTCCATGATGACCCCCATGACAACTTCAGTATGGGTGGGGATTACTCCAGGATGACTTCATGACAACTTCAGGATGGGAGGGGATTACACCAGGATGACCCCATGACTACTTGGGGGTGAGGGCAAGAGGGTCAGGGGGGGGGGAATTACTCCAGGATGACCCCATGACAACTTCAGGGGGGGGGGGGGATTACTCCAGGATGACCCCATGACAACTTTAGGATGGGTTTGAAATTGTGAACAATTATTGCAGACAACTTCAGGAGGGGTTATTTCATGTTGCTTCCAAATGAGTTATGAAAAGGATTTTGATTCCTTGTGTGCAAGACAGGTGGTATTACTATTGGGTGAGTCTAGTTAGACTTATGGATAGTGTACTGGAAAACCTCAAGGGGATTTGGAGCCGTTACTTTCCATCTTTGCTAGAGCACTCAAATATCTTTAACTAAGGATCACTGATTTAGTATACAAAACTACAAATCCAGCCCACAATGTCACGGACCAACCTGTAACCTCCCTCATTTCAATTCTCACCTCTAGCTAACATGGCATCACACCCAATAAACTCCCACAATTACAAATCACTGTACTGAAATACACACTTTCAGTGTAAACAGAATCCATTAAAGGTCTACCTGCATGACAGACTGCCGATCACTTCACCCAATATCACTATGAGCAGCTACCAATTAGTTCAACCATTCACAACACCCAAGAAAACACTAGCTGACCCCCTCCGCCACAGGAATTAATAGCACAAAAATATGTACCATTTACATGTTTGGCACCGACCTACAAATTCACCAGATCAACTATATCGTTCTACACCCAAGAGCACTTACACCTTCAGAGCAGCATGTGAGCTACAATTACTTTGTCGAATAGTCGCAAGGGCTGACGTAGAAAACAAACTTGGTTGTGGGGATGTTCCAACTCCATTGTTTTCTTTTAAAACCATAATCTGAATGATTGCGCAGGTGTGTGGGAACATGTAGGTGTCACTTCACTGTCCAAACAAGCATGACCGTCATACTGTAACAAAGACATACTGTTGAGAAGTCATGGTGATAAGAGTTGAGCTTGCCAAATTTGATCTGGCCGACAAAACATTTGTAGCAGACAATTGACTGTTACTTTATAGTCCAATATTTTGTAGTTGTTGCGCAGCTACATCTTTGGGAACTGCAACATTACACCGAGATATCTGCCGATTTAGTCTTTCAATTGTCCAGGTGAAGTAAAAGACAGGCTCTGAGGAAGGAATGAAGAACACTAGCCATCCCTGCCAAAAGACTTAGATTTCCCAGCTTTTTGGAACAGTCATTAATACGTTTTGGAATAGTCAGTTTCCACCCATCAGCTTTTAAAATATAATTTTGTTTTTTTCTCTGCATCTTCTTCTTGTAGTTCACTCCAGATTCCACCAGTAGCTGCTTTTACTCCTCTACCTTTCTTTTTAAAGCCTCAATTAGTCCCTCTGCATCACAATATGTTTTCAATATTTCGTCAAATGTTTTCTTTCTCTTAATATGGTTTCTTGGCTGCAGGTATGAAAAAGGCAAGTTGAAACTTCATAATATGACTGCCAATACAACAAACATTTTGCTTGAGCTGTACACTGGGGTATGTGACTCCCCTTAAGCGAGATCCTATCTGTCCCCTTGGATTTTTGCTTATTCTTACTCTCCTTGGTGCTTTCTCACCCTCCCAATGCAGCTACCCACAACTCAGTCTAGCTGCACAGATACACTGACCTGGCCTACGGTCTCTGAAGGCATTCACCCCATAGCGCTTTGCCAATAACATAAGAGGAATCAGTTTACCTTTTATACTTTAGAGAGTTACTCTAGAGGGAAGAAAGAGATGCTGTAAAAGAGTGGTGCGCATTGTGCCGCATTCATCTGTACGTGTAAAAAAAAAGGGAATGCCTCTGCATAGGGACGTCAGATGTACCTCCCCACCCCTCCCCGCCAAAACATCAAACAAATGAACAAAAAAACGAATTCATTGCTTACTTGACTAGAAAAGCACGACTGGCTTCAAATCCCTTTCCTCACGTATTTCTCTTCTACTTTCATCAATACCCTCTTATCAGCCATTTACAATTAATTTACGAGGAATTGCAATAGACTCAAATTCCCCATCCTTTCAAATACACAGAGAATTGTCGGAATCAAAGAAAAGCACATTAAAGAGTGCCATGATTTGAGTTATTGCCTAAAAGAAGAAATAAAAAAAGTAAATTTAGTATGCTCCAAGTTTTTGTGAACCAGGTCTGTACCCAAAACCATCAATTTATAGTGGGCTTGCTATGGATGTTCCTGCCTGGTGTGTCCTGATTTGTGAGTGAAGCGTCTCTTGGTGCTCAGTAACTTCCTCCAAGACTTCACTCATTGTGGCTTTAACTAGTTGCATCTGCTCGCTAATAAAATTAGAGTTGGGTGTTCTGGAGAGGCAATACATTCTTAACTGCAGAGCTCTTGTACCTAAAATGCTGCAGTCATTTTGTGTGTGCCCTTTAAAAGACAAGCACCTGTTTCAGTTTCTTAAATGTAACTATCAACCATAGAGAGTCCCAGCTTGCAGACAGCAACATGCACAGGAAATGATAGGGACCAGAAATAGGAGCGTATGCAGGGACAACACCCATGACCAAAGCGATGTTTACTGGGGGGAACAAAAAGTAAAACACCTTAGCAGGAAGGCCTTTGCTAATATGAGCCTGGTACTAACCTCCAGAAGGGTCAGAAGTCTCCCCCCGCCCTCATAGGCATCGCTACTGTGCCATAAATTATGCATTACAGCTGAACTAGTGCAGCGCTCATAGTGGAAAAACCCTGCAAAAAACTAAACCAAGCCATGGGTACATTTTGCAGAGGCATGGTTTCTCACACATACGCCATGGCCTGATACACGTAGATAACATATTACTAAGAGGGCCGGGTGCACCTATTTGTGTGCAACATTATGGGGGCATTGAAGCCAACAGGGGCAACCAGTAGGAGAACGTATCCCCTACTTGGCGACAGTTTGAAAGCGAACAGCCTGACCAGTAGAACAATCATTGGCATATCATCCAATAAGCAGCCGCCGGCAGGCGAAGCCGGCCTCGTACCCCAAGGCCGAGGATCTAAGGCTACTGCTGACGGAGCTGACTGAGCGCAGCCGGCGCTCGGCGGAGGCACGCTGCCCGTTTGCCCCATTCGTCTGAAGATGGTGCCCGAGCAGTCTCATCTGGCACCTCTACATTACCCCTCGGTGAGTTGCAGCCCGCAGCCTCACTGCCAGCACCACTTCTACATACCTTTGACCAATCAGCTGATCTCTACCAGCAGCACGCCCTAAGCGGCGCCTCCTGCTCGGCAAACACTTAGCCCTCGCTGGCCTGCCGATTAACATTAGAACATTGTCCACTACCTCTACCGCTACCAGCTCTCTTCACTCCCTAAAGGCGCCACAGCCATTGTGCTGCTTACATCCGCTACTCACTAATGTCTATGCAATGTCGCATATTAAGCCGTTACCTGTATCTTCAATGTTTTACAGCGCGTTTCCCACATTCACTACTCCAATAATTGTGGTCCCCTGTCCAAGCGCCACTAAAGCAACCTATAAATCATAACGATTCTGCTCTCGCCGCAAGCCATTACCATACCCAGCAGCGTGCGCCAATCAAGGTCTCTAGCCAGTCGCATTGCACGCTAGACACTTGGAACACCTTTGCTGATCCCCTGCTCCCGTTCCGCATCTGCGGCCTGTTTAACTTCTTACCTTTGTAAATGAGACGTTGCAAGGCGGCCCCGTGCTATGATTAACCATGTGTAGTGTTTCTGCCTGCTGACCTGCTATTATGTACTTGTAGTCGTCCCGCTGACTTTGCCAACTGCCTTGTTTATGATAACTGTGTGTAGTGATTCTACCTGCTGATCTGCTAGTATGTGCCAAGAGGTTGCTCGATCTTGCCAACTGCTGTGCTCTATTGCTAGCCCTCAATGCTGCTGAATTTACCCTCTGCTTACTTCTTAAGCATCACTTACCCAGCTCAACTCCCTCATAACTGCAGCTAATTTCAGCCTGCCTCATACCTAGGAATACTCACGCTATACCATAGGCCTAGCATGCTTATCACACTCCTCTACCACAGTATGTTATATTCACTGCTTATCCCCAGAATACTACTGCTCCTTGCTCAGCTTGAGCCACTCAACCAAGACAACCCCTTCAGCCTATACAGTACGAGCATGACCAACATCCCTGAGCCCAACTGTCCCACGCACCACCTCACCTCCTCATTCACACATACGCCTAACTGCCATGCTAGACTCCTCAGACTCAGATCTCACACTTCATCCCAGCACATCAATTCCAGCCCATTGCACACAATAGGGAGGAACCTCAGACTAGGATCTCGCACTATTGGCATACAAAACCGTGTCCACTCAAAAACATACAATACCTATTGCAGTATTAGGTCACACCCCAACCCCAAAGTTAAACTAAACCAAAACCGCCCCACGAAATCTCAGAAGCCTACACCTAAATCTAAAGAACACACCCAATTTAGCAAAAATAATGCTGCAACACATTATAAATGTGCCATGCTGAATGTAAGCTCCCTCACTGCTCACTCCATTGAAGTTAATGACCTTATCTTAAGCCATGATCTAGATATACTGGCCATTACTGAAACCTGGCTTCATGAAGCATCTGGCCCCACTATAGCACTAGCCTTACCGCCTGGATATAATATCCTCAGACAGGACAGACCTACCAAAGTAGGAGGCGGGGTCGCCTTGATCTTCAAAAGAGACACTCGCCTTCAGGATCATACCCACTAACTGGGAGGGTAATGCTGACATACTATCAGCCAAACTATCTCCATCACCGAAAAAAATCCATCAACGTGCACGTTATATATAGACCGCCAGGCCCTATGGCCGATCTCCAAGGACACATCATGCACTTACTGAGTCAAAATATTAAAAAATCCACTAAAACCTTACTCTTAGGTGACCTCAACCTAGGATATAATGACCCCCTTGATAAATCCGCCACCTCTATGGCCAAAGACTTGATTGATCTAGGCTTCTCCCAGAAAATCACCACTCCCACCCACATCAAAGGCCGCACCCTCGACTGGGTGGCTGACCACAACTGTGGCTCGTCCATCACCGCTAACACATCCCATCCCTGGACAGATCACACCTGTATAGATTTCACTATACCCATAGCCCCCCCCACACACTAAAATAATCACTCCTGCTCTGGCCACTTTAGCTAGAAGTGCTAAATACCTCACTGCAGACAACCTACGCCCCCATCTCAACATCCCCTGCCTTGCACCTCCCTTCTCGCAAGATCCAAATGCCTTAGCTGATATATTCAAGGACACTATTACCAAAGTAGTCAATTTGGTCGCCCCTCTAGAAGAAAAGAAGGAAAAAAAATCTCTACACTCAAACTCCTAGTTCACGGAAGAGCTCAAACAGCTGTGCAACCTCAAACGACAGGCCTTAAAAAACTGGCAGGCAAACCCCTCTGACCCAGCTAAAGAAAGTTTTAAAATTAGTGCTAAAGGGTATAAAGAGGCCATCTTTATAGCCAAATCTGAAGCCTATAATAACCAAATATCCCAAGCCAACTCACAATCTAAAGAACTCTTCAATATCTTTAAGGAACTTAAAGACCCATCGATTTGTGCAGACGACATTATTAAGGATGAAGCATGGTGCAACAGCATACAATCTGCTATGCTAAAAAAAATTGACATGCTACAAAACAAAGTTCTATCGCATTACCAAACTCTTCTCAATCAAAACCCAAGCCAGCCAGCCAGCTCTATCCTCACGCAATAGTAAAAATACCAATTTTCCCAAATTCGCATTTAAAGACATCACGGAAAAAGAAGTCATTGACATTCTTAAACATCTCAAACCATTGCAATGCAAGGGCGATGTATGCCCCCCCCCCCCAACATTATCAAGGATTGTGCCGAGCCACTGGCCCCTCTCCTCTCGGTCTTCATTAATGCCTCATTTAAATCAGGCATTGTCCCCAACAGCCTTAAAGAGGTTTGGGTGCGCCCCCTCCTAAAATTAAAAACACACTAGACCCCTCCCAAACCAACAATTACCGGCCCATAACAACCATCCCATTTCTACTGAAACTACTAGACAAAGCCGCTCACACCCAGATCCAACTCTATCTAGAAACAACTCCATCCTAGGTAAAAGGCAGTCAGGGTTCTGCAAAGGCCACGGAAAGGAAACCGCACTGTTCGACCTAAAAAAATCAAATAACTCAAATCCTAGACAAAGGTAAGCCTTCCCTACTCCTCCTGCTTGACCTTTCGGCAGCGTTCGATCTGGTTGACCACAAAACACTCACATCACATCTAACCAATGATGCCCACTTCTCAGAGCATGCTGCTACGTGGATCACCCCCTTCCTTGAAGGGAGAGCGATGAAAGTCTTTTCCAACACTGCTCATGCCACGCCCACCATCATTCACTGTGGCGTACCGCAAGGATCTTGTACTGCCCCCACGCTGTACAATCTTTTCACTAAGCCACTCTTTGACAGACTGGACGCACTTGGGATTGCATACACCAACTATGCTGACGACACCCAAGTGCTCCTTCCTCTAACCGGCTCTTACACCCAAGATGCGTCCACCCTTCAACAAATCTACGCCACCATTCAAGCATGGATGGCCACCAATGGCCTCTGCCTCAATGGGGATAAGACCGAGATCCTTATGCTTGGCCAAAAATCCACCTTAGCTAACCTAGACAGCCTCTACACCAACTTTAACATTGAAAACTGCACCATTCCTGTGCTATCATCTGTTAAAACGTTAGGGGTACATCTAGATGCCACGCTGTCAATGAACAAGCAAGTTAGTGCTATAGTTTCTGCCTCCGCCCATAGCACCAAACTCATCAACGCCATCAAACCCTTCCTAACTAAGGTCAACTGTCTCTCTTTAGCCAGAGCCACTATAGGAGCTAAGCTTGACTATTGCAACGCCTTACTCGCTGGCTCCTCCACAAAAAATTTAAATAGAGCGTTGTTTTGAAGGGTTTGGAGCCTAAGAGCTGCCCTAAGCATACCAAAAAGAGATCACATCTCGCAAGCAAGAAAAGATGCACATTGGCTCCCAGTCAAAGACTGCATCACGTTTAAAATTCTTACCACTGCACACAAATGCATCAACCTCACCGCACCATCATACCTCTCGGACACCCTATCTAGCCACACCTCAACTAGGCCTACTAAACAAACCAACTGACCATCCCACGCATCCACAGAGCCAAAGCAGGAGGAATAGGCTTCCCATACTTGGCGCCCAAGTTATGGAATGCGCTTTCCTCTGCACTCAGGGCAGAAACTTCCCTCTTTGCTTTTCGCAAAAAAGTCAAAACAGCTCTCTTTAACTAAACCCTTCCATCATTCGCGCCAATGACTGTCTGATACTCCCGGGTTCTCTTCCTGCTTACAACCACTGTAACTAAATCGTGACTTCTTTTTACTGATACCCGTGTAACTAAGTTGTTCACCCCTTCATGTAACCAGCGCCACAATGCTTCCGAGCTGCTGTGCGCTTTACAAATCTAAATAAATAAATAGTGTGGAACTGGGAAGGAGTCGTCCCACCCACGAAAAGGGGGCTCTGTATGCTGAACAGCTAGTGTGCCTTAAGACAGTGGCCTTCAAACTGAGGGGACTGAAGGATGCCCTGTGGAGGGGGGGGGGGCTTGAAGGATTATGGTAACTGTTTTGAATAGAAAATATAAGCATTTGTGGTGGGGGGCAGAAACTATATTCTACTGAAGGGGGGCTCGGCATAAAAAGGCTTGAAGACCACTGCCTTAAGGGAATAAAGTGACCTCCCACTTTCAAATTGCAAAGCAATTAACAGTACTCCTTTACACCTAGGTCAGAAAACTCCTGCTACCGCACCAGTCCTCTGCTACAAAAAGCTGCTGAAAAATCTGGAAAAGCAAGAACATCGCTCCAAGCTCCACAACATCTAACAAGGATGAACTGGTCTCCTCATTAGAGGGGGGAAAAAGAAAAAAAGAAAAAAAAAAAACACACACACACAACCATCACCATAAAAAGCATTCACCCAAGATCAAAAAGAAATGTTCTAAATTAATGACAGGGATCACTAGCCCTAGCAAGCATTCAATAAGTTTACAGGCAAACTATCTTCAGTTAACTATTGATGTCAAGTGGTTGGAAAAAACAAACTGCATTGAAAGGGCAATAAAATCCCTCTGGGAACCTCCCCTATATAGTGAATGTGAGAACTATAAGTATAACTAGAACATGCAGTAATCCTGAGTCCCTGAAACTTACATTTGTATATATTAAATCATGTAGCAATTTACCAAAATGTTGAACAAACTAAACATAGATGGAGTAGAGCACGAGTCATGGGGGGGGGGGGAATTAGAACACTGTCCCCCATGCATAAAGGCTAGCACAACTAGCCCTACTGTCAACTGAAAAGGCACAGGTAAACGGGGGTAAACAAGCCCATATAATAAATGGCGTAAAAAGCTCTGCCTCACAGGTACAGGATCCGTAACTTCCAGCAGTGAAAAAATAATATTCAAAAGGATTACAATACAAAATGACAGTCTTTGAATGCCAGACAGTTCGCCTTTATGGGGGGCAGCTTTACAGAACCTCTTTGGGGGTGCGTGGACAACAACAGAGTACCTGTCCTGTACACTTTTCACATTACACAAATCTCAAACTGATGCACATACTGTAAACAATCTTCCCCAGCTTGAACCCAGGGGTAGGGCGTAGGGGTGTTCGGGTCTCTCGTTTAATACAACTTAGGTTGCTGGACAATTAATGGATGCTTCTTTTTTTTAGTTGGCTGGTGTTCAATGGCTTAAGTGAAAGCAATGAGCAGGTTGCAAGTATTGTTAAGAAAAATAAATAGATGGGGGCAGGGGGTATCTGCCCACTGTTGGTTAGAGGAGCCTTTCTCTCACCCTTCTTAATGAGAGTTTGGATAGCCAATATCTGCAACCATTCTCTGTACGCAGAATCAGAACAGAAAATCTAAATCAGAGCTTTTGTAAAGTAAAGCCCAAAGTGCCCTGTGCCCAGAAGCAAGAATGCAGAAATCAAAGAACGCATTCATTAGGGCATTTCAACCATCCCCAGCCTGAGACTACACCTGGCGGCATTTGCAGCACACCCCATACCACACAGCGACTGAAACAGTCTGCCACACACTAACTTAGCCAACCTTCATGCCAGCCAAACGAAACTTTGCCACTTGGCACCCTGCTTCAGAATTAAGCAATATTAAAGATGCTGCGAAAGTAAGGCACGCTTCCCACAACCTACACATCAACAATCCCCACTCAAGGGAAATCTATGCCATCGGGCGTCTGTGCAACGACCGGCATGCAGCTGTCTGTGCAACCTATTGAACATTTTAAGCTGTGCCCTTTATATACAATAGACATTCTCACAGGGGCTATGCGACAAGACGACCGAGCCAAATCTTTAGTATCGATGGGCCTATGCAACTCTTTCCTTCACAGCAAAGCACTGGAGGGATTTCACTCGTAACCACTGAAGGTGTGGTCATGTGCATGAGTTAATTTTCCCCGTAACGTACACATAGCAACATCGCACACAGGCGCACCGCAAGCATGTGGATAATGGACCACTTTAAAAAGCAACCAGGGAAAGGTTTGTTTAGTGCATTAAGTTTCCGCCATTCAAGCCCACACGTTCACTGTCCCCTAGGGACAGGGGAGGGTCTAAATGCTCTTCCAAACTAGCAATCAAAATATATATAAACATATAGCAGTGCCAGCAAGATAGCAATTAGGTTTTTTACCTTTTAAACACACAATTTCTTGATAAGATAGTCACTCTACAGCGATGGTCTTCCCCGAGCCCCCCTAAGAAAAAAGGTACCTGGCTTGGGCCCCCCTGTACACATGGACTCCAAAATGTTTTTCGGTTGCGAATGGTTATCGCCCGCTGGTGTAGAATGGTACCCCAAATAGAGGTGTGGGTGGAGGACTTGACAAAAAGCAATGCTGGATATTTATTTCTACAGTAACGTTTGACATGTAACAATTTGTTTCTTAAGTACAACAACTTCATCACTATCAATGCAGTCACTTGCATGTTGGACAATGGCATACTAGAGAACTAGTGTGAAGGGTGGGCTAGTCGTTCAGCAGACAGCCTGTCACTATTGGGTTCAATTTTTGCAATAGCCAACCACATGTTTTCTTCCAGCTTTGACTGATATTTAGTCTTTGGTGCTGAGGATTCAATCTCGCAAAAGGTACGAGGTGCTGAAAGGATAACAGTACATTTGGATAAAGTTGGAAACTCTGCATTTTGCCAAAATCCACCCAAAGATAATTTTTTGAATTGGCTCTCAGCTCCATTAATTCTTCCTGGAGGTGTATTGGGGGGTGGGCCCCTACGTCTGTTAGGAAAGGCTGAACCACTAATGATGCTACAATTGTCCTCAGGAAAGTACTTTGAGACTGGTTCTGAGACGGTTTCCTATTAGATGAGCAACACGTGAAAGATCATACTCTGTCTCCTCAAGAGCATCTGCTACTAATAGAAACGCATCGGAATGCAGACATCAACCCTCCTCCTCCTCCAAAGCTCCAGCTTCTTCTTGAATGCTGATATTTTTGCGTTCATAGCCAATGATGATGTTTCTTTTCTGTGCCTTGCTGTTTGAACAGTGAAAGCTGTGTCGCGCAGATAAGCGTGAAGAAAGTTGGCGCATAATCCGAATTTGGAAAAAACATCTGCACTGAAATTCCCTCTGCATGCACCGCACAGCCACAAATCACTTCTGTTTGGGGGCGAAGGGAGCCGGGATGGGGATAATACCAGCCAAGAAGACACACAAAGATCCGCTGTTGCTGTAACCAAAATCAAAATAGGAAAAACAAACCCACCGGCACCTAAATATACCTGGCGCTTCGAAACACTTCAGAGATGTATAAGCACCTTATGAATACGCAATAAAGAAAAAATACCTGCCCATACACGGCATGGTCCTTCGGTATCTACTAGTTCCATCCGAGAAACAGACCATAGCAACGGCCCACCCACTCTTCTTCACGAGACTTCCTACATCATCATTGTGATGTTTCCGGAGCAGTGAAGCGGTTCCGGAGCATTTTCAGTGAGTGCTCAGCGGGATTCGGCGAGCGGGAAGGCTGTGGCTGCAGGTGCAAGTGGGCATTTTCATCGGGATACCGGTAACGATTCTGCAAGACCCTGGAGCATTCGACTTAGTCTTATCCCTAGTCATTTTTCAAAGCAGGAACCGGGAAGGCACTGGCTGGCTAAGATTGAATTTTTTTCGGTATACCGCAAACATTCCTGCAAAACACCAGGTTGAGACGGGGAGCGGAAAATTACATTTACTTTCAAAATCATGTTCAGCTTGGGTGTGGTGTGGGTCTGGAGGGAGGGATAGGGACACAGTGGTGTGGGTCTGGAGGGAGGGTTGGGCTACAGTGGTGTGGGTCTGGAAGGAGGGATAGGGGCCCAGCAGTGCGGGTCTGGAGGGAGGGATAAGGACACAGCAGTGCGGGTCTGGAGGGAGGGATAAGGACACAGCAGTGAGGGTCTGGAGAGAGGGATATGGACACAGCAGTGTGGGTCTAGAGAGAGGGATAGGGACACAGTGGTGTGGGTCTGGCGGGAGGGTTAGGGACACAGTGGTGTGGGTCTGGCGGGAGGGTTAGGGACACAGTGGTGCGGGTCTGGCGGGAGGGATAAGAGCACAGTGGCGCGGGTCTGGTGGGAGGGATAGGGACACAAGTGCGGGTCTGGAGGGAGGGAGAGGGACACAGGTGCAGGTCTGGAGGGAGGGAGAGGGACACAGGTGCAGGTCTGGAGGGAGGGAGAGGGACACAGGTGCAGGTCTGGAGGGAGGGAGAGGGACACAGGTGCAGGTCTGGAGGGAGGGAGAGGGACACAGGTGCAGGTCTGGAGGGAGGGAGAGGGACACAGGTGCAGGTCTGGAGGGAGAGGGACACTCAGGTGTGGTTCTGGAGGGAAGGATAGAAACAGTGGTGTGGTTCTGGAGGGAGGGATAGGGACACAGTGGTGTGGTTCTGGAGGGAGGGATAGGGACACAGTGGTGCAGAACTGGAGGGATAGGGGCATAGTGGTGCGGGTCTGGAAAGAGGGATAGGGACACAGTTGTGTGGGTCTGGAGGGTTGGGGAAACAGTGGTGTGGGTCTGGAGGGAGGGTTGGGGACACAGTGATGTGGGTCTGGAGGGAGGTTTGGGGACACAGTGATGTGGTTCAGGAGGAATGGGGACACGTTGGTGTGGGCCTGGAGGGAATGATAGGGACAGAGTGGTGTGGGTCTGGAGGGAATGATAGGGACAGAGTGGTGTGGGTCTGGAGAGAGGGTTGGGGACCCAATGGTGTGGGTCTGGGGGAGGGTTGGGGACACAGTGGTGCAGGACTGGAGGGAGGGATGGGGCACAGTGGTGCAGGTCTGGAGGGAGGGATAGGGACACAGTGATGTAGGTCTGGAGGGAGGGTTAGGGCTCAAGCGGTCCCATCCGACCCCCAGCCTGTGCTGTCTCTGGCCCGCCTCGCCATCTGTCCCTCAGCTCCCCCCCAAAAGGGGAGCGGAGGGGGGGGGTCAGGGAAGGATGAATGGATCAGGCCGGGTGGGCTGGTGGCAGAGCAACCTGCCCAACCTGTGTTAGGCCGGTAGCAGCCTCTGGCATGCCAGGATCAGGTCTTCTTGGAGTCAGGTTGCTTGGGAATGCATCCCAAAGCATGTGGTAAACTCCATCTAAGGCTAAATACGGGCACGAGACAGATGGCGAACAAGTACCGCAAGGGAAAGTTGAAAAGAACTTTGAAGAGAGAGTTCAAGAGGGCGTAAAACCATTGAGAGGTAAACGGGTGGGGTCTGTGCAGTCCACCTGCAGGATTCAACACGGCAGTCAGGTCGGTCGCCTGGAACGGTGGATGCCCTCGCGGGACTGCGGGCCGGACAAACCCGGCCCCAGCAGGGTGCATTTCCTCTGTGGCGGTGCACCGCAAATGGCTGGGAAGGCCCCAGGGGGCAGGTGGCTCTTTGCTCCAGCAGAGAGTGCTACAGCCCCCTGACAGCAGTTTTGCTGTGTCCACAGGGCCGAAGGAGATTGACCGCTGCCGTGCACTTCTCCAGCAACCATCCTGGGCCCTGTTGGGGGTCAACGGGGTGGCGACACTAGACAGGGATCCCGATACAACTGTGGTGGACTGCCCTCAGTGTGCCCCGACCACGCCAAGGTGCTGGGTGGGGAGGCCCACAAAGGGCACCATGGGTCTGAGGTGATGTCGGTTAACCACTCGACCTGTCTTGAAACACGGGCGAAGGAGTATTAACACGTGCGCAAGTCGGAGGGCCGAATGAAACCCTGTGGTGTAAAGAAGGTGAGGGGGAGCATGCCGATTGCAATGGGATCCTGTTGGTGTAGGAGCACCACCAACCCATCTCGGCCGCTCTGTCAGGGAGATGGAGCATGAGCGTGTGTGATAGGACCCGAAAGATGGTGAACTAGGCCTGGTGGAGGTCCGTAGTAGTCCTGATGTGTAAATCGGTCGTCCGACCTGGGCATAGGGGCGAAAGAATAATCAAACCATCTAGTAGCTGGTTCCCTCTGGAGTTTCCCCCTCAGGATAGATGGCGCACGGAAACCACAGTTTTATCTAGTAAAGCGAATGATTCGAAGTCTTGCGGCCAAAATGATCTCAACCTATTCTCAAACTTTAAATGGGTAAGAAGCCTGGCTCTCTGGCGTGGAGCCGGGCATTGAATGCAAGTGCCCAGTGGGCAACTTTTGTTAAGCAGAACTGGCGCTGCAGGAAGAACCGAATGCCGGGTTAAGGTGCCCAATGCCGACACTCATCAGACCCCAGAAAAGGTGTTGGTTGAAATAGACACCAGGACGCTGGACCTGGAAGTCGGAATCCACCAAGGAGCCCCGAGGAGAGTATTCTTTTCTTTGTGAAGGCCAGGGCACCCTGGAATGGGTTCGCCCTGAGAGAAGGGCCCGAGCCTTGGAAAGCGTTGCAGATCCGGCGGCGTGCGGAACTCTCGCTAGTCCATGAAAATCCAGGGGAGATGGTGTAAATCTCGTCCCGGGCCGTACCAATATCCGCAGCAGGTCTCCACGGTGAACAGGCTCTGGCATGTTGGAACAATGTAGGTAAGGGAAGTCGGCAAGTCAGATCCGTAACTTCGGGATAAGGATTGGCTCTGAGGGTTGGGTCGGTCGGGCTGGGGCACTAAGCAGGGCTGGGCGTGCGCCGCTGCTGGACAAGGTGTCTCCCCCCCCTACCCCCAGGGGCGGCGCTGACTCTGGATGCAAGCCGGGCCCTGGCTGGGGATCGCCTCAGCCTCAGTGGTCGCCTCTCTCCATTCCCCTCCCTGGGTTCGGAGCAGACGTTCTGCCTAGGCCGGCACCTAGCAGCTGACTTAGAACTGGTACAGACCAGGGGAATCCGACTGTTTAATTAAAACAAAGCATCGCGAAGGCCTGCAGTGGGTGCTGAATCAATGTGATTTCTGCCCAGTGCTCTGAATGTCAAAGTGAAGAAATTCAACGAAGCGCAGGTAAACAGCGGGAGTAACTAGGACTCTCTTAAGGTAGCCAAATGCCTCATCATCTAATTAGTGACACGCATGAATGTTTGAACGAGGTTCCCACTGTCCCTACCTACTATCTAGAAAAACCACAGCTATGGGAACAGGCTTGGCAGAATCTACGGGGAAAGAATACCTTGTTAATCTTGCCTCTAGCCTGGCAGGTGTCCTAAGGCGAGCTCAGGGAAGACAGAAAAGCCTGCTTGATCTTGATTTTTCAGTATGAATACAGACCGTAAAAGCAGGGCTTCACGATCCATCTGACTTTTTGGGTTTCAAGCAGGAGGTGTCAGAAAAGTTACCATAGGAATAACTGGCTTGTGTCGGCCAAGCGTTCATAGCGACGTCGCTTTTTGATCCTTCGATGCCGGCTCTTCCTATCATTGTGAAGCAGAATTCATAAAGCGTTGAATTGGTCACCACTAATCGGGAACGTGAGGTGGTTTTAGACCGTTGTGAGACAGGTTAGTTTTACCCTACTGATCATGTGTTGTTGCAATAGTAATCCTGCTCACTAGAAGAGGAACCGCAGGTTCAGACATTTGGTGTATGTGCTTGGCTGAAGAGCCAATGGGGCGAAGCTACCATCTGTGGGATTATGACTGAACGCCTCCAAGTCAGAATCCCCCTAAACCGTAACAATACTGCAGCACTGTCGAACCTCGGTTGGCCTAGGATAGCCGGCCTCTGGGCCGGTGCGTGGAGCCGCTCGCCTCGGGACTCGAGTGTCGACAGAAGGGGGCCACCTCTCTCACCCGCAGTGCACCGCATGTTCATGGGGAACCTGGTGCTAAATAATTCGTACACGACCCGATTCTGGTTCAAGGTTTCGTAAGTAGCAGGGCAGCTACCTCACTGCAATCTATTGAAAGTCATCCTCTGAACCAAGCTTTTGCCGCAAGGCGCCGCCGCCAAGGGTCTCCATCTTTCCTCCTGCTGTGCCGTGGGGCGCACAGGAAACTCCCATACACCTACAGGGGCGTGCGGGGAGCGCTCTTCTCACCTTTCCTGGTCAGCCTGGTGGACCAGATGGCCTCGGCCCACATGGCGGGGGAAGAGGGGTTTGCAAGCCACCCCAGGGTGTGAGGGGTGGTACCTTAAGCCTGTGCCCCTGGATGGTGGATTGGGGCAGGCACAGCCGCCAGGCCAACTGGCCCGGGGAGTAGGCCCAGATGGCCCGAGTTGTGGCCGGTGGACCAGATGGCCAGAGTTGTGGCTGACTCCTGCATTGGTCTCTGGTCGGGTTCCATAAGCCCCCACCTTGCGGGGGCTTAATAGTCACCGTGGAAGTGTCTGCCAGGCACCAGCCCGAGTGCGCGGATGTGGCGTGTTAAGCCCCAGGCAGGGCGGGGAAGAGACGCGACAGCTTAAACCCCCTCCCTAGAGTGCGGGGGTGGTACCTTAAGCCAGTGCCCCTGGACGGTGGGATCGGATCAGGCACAGCCGGTGGGCTGCCGGGCAATCTGGCCCGGGTAGTAGGCCCAGTTGGCCCGAGTTGTGGCCGGCGGATCAGATGACCTGAGTTACGGCTGGCTCCTGCATTTGTCCCTGGTCCATAAATCCGCACTGCATAGGGGCTTAAAAGTTGGCGTGGAAGTGCCACCCTGCGGCCTGCAAGGCGGCCTGGGCGCAGTTACCGGCCTTGGTTCCATGGTGTTCATGGGTTGCTCCCGGTCCTCGGCCAATTGTCACCCGTGTGTGGTCAGGTCCAAAACGGGGTGCGTGTGTCAAGGGCTGTCCGGAGAGGGCCCCTTAACTCCACAGGGCTATAACCGCTTATAGCGGATGGCCTCGAGTTCCATGGCATTTGTGGGTTGCTCCCGGTCCTCAGTCCAGTGCCACCCGTGTCCGGTCAAGTCCAAGAAGGGGTGCATGTGTCAAGGGGCACCCTGAGCGAGTCCTTTCCTCCACTTGGCGGTAAATGTGCTCGCAGTGGCCGCCTCCGAGTTCCACAGTGTTTGTGGGCTAGTCCCAGAGGGAAAGGCTCTAATGTGATAGGAAAAGCTCCAAGGGGGGCCCGGGCAGAGATCAAGGGAGATGGCCGTACTGCTGCCCCGGCCTTGGGTGCCTGTCTCAAGCCTGGGTTTGAAAGTCCCAGAGCCCAGTGGTGGTCGCGTGGAGCCCTGGTGGGGTCCCCATTGCTCCCAACAGGGAAAGGCTCTAAAGGGGCCCTGCTAAAGCTCCAGGGTGGCTGTGGGGAGGTGCTGGCCCCCGGCCTTGGGCACCTGTCTGACATCTGGGTCGACTGTCCCCCAAATCTGGTGCTGGTCGTGGGAGTCCTGTCCCGCCCCAGACGGAAAAGCTCTAATGTGGTGGGAGAAGCACCAAGGTTGCCACGAGCCCGAGTACAAGGGTGGCTGGGTCTGCTGTCCCACCCGGCCTTGGGCGCCAGCCTCGTGTGTTTGGGTGGAGAGCCCCCAATCCCAGCAGTAGTCGCAGGCCACCTCAGTGGGGTCCCCATCCCTCCATATAGGGAGAAGCTCTAAAGGTGCCCTGCTAAAGCTCCAGGCCAGCTGGGGGGGGGGGGGGGGGGGGAAGAGGTGGGTGCTGTCCCCCCACCCCAGCATTGGGCGCCTGTCTCACTTGTGGGTCGACTGTCCAAGGCAGGCGAGAAACCTCTTATGTGGATGGGGGGAAAAAGCTCTATGGTGGCCTGGCCAGAGCTCGAGGATGATCATTAGTGCTGGCCCATGCCCTTTGGCACCTGCCGGTCCTCGGTCAGGCGAGGGGCCAAAGGCCCTTCATGTCCAGGCCCAATGGAATGCATTGCCCTACCAGACGGCCGCTCTCCAAGCCCGGCCATCTGGTCAGGCAATGCATTCCAATGGGCCTGGACGTGAAGGGCCTTTGGCCCCCCGCCTGACAAATGGTCGTTGGCCATAGGAACGAAGGACTAGATGGCCGGGCTGCTCTGGAAGTCCCAATGGGCGTCAATTTGAAATTTCTCTCCAGTTGGGTCTATAAGGAGCCCGGACGCTTTTGCCGAGAGGTCCCACTCTGTGACTATCGGTACACAGATTATAAGAAAGCTTAGTCACATTCCTCCGGATTACTATAGACTGGGTGAGAGGGACCTGTCTGCGCTCCTCTTGGTTCTAGCTGCCTGAAGCCGGGCTCGGTGGCGAAACCACTGCAACACCCCAGGCCAACCAGGGCGTGGGGGGCGTGCCCCACGCGATGCCCCTGCAGAGACCGGCCTGCTCGGGTGCTGTTATGTGGGGTGCTAACCCCTTCTGTCAACACACCGGTGGTGGTGTGCGGGCAAACCCCCTACCGCTTCAAGTTGTGCCTGGGCCTCTCCCTCCCACCCACGCCGTGGCATGGTGGAGGAGGCCGAACCGCCGGCGCCCATGCGACCAACCTGTCAACCCAATCCGCATGCGTCGGGGGATGCTCTTTAATGCTCCGGTTCCCGCAGACGGCCCCAGAGGGTGCGAAAGTCAGCTCTGAGGTGGGTGCGTGGCGCCCTCGTTGGCACCCTCCCGCAGGTGTGGCTACCTGGTTGATCCTGCCAGTAGCATATGCTTGTCTCAAAGATTAAGCCATGCACGTGTAAGTACACACGGCCGGTACAGTGAAACAGCAAACGGCTCATTAAATCAGTTATAGTTCCTTTGATCACGCCAACTGTTACTTGGATAACTCTGGTAATTCTAGAGCTAAGGCATGCCTTTCAGCGCAGACCTCCCGGGATACGTGCATTTAATCAGACCAAGACCAATCCGGGCTTGCCGGTCGCTTTGGCGACACTAGATAACCTCGGACTGATCGCATGACCCGTAACGGCGACGATGCATTTGGATGTCTGCCCTATCAACTTTCGATGGTACTTTCTGTGCCTACCATGGTGACCACGGGTAATGGGGAATCAGGGTTCGATTCCGGAGAGGGAGCCTGAGAAACGGCTACCACATCCAAGGAAGGCAGCAGGCGCGCAAATTACCCATTCCCGACTCTAGGAGGTAGTGACAAAAAACAACAATACAGGACTCTTCGAGGCACTGTAATTGGAATGAGTACACTTGAAATCCTTTAACGAGTAACAATTGGAAGGCAAGTCTGGTGCCAGCAGCCATGGTAATTCCAGCTCTAATAGCGTATATTAAAGTTGCTGCAGTTAAAAAGCTTGTAGTTGGATCTTGGGATCGAGATGGCGGTCTGCCGCGAGGCAAGCTACTGCCTGTCCCAGCCCCTGCCCCTCAGCGCCCCCTTGATGCTCTTGACTCAGTGTCCTGGGGGTTCAAAGCGGTTACTTTGAAAGAAATTTGAGTGTTCAAAGCAGGCCGGTAGCCTGAATACTTCACCCAGGAATATTAGAACAGGACTCGGTTCTATTTTGTTGGTTTTCGGAACTGGGGCTATGATTAAGAGGGACGGCCGGGGGCATTCGTATTGTGCCGCTACAGGTGAAATTCTTGGACTGGCGAAAGACAAACCAAAGCATTAGCCAAGAATGTTTTCATTAATGAAGAACACAAGTCTGAGGTTCGAAGATTATCCGATACCATCGTAGTTCCGACCATAACCGATGCCGACTAGCGATCTGGCAGTGTTTTCCCATGACCCACCGAACAGCTTCCGCGAAATCAAAGTCTTTGGGTTCCGGGGAAGTATGGTTGCAAAGCTGAAACTAAAGGAATTGATGGAAGGGCACCACCAGGAGTGGAGCCTGCGGCTTAATTTGACAACACCGGAAACGTCACCATGGCCAGACACGGAAAGGATTGACAGATTGATAGCTTTTTCTCGATTCTGTGGGTGGTGGTGCATGGCCGTTCTTAGTTGGTGGAGCGATTTGTCTTGTTAATTCCGATAACGAACGAGACACCTCCATGCTAACTAGTTACGCAACTCCCAGCGGTTGGCGTTCGACTTCTTAGAGGGACAAGTGTCATTCAGCCACACAAGATTGAGCAATAACTGAGCAATAATTGGTCTGTGATGCTCTTAGATGTCAGCGGCTGCACGCGTGCTACACTGAACGGATCAGCGTGTGTCTACCCTTCGTCGTCAGGTGCGGCTAATCCGCTGAACCCCGTTCGTGATAGGGATTGCAATTATTTACCATGAATGAGGAATTTCCACTAAGTGCGGGTCATAAGCCCGCGTTGATTAAGTCCCTGCCCTTTGTACACACCGCCCGTCGCTACTACCTATTGGATGGTTTAGTGAGGTCCTCAGATCGGCCCCGCCGGGGTCGGCAATGGCCCCGGCAGAGCGAGTAAAAAATGTGTACAGGTTGGGTTAGTCTGCTGGGGATGTCCCCCGACTGGGGAGAGGGAGCCCTGAGCGGCCCCCATCCTCTCCTCACCGAGCTGGCCCCTGAACCACGGTGCCAGACATGGGCGTGCTCCTCCACCCTGAACCGCCAGCAGTTGAGTGCTGGTGAGCGCGGGACACCTCCCCAGGCGGATAGAGGCCCGGCATGCTGGGCGATCCCTGGGCCATGGTGCAGACAGGGGTCGAGATTCTGGCTGCCCACGTCCGTCGGCGAGCGATGGCCAGGCCCGCTGGCATAGTGGGCGACCTTCCCTCTTGCCCAGGTACCTGGAGCTCACCCACATGCGGTCAAGCTGGTGTTTGAAGACTCTAGCGATACCACTCGACCCCCCCCCCTGCATGTGCAATCTCTGGCCCACCTCTCCGTCTGGCCCCCAAAAGGGGAGTGGCAGAGGGGGTCAGGGAAGGATGAGCAGGATCGGGCTGGCAGCAGAGCGCCATGCCTCCGTCGCCATGGCAGGCGGGCAGGCTTCCCGGGCTGAGCGCCTGGACATATTTTGTTTTAAAACTCTGATGATGGTCTCAGCCGACTCCCAAGTGGGGAAGCTAGACGGGGCGCTGGACTGTCTCGCCGCGGCGGGCGGGACACGTGGCACTGCCTCCCCACTGGCCTCTTGTCCTAGCAAATTTTCGTTCCATTTTGCTTCTTCAATTTCTTATGAAGCGTTTTTTTAACGTTATTTTTATTGCCATTTTAAAGTTTTGAACATTAACATTAATAATCCTCTTCCCCGACGACCTTTCGCCTCCCCGTCCCCGTCTGCCCTGGATCACTGCGCTGAATATCTTCTGAGGCAAATTAACAGGGTATAACGGGTCGTAGTCTGTAGTATATTCAATAGTCTTACTCTCTGAGGACACCATATTTCATGGTAGTCTTTGTGCAGGAAGTTCAGGACGGCGTCTCACTCGTTCTAGAATTTAGCGTAATCCTGTATAGTGCATGTTACCCATTCCAGTGAAGTGTAATACCAAATCCTTGCTATTCATTCCTGTTCTCTGGGGATCGCGGTTTGTTTCCACTTTTGCACATTTAGGGAGAGGGCCGCCATGCTTAGGACTATATATGCTTTCCTCTGTGGTTAAGTCAGGAGTGTGTTCAGCACGTCACTTAGGCCCAGCATAGCTTCTTCATATTCTCTCTGTATTTGGGGACCAAAGATGAGAACGGTTTTAGGATGGGGCAGGACCACCAGACTTGGAGCCACGTGCCCACTTCTTTGAAGCCCCACCAACACATCTGGGATAGCGAGGGGTATATTTTTTTTTTTTAGGTGCCATTGCACCAGTATCCTAGTCCACATTTCCCTGACCTGCATCCCTCTCATCAATTTGGGGATTCCCTGCCACACTTCCCACCACTGTTCTTCGGAGATCGGGAGGGGCAGCGTGTCTGCCCATTGTTTCATATAGAGCCACTGGACCCGTGCCTCTGGCATGGTGAATAATTTGTACATTTTACTAATCATTTGTCTATCACCAAAATTTGTTAGCAAGTACCTTTCTAGTGGAGTGAATTCTCTGGTGGTGGATTGTTTCATATCTCGGGAAGAGAGCCAGTGCCGCAGTTGAGCATAGCGGTACCTATCCTCCTCCCACATACCCATGAGAATGATCGGTGCACATGTGAGTACTAAGTATACCCCTTGGAGTCCCCCTTTAGTTCATGCCATGTATCTGGTAATGCCATTATGTTTATGCTAGCCTGTAGTTTACTAGATGGGCCTTTAGATGTGGGCGTCCTGTCCATGCTTCTGTCTGTGGATGGCTGCCACGCCAAGTTAAAATCCTGTCAGTATTAGCTGGCCTGTTGTGAACTGGTCTAGCTTCTCCAAAAACCCCTGCAAGTATCCGTCCTGCCCTGAGTTGGGGGCGTACACCATGGTGATTGTGAGAGTCTCGCCCCCCCCCATCCCATTGTAGCTGGACGAAGAGGAATCTGCCTTCCTTGTCGGCTTTTGCGCCTATTATTTGGACGTCAGGTAGGTGTCTAAACGTTATGAGGAGCCCTCAAGCCTTGCTCTGGTCATTGGCCTGCAGAACCTGGGGGTACCCTCTGAACTACATTCTGCGTTTGTCTTGCTTATGGATATGGGTCTGCTGGAGCATCACAATGTTGAGCTTTGTATCTTGGAGGAGGTTCTCCAGTTTCCGTCTCTTAGCCGGTGTGTTTAGTCCTCTAACATCGAGTGTTAGTATTTGGATCCCTTTTTGGCTACCGATACCCCGTAACGCCCTAGAGTAACCATGTTGCAGCGATCTCCCTCTCCCCCTCCATTCCCCCCCCCACTCACCCTTCCGGCTGGACTCGGCTCAACTTCCCTAGGCCGTAACGTTGTCCTAGGTTGCCGGGTCTCGTTCCCATCCCGGAGAATAACTGTGCGGGAGAGCCATTCCTCTGCTCTCCCCAGTTTCCAAGATCCGTCACCATCCTCCCCGTCTCCCCGAATCGACCCTTAGGCTCACATTCCTCTTGTAACCCCACCGGGTCTTAACCCTCGTCTCGTGATCCCCAGCGCTGCTGTTAAGTGGATGGCCTATTCTGCCTGGGGGCTTCGGTTGCTGCCCCCCTGTGTCACACAATTGCTTGCGCCTTGTCTTAGACCCCTCTACTACTTTTGTCCACTCCCATGGCTTCTCTTGATGGCTTTCATGTTTTGGCCTCCTATTATGTCTTCACCTTCTTCAATATTCAGGATCTTGAGTTCCTCATCCAACATGGTGATGTGGTGTTGGCGCCCTTCCCACTTGAAGACCATTACAAAGGGAATGTCCACCTGTATCTTATCTGAGCTTTGGTAAGGGCTTTGGTCACCAGGCCCTTTTGCCTCATCTTTGTTATTGTGCATTTGGTTAGGTCCTGGAAAAGTTATATGACGGTGCTGTTCACCTTTATCAGGATTGCTTTCCTCGCCGCTTGGAGGATCGCTTCTTTTAGGTCATATCGCTGTAAAGCCATTTCCACTTCTTACCTGGCCCCGGGTTCTTCTTGCTGTGGACCCAAGGAGTAAATTCTGTCTATAATCATTTCTGCCCAAGCCTCTGTCACGGGGGCACAACTTACGGCCCAGTTGCAGCCTGCCATGCTATTTTGTCCGGCCCGCCAGCAACAAAGACTTTCCTAATGGAGGGTGGCCCGCAAGCAGCATTGGCCGCCCTCCATTAGGAAAAGATTTTGTTATTCTTTTGGGCCGTACAAAACACTAACCCTCATTGGCTCAGTGCACACGCACCACGTCTTTCCTACGAGCCACGTAGTGCGTGTGTGCTGCAGCTGCCATGGTCAGCAAGGGGGGGGGTGGTGGTGAGTGAGAGAGAGAGAGAGAGAGAGAGAGAGAGAGAGAGAGAGAGAGAGAGAGAGAGAGAGAGAGAGAGAGAGAGAGAGAGAGAGAGAGAGAGAGAGAGAGAGAGAGAGAGAGAGAGAGAGAGAGAGAGAGAGAGAGAGAGAGAGAGAGAGAGAGAGAGATTTCCCCCCCCCCCTAGTGAATCCCCCAGCAGCTTTGCTGGATTTCTGGAGTTTCTTTTTCCACCTGGTAAGAGTGTACATCCTTTTTTTTCACTCTTACATGTGTTTTGGCCTATGTGTTTTTACTCATTGTGTGATCTTAGGCACTGGAGCACACCACTCCAAGTGCCCCTGTTCTTGTATGGGTTACACAGCACCTTCAGTGTAGTAACCCAGGGTTGTCTTTTAGACTTCCCTCTGACTCCATTTACCTGGGGCTGACTACTGTCCCACAGAGGAAGGTAAAGTTGCCATTTACTTTACATAGTCATTTTTAACACAGACCCAGTACACCCCATTTTACATGGAGTACTGGAAAGGGCTAATCTGTACCCCTTTGCTGTCTGTACCTCCCTGAGCATTGTTTTGCTCTTTTAACAATTAGACTTGGCTGGTGGAAGTGGTATCTACCCTAACTTTTCTACCGCGATTATATTAGATAAACGTGGTACTGTTCTTGGCTATTATATTAGCCTCGAACATAAACCCGCTTGTCCAAATCGTCTTTCTTTTGGCTCCGGTTGGGTTTATTCACCATTTCTTTTTTGTTAAAGTCCTTCTTGTGTTTTACTTTGCGCGGCAAACTTGGTTCGCCTTCTTTGTTCACCGTCTTTTGGCGGGCTTCTGCAGAAAAGCCCTTCTCTTGGCGCCTGGGTGTCTAGGTAGACTGAATGTGGGGAAGGGGTGTAGTCACCCCCTGCACAGGGTATCCTTGGAAACCCGAGTCGCACTTTGCCACAATTGGCTGAGGTGGTTGTCCCGGATGGACAACCCCCCTGCTGCGTGATTGACAGCCAGGCTGTGTGAATGGGGGGTTTGCGCATAAAAGGCAGGTCTCTTGGGCTAGAAGTCAGTCGCCTCTGGAACTAGAAGGAACCGAAGGGAAGCGGAAAGAACGACGACTGCTGCAACTACCCCATCCCGGTGAAGCCCTGCTGCAGTCCTGAGCTATCCTCCCTTCAATGACTAAGAGGAGATCCAGTCCTGAGTCTTCTTCCCTTGGGCCTGGTGGGGATAACCAGCTCATCTTCTTCAGCCAGAGATCTCTGCAGTGGTCGAAATCGCTGCACACTGCTGTAGTGGTCCGGATAGCCACCTGCTGAGCCTCTCCTGTTTTTAAGGAGCACACCTTTTCGTTGTCGCTTCTGCCGGCTTCATCCCTGTGTGGTGCAGACCCCCCTTCAGACGTCCTCCTTCACAACGAAGCTCCAGGAATCGTGGGTCTGAGGGAAACCAACAGGAACAACTGCCAGGGCACCAGCTGCATCGTTGGAATAAGGTACTGTGTTCTACTCGAGGAAACTGGGTGAATCCCTTTTCTTCATCTTCAAGGCTCGTCCTTGTCTTCCCTCCTTCTTATAACTTTTGCTTCTGAACATTTGACAATATCCAAGTACTCTTTGGCTACACTGAATCGTGAACTGTCTAGCGGTGTGATCTTCGGCACAGGTCTCCAGTGTCACCTAAACCTGGCTCCGACCCTTTGACTTTTGAACTCCTGTTTCTGAGTGTTTCTCGATCCTGTCTGCCTAACCTAAATATTGCCTGTGATTTTTTGCCTCCAACTCCCTCTGGGTATCTCAGGTGCCAAGTGTGTTTTTGCCCCGGTAGCATTTCATGTCAAAGGATACGCGTTTATTAAGTAGACCGAACTGTCAAAAAGTGATTTGCAACTGTATCCACGGTATCGTGTTTTGTGCATAACACTGGTTAATTCAAACAGAGGGTACTTATCTTGAGACTTACTATACAAAGTGAATTGGTTAGTTGTATAATATTTAACGTGTGGTTTTGCTTACAGTTTAATAGAGGTGTTGCGTTTATAACTGATGGTTTAAAAATAAATGTACTTATATTTTTTACCTGAAACCTTGAGTCAGTGTTTGCTTGAGTCAGAGTAATTGTGGTCCCTTTGTGTAATCTCTGCTACTGCTCATATACTCTTGAGATAAGCCGGGCTTCTCTGCTACTGCTACCACTATAACTTAGTAGTACAGGCTTGTACCAAAGGTAAAACTTGTATTGCCACCTGTAGTCTTAATCAGGTGTAGTGGTCCCCAAGGGCACTGCACAGGATTCTGCCTAACAGCCGGTATGTTTGTTTTTGTATGTATGCTGAGATGTGGGGGGTGTCGGGTTTGTATGGTTGTTTGTATGTGCAGTGTATGTTGAGATGGGTAGTGGGGGCGTGTCGGGTCGGTCTGCATGTTTGTTTTTGAATGTATGTGCAGTGTATGTTGAGATGTGGGGGGTGTCGGATCTGTGTTTGTATTTGTGTGGATGGGCAGTGTATGCTGAGATGGGGGTGGGTGGGGTTCGGGTCTGTATGGGTGTTATTGTATGTATGTGCAGTGTATATTGAGATGGGGAGGGGGGTGTCAGGTCTGTCTGTATTTGTGTGGATGGGCAGTGTATGTTGAGATGTGGGGGTGGGTGGGGTGTTGCGTCTTTCTGTGTTTTTGTGTGTATGGGTAGTGTATGCTGAGATGGGGTGGGGAGTGTCGGGTCTGTATGTTTGTTATCGTGTGGATGGGCAGTGTATGCTGAGATGGGGGTGGGAGGGGTTCAGGTTTGTATGGATGTTATTGTATGTATGTTGAGATGTGGGAGGGCGTCGGGTCTGTATGTTATTGTGTGGATGGGCAGTGTATGCTGAGATGGGGGTGGATGGGTTCTGGTCTGTATGGGTGTTTGTTTTTGAATGTATGTGCAGTGTATGTTGAGATGTGGGAGTGGGTGGGGTGTCAGGTCTGCCTGTGTGTTTGTTATTGTGTGGATGGGGGGGTCTGTATGGGTGTATGTATGCATGGTGTATGCTTGTTAGCTTGTATGCTGGGTTGGGGTTTCGGGTCTGTATGGGTGGATGGTGTATGCTTGTTAGTTTGTATGCTGAGATGGGTGTGGTGAGTGGGGCCCATGGGGCATAGTGTTTGATTGAGGGGTGGGCCATAGTGTTTGATTGAGGGGTGGGGCCAATGGGGCATAGGGTTTGGTTGAGGGGTGGGGGCCATGGAGCATAGCGTTTGTTGAGGGGTGGGGCATATGAGGCATAGTGTTTGTTGAGCGGTGGGGCCCATGGGACATAGTGTTTGGTTGAGGTGTGGGGGCATAGTGTTTGGTTGAGGGGTGAGGGCCATGGGGAATAGTGTTGCACTCCGCAATAGTGATCCCAATAGTAAAGCTAAAACAGGCAGTTGGGAGATGTACATCCTTTGCTTTTTGTGGCAACCTGACTCAACGAAGGCCACCTCTAGGCCAACCTAAACAGAAAAGTAAAGCAGTCCAAAATAAGGCAATGTCCAATCAAGGGTCAAGGTCAATATATATACTTTAATTAAACAGACAATATGGAATTACTGAATAGAAATAAACAATAACAATGGAAAATGTGTAGTACAAAATGTAATTTGACAAATAAAGAACGTTACACCTCAAAGACCTATTCTTTTTCCATGTGCTTAATAAAAATAGGGGGTTGAAAACGCCTCTTGCCACGCCCGCCACGCCTACCGCCTGGCCCACATTTACTTTTCGGCCCACTATAGGCAGCATGTAAGTGTAACGCTTACCTGAACTCTGCGGGGACACTATCTGTGGCATTCACTGAGAGTCATTCTTACTGGTGTGGTACAATGAGACGTCTTCCAAGGGTTCTTCTTGGTTGCAGTGGTGATATCTCCAGAAATGGTAAAACAGTAATGTCCCTCTGAAGAAACTCAATGTCAATGATAATCACAATTGTAAATACATGATTAAAGCTGGTTGCTTATAATTATGGAAGAACTGAACTCTTTTTACCTGTAGAATATTTATGGTGAGCTCTCCATCCTGCATCTGGGCAGGGGCGCTTGTTCTGAAGGGTGGGTGTAGATTAGATGGAACTCTTTACCAATATAGGAATCATGGAACCCCTTGCTCCTACACAGTGAGGAGGGGAGTTTGAATTTGTGAAGAATGAATAAGACTCACAAGAAGGCAGCAAATGTCTTTCAGTAATTTACTGCCGTGGAGAGAAGAATCTCAGTACTGTAGAGATTGCAGTGAACACTGAGTAATGTAGAAGCAGAAATATATATACAACGTAGTTCTGAGAATTCGGTTTATAAATAAATAATTCTTGTGAGGGATATTCAAATAGGCGATGAAAAGGAACTTAAACTGCAGTTAGGACTGAAAATCCTGCGAGGAACAGGCTTGAGTGGACTTGAAAATAAGCCTTTGCATTTATTAACTGAAGAAAGCGGTAATGCCAAAACCCCACAAGCTGACTAGAGTTTTTTCTTTGCAGTTCATAATGTCGGAGGCAGTAATATGCGTTCATGAATTGGAACAAACTCAGACTTCTAAAATTCTGTGGCTGCCGAACGCTGCATTCGGTGAAGTGGAAGATTACTTTAAAGTTCAATGAACGGCAGAGCCGTATGACACTTCCGCACACGGAAATAAACAATTACAATTAACCTTGAAGATAAAACATTCCAAAATATCGTTTCCAGATATAACAATTTGAGGCTTTTGAATTAAGTGATTTCTGCCGAATTTCCGGAAGAAACTGAATGAAAAATGATACTTGCTATTCTGTTGCACTGACTTCAACGATGCGAGTGCTGGATTGCTGACAGTTGAGAGGAATACAATACGGAGCGACAATGAATGGACTAAGGGCACAATGGGTGACAATAGATACGGGACAAGAACAACTGACCTAATAGGAAAACATGAGAGGACAGTAGAGAGAAAAAACTGAAAGATTCTGTGGAAACTGTGATGACAGGAATATGACTGGAACCGCAGTAAGCGTTGCACTGCTGAGAAGCAGAAACAACGCGAAGCGCGGAATACACGGAGGGAGGGGCTTAAATAGGGAGTTGAGCGAAAGGCATAGAACAACACAGCCACCTACAGAGTGTCCACTAGGAGGCCATTTTAGGTAATCAGGAAGTATTACTTTCCTCATTGAGTTCCATTGAACTGTGTAATCTGTGCATGAGCCAAGAGTGATACAAAGATGTCCAAGTCCTTTTAGAGGCTAAACGTGATTCTTTACCTGTGATCATGACTGTAAGCTACTTTCGGCCCTCAGTCAAAAATCAGTTGTGCACCCCTGCTCTATGTCCAGCAAATCTTTGAACACGTGCTGCATTGTTTCCCTGAGGTTGGCTTTGCTCATACTTTCTGGCAGCCCTTTCACCCTGATGTTGGACCTTCGAGCGGTTCTCCACGTCCTCTGCTTGGAACTCCAGGTTGTGTGTCGCTACCGCCAGCTGCTACGCTAATACATCCATGTTCCGGGTGTCTTCAGTGAGTTCTTGAATGGCGTTTTCATTTGTATCAACTGTCACCCAATTCAACTATGCCGCATTTGATTTCCTGCAGGGATTGTGAAAGTTCTGTGTGTATTAGGCTTAACTGTGTTTTAAGGGTAGACGTCGTTTGGTCACTGAATGCCTTAAAGCAATGTTGCAGCACCTCGCTGGTGACCTCTTGCCCCCGTGGCAGCGTTGGGGGTTCCCCCAACACCTGCCTCTCCGTCACCGCTGGATCCTCTTCCTCCAGGGCATCCCCCTCCTGGGGGGACCCTCTTTGGCCTCCTTGGGCTTGTTGCGCAACATTGCCGGTGATGGAGAGTGCCTGTCCGCACCTTACTGTGGGGGGCTTCCCCCCCAGGCCTCTGAGGTTCATCTTGACCCTGAGGTATTGGCCAGTTGTTCTGTATGAAGGGGATGCTCCTTTCTCCATTCTGTGCGCCGCAGGGGTCTAGGTCCCATTTAGAGCCTGGGTTGGTTGCCCGCTGGTAGCCGTGGGGCTAGTATGATCAAAGGTGACCTTGAAGTGGTCAAGGTCGTGGTGTCACACTGGCCGGGAGCCCAGGAGCTTCTTGAATTTCTTCCCGGGGTGCCCCCCATGCTCCCACCGCTCCTGGGCCTCCAAGTACGCTCTTGACCCCCTGGGTGTTCCTTCTCAGTTAATCTTGCATGGCAGGGTTAGTTTTCATGAGGGTGGGCGGAGCAGCGCTCTCCTGCGGAGTCCTATGCTGGGGGATGGGGGCACGCGCCGCCCGTTGGCCGGGGGGATGCTGCAGGAGACCTAGTGCTGTCGCCCTTCTATTACTGCAGTTTGCCTCTGATGTTGCTGAATGGTATGGGTTTGGGCCTTTGCCAGGGACGGGGACCGGGTATGCTGCGGGTCTCTCTGCCATAGGGGGGCCCCTTCCAAGCATAGGTTATGGAGCATTGGGACAGATGCTTTCATAAACCTCCATGTCCGTTGTTTGGGAGGGGAGCGGCTTGCGTGCATCTGCTTCGTGGCTTCCGACTCCCTCAATTGTGGCTGCTTACCCTCGGCCAGCTGGGGCGCATCACAGCTCATGGAGGCCCTGCGTCACATGGAGCCTGGCTTGCTGAATGGGGCCGAAGCGGGCACAGGATTTCAGGGGAATACTACCTGCTCCCCCTCCTTAGTTTTGTAGCTCGGTGTCCAGGCTGTGCCGGCTCTGCTGGATTGCCGCACCGAGCTGTGGTGAGTGCGCTAGCGCGTCCTGGCGGGCGCACTGGTCCGGCAGCCTTGTCTCCCCCGGTCAGATGCCAGGGCTCCGCTGTGGTTCGCTCACACTCCCCAGTCTCGCCTATGTTGCTGTGGCTGAACGGGCACCCGCTTCTTCTGCAGCACCTGCGGGGGTTCTCTCAGATCTCTTCCGGCTCAGCTGCCAGTCTCCAAACATGCATCTCTGCTGGCGGTCTTGGGTCCGCTCACTCTGCCCCTCTCTACCTTCAAACTCTGCAGTGGATTCTTGGGGGCCACTTGGTTCTCGGGTTGTTCCCTTTGATTTTGCTGCCGTGGGGTCTTGTTTTTACCGCTGCTTATTGCTCCTTTTTCGGGTCGCCGGGTTCCAGGTGTGCTTCAGAAAATTATCAAGTGTTTCTGAGTTCACACATTTTTAGTATTGGTTCACAAAACAAGCAATACTACAAGTCAGAAACTGAGCCATGGTACACAGGATGTTATGCTGACGGCCTAAACAGACATACTTAGCATGTGTAAATAAGGAAAATAAACGTGAGGAATGGCAAGTATACCATTTTTGAAATAGCACAGGCAGACTTTTTGAAGGGTAGGTGACTTGTGCAGGTTACAAAATCATACATTACCTAAATCAGCAACTAAATGTAGGTCACATTTGGGAAATGAAAGGGTTGTCTAACAAAGTGCAGTAGCAAATGTATGAAAACGTTATTAAAACCAAGTGAAAACGAATGTCATACCTTCCCAGAGGTGTCCCGACGAAAACTGTACCTCACATGTGTGCGTGCACCTGCCTGGGCGCAAAGGGAAAAGGCTAAACCACTGGTAACCCAGGTGTTCTGGGAGAGCAGACTCGTACCTCATGTGTGGGTGCACCTACCTGGCTGAAAAAGAAAAAGTGTCGACCGTCTTCAAGTCCAACAGCAGTCCCAAGGAGTCCCGGCAGGGTCCCCAGCCGTCCCAAAAAAAAAATCTGTAATGCTGCTTAGCCAGAGCTCCAGGATGGTTGGGGGTGATGTCCCTGGCCTTGGATGACTCTACCATGTGGGTCCCCCATCCCCAAGCACAGCGGCACTCCCAGCCCCGGTAGGGTCTCCGACCTTTCCCGGACGTAGAAACTGTAACAGCTCCAGGATAGTTGGGGGTAATGTTCCTGGCCTTGGGCAGTTGTCTCCCATATGGGGTGACCATCTCCAAGTGCAGCGGCTGTCCCAGGGAGACCCGGCAGGGTCCCCTTCCCTGAGGGTGTGGGACCCTGCCGGGGTTTCCTGGAACCACTGCGGGACGGTCAACCCACATGAGAGACAGCCACCCAAGGCCGGGGACATCACCTCCAACCATCTTGGAGCTTTGGATGGCCTGTGGTACAGCTTTTCCCCCAACAAGGGAGCCTCGGCAGTGTGCCAATACCTCCCACAGAGGAAAAACCTATAACACGGCCCAGCCAAAACTCCAGGACGGCTGGAGGTGATGTCCCCGGCTTTCAGCATCGCGAGTCTACCATCCCCAAGTGCAGCGGCAGCCGCAGGGAGCCCTGTAGGGTTCCCTTTACAGAGCAGAATTGTATAATGCAGGCCAGCCCAGAGCTCCAGCATGGTCAGGGGTGCTGTCCCTGGACTTGGGTGGCTGTCTCCCATAGGGGTCGACCGTCCCCAAGTCCAGCGGTAGTTATGGGGAGCCTGGGCAAGGTCCCCATTCCTCTCCAGATGTAAAGGGCCCCCATTCCTCCCATAAGGCAAAATATGTAATGCAGCACAGCCAGAGGTGCAGCTTGGGCTTGCGGACAGTCAACCCACATGGGAGACAGCCGCTGCCAGGGAAACACCAATGTTTTGCTGGCATGGGGGGCAATTTGTGGCCAGACCCTGCATTTGTGTCCCAGCCCACCAAAATACGTCCCCAGACTGGCCAATCCTGTAGAATAAAAAAATTACTCTCATAACGTTGCAGCTCCTCGTGTAAAAAAACCCTGTGAACAAAACAAAAAATATTCATTACCTATGTTCAGCCCAGAAAAAACAAATCATAACTATCACGCTCCAATCACTGCCCCTCCCTTTCAAGCAATCCCTGGTGGTGACCCTCACACCCCAGTAAAAACACATTTACCCCTTGCTAGGGGCAGATTTTTATTAAGAATATTAATGACCATAACACCAGTTAACAGTATAATTATAGGTTTATGGATTTTGGTCGACCACACCCCCAAACTGGTTGAAAATTCCCTGCCCCCTCCACCTCAATTTTTCTAAACATTTTTTATGCCACCAAAGGCCACATTAGATAGTGTAAGGGTGGGAGGTGGGTGGTGGAGGGGTGACCTACCCCACAATCCGACATTTAAAAAATATTAGGTACAAAGCATTTGGAAAAATCCAACTGGTTCAGGTTCATTTTGAACACAGATCCATAATTATGCCACTGGCTAAGATATCTTACAGTTTGGTCCAATTAAATGGTTATAATAAATCTTGAATATGATAAATATGTAAGAACCATGAACTGATTATTGTTAGTAATAAATGAAAATAAGGCCTACTTTAACAATATAAATACTTTCATGGAATATAAATGACTGAAAACATGAAGCCGTCAATGAAAAGAATTACATATCGAGTACAACAATGAACTCAGTGACAGCATAAAAAAGGAGAGAAATGTGACCATGTTTCTAGGTGGACACATGGGAAAAAGGAACATGCACACATGGCAGAAAGGTCCTTTTGTCTAATGGGAACCAGCCCACTCAGACTGAAGCAGCTATTTCCCGTTAGAGAAATGGCCCTCCGACCTGGAGATGCAGAAAGGTCCCTTTGTCTAATGGGAACTCGGCCACTCACACTGAAGCAGAGAAAACATGCCCTCCGACCTCGAGAGGCAGAAAGGTCCCCTTGTCTAATGGGAACTAGCCCACTCACAATGAAGCAGCTATTTTCCATTAGAGAAACGGCCCTGCGACCTGGAGAGGCAGAACGGTCCTTTCCTCTAATGGGGAACTAGCCCACTCACACTGAAGCAGCTATTTCTCATTAGAGAAACGGCCCTCCGACCTGGATAGGCAGAAAGGTCCCCTCTTCTAATGGGAACTAGCCCACTCACACTGAAGCAGCTACTTCCCATTAGAGAAACGGCCCTCTGACTTGGAGAGTCAGAAAGGTCCTCTCGCCTAATGGGAACTAGCCCACTCACACTGAAGACCTATTTCCCATTAGAGAAACGGCACTCCGACCTGGAGAGGCAGAAAGGTCCTCTTGTGTAATGGGAACTAGCCCACTCACACTGAAGCAGCCCTTTCCCATTAGAGAAACTGCCCTCCGACCTGGAGAGGCAGAAAGGTCCCCTTGTCTAATGGGAACTAGCCCACTCACACTGAAGCAGCCATTTCCCATTAGAGAAACGGCCCTCCAACCTGGAGAGGCAGAAAGTGTTGTATCTCACTACCGGCACTGGTCTTTGTGGCGCTGTGGTAGGTCTTATTATGCCATATTCCTTGCCAGTCCTAAAACGGCCGCCAAAGGATCCCATTCTAGTGTAGCTGAACGGTCAAGCTCTGCCGATTCTGTACTTCCGCGTTCATGCGGTCACGTGACAGTATTTAGATGCAAGAATTATGCATCTCCTCGCGTTGCTACTCCTCTGAAAGACGCTACGTGAGTTAATTCCTAGGATCTTACTTCCCCTTTCCCTTGCCTTTCTGAAACTAACTTTGTGTCTCTTTAGGTCTTTTTCTTCCGTGAAGCCACCCGCGCTGCCGCCTCCGAATCGGAGCCAGCACAGCACCGCTAGATACCTCCCTCCGCTGAATCACAGAGTTGAGCCATACGCTCGTATTTACTCCCTCTACTCCTTTTAGATAGGAAATTCCAACCGTTAACGCCGCTTTACCATTCTAAGCGCCTGAACGTAAATTATAATCCTTGATCTCAGGAATCATTCATCCCGAACTCTGTCCATTTCAGATCATCCTGCATTAGGTCCCAATACACCTTTCGTTGTAGTCTCTGGACGACAATATTCGACTACACGTAGGTTTTCCAAGAAACTCACAGTTTCTGCTCCATGGCGATTCTGCTATCATACTGACATCTCTCATCTTACCCTTTTCTTGGTGCAGAATGCTGCAAGAAATCCAAGAACACTCATCTAAACCGATAGCAGCTCCTGCTTTATGTAAGAAATGCTTCTTACTCCAGTGCATTGATATGACTCTGTTTTCTATTCACTTACCATTCTGCCAATCAGATCTTCCGTGAAGGACTCTCCATTTCAAAGCTTATATCGAGACCAGCCATAATGGTTGCGAAGAGATAGGAGTCACAAAGGAACATCGCACCCTATTCCTGAATCAGGGTTTTCTTCCCCAGAGGGTTTCCCTGGGAGTTGTGCCTTCCTCTGTCCTGGTATTCATCAGGCGAAGGGCTGCAGGACTTTCAGGGGGATTTTTCATTGCCACTAAGATCCTGCCATCTCCCTAGGTTAGTGCTTTTCTGTTTCATTATACTGTGGCATGACAGAAAGGTCCACACGTCTAATGGGAACTAGTCCACTCACGTCTAATAGGAACTAGCCTTCTCAGTGTGAGTAATCTACAACCCATTAATATGCAGGATCTCACCACTAGGGGAGCAAAAAGGGCAATTTCTCTAATGGGAACTAGCCTTCTCAGTATGAGTAGGCTAGTTCCCATTATTCCCATTATTATACATTATTATACAGGACTTGGCCACTAGGGGAGCAAAAAGGGCAATTTCTCTAATGGGATCTAGCCTTCTCAGTGTGAGTAGCCTTCTCAGTGTGAGTAGGCTAGTTCCCATTATTATGCAAATCTTGGCCACTAGGGGCAAAAAGGGTGATTTCTCTAATGGGAACTAGCCTTCTCAGTGTTAGTAGGCTAATTCCCATTATTATGCTGGACTTGGCCACTAGGGGCAAAAAGGGCAATTTCTCTAATGGGAACTAGCCCACTCACACTGAAGCAGCTATTTCCCCATCTGAGAAATGGCCCTAGCAACCAATGGTCCGTTTCTCAGATGGGAACTAGTATCAACCATGGTGCTTCCTCCGTGATTCTCTTCCTAAGCACGTATAGACGTCCTACATGAAAACTTCCCAACGACTTAACAGAAAAACGTGAAAAACATCATGATGCCGTAAAGGCATTTTAGAAAGTACCAGCACTTTTAAACAAACGCATCATGCTATCGGGTCTCATAGGGACTTTAAATGTGTGATTGATAATGAAAGCAATACAAGGCCTCTCTTTAACCTTCTCTTCCACACATTACAAAGGGGCAAATGAACAACGCCTCCCACCCCCGGGGAATGCCAAAATAACCCATGCAGAAGAAAAAAATAACTGAACTGTTATGCTGGAAATTCGTACCAAGATGCGTCTGCATAAACACATATCCCCATCTGCTGCATATAAATCCTCCAAACCCCCTCCCCTCTCCAGCGGGGACGATAACTAACTATTCACTGTACTATTCACTGGAAATCCCATTGGGAAGGGAGGAACTTGCTGCCCCACTCCATAAAACACATTTCCCCGGGGCAAATCGCCCATCTGCATGAGAAAACCCAAAAAAGAACAATTTGCCCGTACTTTTGTAAAACTCACTCCTGATGCACATTACAAACCCTCCAAAATACACAGACGTACCCCTTCCCCAATATTGCCTCACCCCTAATGCACATTACAACCCCCCAAAATAAACAGAAATACACCTTTCCCAATATTGCCTCAGCCCTGTGAGGCACATTGCAAACCCACAAAATAGACAGAAAATACCCCCATAGCTCTCAACTCAACCGCTTTTGGCGGGTGTCACCCGCCTTGTAAACAGGTGAGTCAACCACCAAGCCTCGTGCACGCCCATTCATTTCAATGGGCCTCTCACCCGCCAAACACTAAATCGGGTGATTTCACCCGCCTTTGCATCGAAAAAGGTTGAGAGCTATGTACCCCCTTATCCCGCTCTACATTAAAGTAGCAATCAACATGAGATACATGTAAGACTTACCATAAACATAACGCAAGCACCAAATAACAATCAACTATATGAAATGTGCTTTGTAACGTGGGAATATCTGCCGCCGAGTACTAGCTGCAACGCCTTGCCTAGGAGCCTTGGCTTCCCGCTCGTACAAAAAAAATGACGAAGTGAACGTTGCAGAGCACGTGATGCAGAGCACGTGATGACGTAATGCGGAGCGTTGCTAGGGTCCGTTTCTCGAATGGGAACTAGACGCTATCCTATACGAACGTCATCTCCCGATTCCAGGCAGCATCAGGTGAGGGCATGCGATTCAGCTTTTGTAGTGAATTTTATATGCATTTCTTTTAGCATCCATTCACTTAGACGTTCTCACCCTTTTGTTATATTGTTAAGAGGAGCCCTTTTGCAACCTCTGGAAATGTACGTTGAAGCTGTAATTCGTTGTATTCTACTTACCGCATGTAGAAATTAAACATTATAAGTACGTGACTTTCTAAACAACTGGTTTTTAAATTACACATGGCAGCCTTTTGTTGTTGGTATTGTAGACGCAGTAGCTGCTGCGAAGCTCATTTACGGTATGGTTCAGGTCATGGAATGCTCGCAGACACAGTAACTGCTGTGCAGGTACTACACAGACCCTGCTCTGGTGTAAGTGACTACATACATAATAATAGATCTGTTTCTTGAAGCAGGCGACTGCCCGGGTCGCAATTGCCCCATGGTGTGCAACTGCCCCGGTCCCCTGAGGACAAAATTTCCCTGGGTGTGGGGCGCGATTGCTGTGGGGAGAGTAGCGGCAACACAGTAGCGACAGCTGCTGACTGGCAGTCGAATAGTACTTGAGTAAAGTTATGGAAGTCAGAGGCTCTCTGAACATCCGCGCCACCTGGGATGGGGACATAAAAGGGTGCCTTTCCTGGTGGACGTCCGCCTTTGTAATCAAGCAACACACCACAGAGGAAAAAAGACAGCTGCCTTTGAGCGTTCCCGGCTTCCCACCCGACACTCCAATTGCTTTCTACCCAGATTTTTGATTTGAATAAAATATTTCGCAATTCCTTTCTACCCTGACCCGTGCGCAAAGAAAGAAGACTGCATTGACTCTTGTGTGCAGAAAGAAGGTAGATGCAGCCCGATGCTTCTGTTGACATTTTAGAAAATGTTCCTTAAAGCTGTGTACATATCGTTCGGCTGCCCTAGTAAAGAAATCCACTTTTTGGATTGTTTTGGGATTGCTTCTGGCTTGTTTTCAAGCTGCAGTAGTGTGAGGTGAGACTGCCTTTTGTTTGGGACTTGTGGCTCAATCCACGGGTATGTGCCGGTCTGTCGAGCGCTACATCCTTTATACGTTATAGTCAAATGTCTACAACTGTATGGCTCCCTTATGAATGGTACTCGAATTAGCACGTCCGACTCATCTCTGATTACTTCTGGGGCAAAACGTTATTAAACTTTTATTTTGGAAATGTGATATCATGATGTACAGACCCACCTCTACAACTACGGTTTTGCATCCCCCAAACATACTTTTCTGCTGCTACCTGCAAGTGGACGATTATTTCCCTCGTTTGAATACACCCTGTACATTGGTGATGTACGACCATCAAAATCGCCCCGCTTCTACTTAGCGCTAGTTTCGTGTTGAATCACTACTGGTAAATAAAGCGCGCGTGCATTGGCGTTTACAAAGGAGTGCTACGTTATAGAGACACGCGTTTTGAGGGACGACAGTGATACGAACAAACTACATTCTGAATATGGAATGACATGGTATTGTGTACCATGGGCTAGAATGCTGGGCCTCTCTACCCTGGAGCCGGACTGTAGACCTGTCGCCGGACGACATAGGGTGCAACTCCACTCCCTTCGGGCTGCTGTTTTCCATCCTTGTCCTGATGGAACCCAAAGGGGAATTGTCCCAGTCACAGCAACAGAGCACTTTTGAACCTGTCTTTCAGGAAAAATAAAAAAGGCTGGAGCCATTTTGGCGAGAGAGTTCTTAGGGGAGTTCAGTCCTCTGGAGGCTGTCCCCCTCTGTCTGTGACCTGTCAGTAGACCTGCAGACCTCTCTTAGGCCTGAGTTTCTGTTTATATTTGTGTTCTTCTAATGTAAGAGAGTTGAAATGCCTTTGTCACTAAACATTAATAGAGGCTGGTTCATGCCCTGAGGTTCCCGCTGCGCCAGCGCATCACATACCACCATAGTAAGAAATTCAGTCCTAGGCGCCCCAGGTATATGAGTGACCAGTTAGGCCATTGAGCTTTCCCCCATTGTGTGTCGATGCCAGAAAGACATCTATCGCTGCCCATACCACCAGGAGGGCACTATGTGATTCTGCAGGTTGGTGAGAAGAACATTGCAAATGAAGGGGACAACAAGGGATTGCACTATCTTTGCACAACATGACTCCTTCTAACAGACTGTGCCCAATGAGGCCCTCTGCAATCATTGTGGAATGCTTATCAGACTTCTGAAAATGCTGATTTCGGAGATCAAAAGAACACTGGTGCAACTAATATTACAGCTCCGATACTGAATGCTATTATATTTCTGGTGACTGGGATTTGAATTTAAAAAGTCAAAGGCCTTCTTTTTGATGATAATAGGCAAGGGAGAAGACACTGATGCAGGAAGATAACTGTTTGTAGTTATCATTGGATTACAATCTGTTCAGCACATGTCAGGAGTGAGTCATAGAAATGTGGTCCAATAGTGGTTTTGCGAATTATGGGTGGAACTTGTCTCTTGTATGCCAATTTGTGGCAACTCAATTGAATAGGAGCTTTGTTTCACGTAGAAAGCCACTATAATTGAGAGTTTTTAACTTGGAGTTGGTGTGTGAAAGTAAATGAAGTGATGGCTGCTTCAACAGAAACAATCTAATTTTAGAAGTATCCTGTGTTGAAATAAAAGACTTGTACTGGACATGTGTGGTGATAGTATGAAAGGTTATGGGCTAAACACGATTAATGGTTCTGGTACACAATCTATACTTCATGCTGACAACATATATAAACACTATTTGGAGAGGAATGCATTAGTATGTCGTTTCGATAATATGAAATATATATGTGGTTGAGCTACACAATACTCAGCACTTGGTGCATATTAAAATTTAAAATTGCAATGGATTAGATGTTTTAATGGGAGTGCTTAGGTCTTGATCTTGATTAGTAATTAAACATATGGGTGATGGTATTTCTGAATTATGGTGGAGGTGGGAGGATGGTACTGAGTTATTTTAACTTAATATGTAAGATGCAGAGACATGTGGTTGGGTCATGGTAGAAGGGTACGGAATGTGATTACGGTACATGTCCACTGTGTTTGTTTATTCTAGAGGGTTTGTTGATGTATTGGCTCTGTATGCAGATTTAGAATATCTTTTGTAATGCTCTGAGGTTTTTAGGGAACCATAAAGATTGTTATTTTTTGTACTCTGTATTTGGAATGTGCTTATCTCACTGTAAGTAATTGGAGGGAAGTAAGTTTAGATTCAAATATTGAGGTGCACGTCTTTGGGAGTATAGATAGGAATACTGTTTCTAATGTATATAATAGACTAATAGTTAGGTCCGTAGTTGGTCGGACTTTGATCAAACAATGCTTTCTTTGTGTTGTTCTTGTTCTTATGTTGTTTCTATGTTTGTCTGTGTGGGAGGGGTTGTATTATCTCATACCTTGTTCGTTTATTGTGATGGAGGTTTTCCTGTGCGATTGGAAAAGGAATATCAGCATGTTGAAAAAAGCGCACTTGACATTCATGAGTATGTACTGTGCGAGTGTCATTGATGAATATGTATTGAGGTTATGCTAGATGGAGGGGTTTATATGGAAAGGTATTAATGATAATGACAGAGTAGATTGTAATGGGGACTTTATCCATTGGAACCTGGAATGTAAAAGGTCTAAATTGTCCAAAGAAAAGGAAAAAAGTGTTATCTAAGCTATGGAGGGATAAGATAGATATTGTTTTTCTCAAAGAAATGCACTTGTATCTGGGATCTGAGGATTTGTTGACTAACTCTAAATATACAAAGATACTGTTGAATTGTCACACATCAAAGTCAAGAGGTGTAGGAATTCTGTTTAGAAGGAGTTTGAATATATGTGTGGATAGAGTGAGTATGGACACTGAGGGTCGCGTTATATTGGTTGATTTAAAATATGAGGGAAAATTACTCTCTGTTGGTTCCGTATATGGTCCACGTGTTAATAGTGGTAATTTTTTTTGTGTCTTTGGAAGCAATGTTACATGATATGAGAGGAGAATCTATTCTCTTCGGTGGGGACTTTAATTGTATTTTAGATTTTAAAACAGGTCCTCTGTGTGTAATTTTTCTGGGCAAAAATCACGCAGGGAATTTAAGGACTTTTTAGATGTTTATGACCTTGTAGATACTTGGAGGAACCTACATCCAAGAGATGTAGATTTTTCTTTTTATTCCCCGGCACATGATTCATATTCGAGACTGGATTATGTTTTAGTTTCTGACGTATTGGTAGAATCTGTGCTGGAAGCAAGTATGGGGGAAGGTAATTTATCTGATCACTCGATTGTGGGAATTAAGATGAATTTTAATGGTGAGAGACAAGGGAATTGTAGGTGGCGACTCAAGCCTTTCATTTTGAAGGAGGAGAGCGCTTCCAAAGCATTGAATGATTCCATAAATTTGGATTTTCATTGATGATAAAGGTTTGTTAGATAGTCTGCTGGTTTGGGATTCCTTTAAAGCTTTCATTAGGGGGAACTGATGAGCTGGACTGCTAGGGCAAGAAGAAACGGGAGACAAAATTGATGGAGCTTGAGACTAACTTGGGAAGTCTGCAAAAGAAATACGCTTTGTCAAAAAATAATAAAGATAGAGTAGAATTGAATATGGTAAAAGAACACCCTGAAACTTGAGATTGAATCTCAAACGGAGAAAGGTTTGTTTTATATGAGACAAAAGTATTGGGAAGGAGGAGATCGAGGGGGTAAGCTGCTGGCAAACAAACTGAAGGGTTTTTCGGAAAGATCTCATGTACGTAAAATAGATAAAGGAACTGAGGGTGTAGTGGTAACGAAGAAAGAGATAGGTGAATGCTTTTGTTTGTTTTATACAGAATTATACACTGAGGAGCTTACACCGCATTTGCAGGATCTGGAAGAGTTTTTTGGGAAGATTGATATTCCATCCTTGCATGAAGAGGGTAGGAACTTACTTGATGCACCAATTGTTGTATCAGAGGTATTATTAGCAATAAGTGGATTAAAAGATGGAAAATCCCCAGGTATAGATGGTTTACCAACTGAATTATATAAATGTTTTGATGTACACCTAGCAACGGAATTGTGAGTTAGACAATCGGTTCTTAATGGACGGTATTCTGTGTCCGTCAATGAGGGAGGCTGTAGTAACTGTTGTTCCAAAACCAGGGAAGGATGCGGCTCACTGCTGCAATTATCGCCCTATATTGCTGCTGAATGTAGATATGAAGATTTTTACTAAGATTTTGGCAAATAAACTAGATAAACATATAGGAGGGCTGATTGATAGACTTTATTAGATAATATTAGGACTCTTTTGGATATTATGAATTTGCCAGAGTCTAAAGTTAGTGAGACCTTGTTAATTTTTTTGGATGCCGAGAAGGCTTTCGATAGAGTAAATTGGACATTTCTGAATTATACTCTATTGAAGATGGGATGTGGGCCACTATTTATCAATGCTATAGGGGCTCTGCAATCAGATATATCAGCCAGGGTCTGGGTGAATGGGGGGTTTTCTGATTCCTTTCAGTTATTTAGGGGTACAAGACAGGGCTGTCCTCTTATCTCCTTTCCTTTTTAATTTGGCTCTGGAACCCCTGTTGTCCTAAATCAGACAGAATATTGATGTTAGAGGGTTATGTATAGGAGGTGATGAAATTAAGGTCTTGGCATATGCGGATGATGTGGTGGTAGTCTTGAATAATGCGGGGGATGGTGGACTTGTTTTGAAGAATATGATTGAGGAAGTAGGGAGGTTGTCGGGTTATAAAATCAATTGGGGAAAATCGGTTGTTTTTCCGGTGAGAGTTACTGCTAATTGTGATCGATTGTTGGGTTGGGATTGTAAATGGGAAAGCGATTGTGTGAAGTATTTGGGGAGTTATTTGGTTCGGGATATTGATAAGCTTGTTGAATATAATGTGAATAAAATAATAGAGATTCTCCAAAAGGACATTAGGAAATGGCGTTGTACTATCTTAAGTGTCTGGGCAAAAGTTAGTGCAATGAAAATGATGTTGCTTCCGAAGGAATTATATTTTTTACAATCGATTCCTCTGAAGTTCACGAAGAGAATACTTGGGCGTGTTGACAGTCTTTCAAGAATTTTTGTGGGGTGTTTGGAAAAGAGTTAGGATTCCACGTTATATTATGATTCGAAAGGTTCAGGATGGTGGGTTTGGCTACCCTACCCTATCCTGGGGAACTATTGTAAGGGTTTCCTACTAAAACATTTTTTTTTCCAAATGATGATTTAGACTTGGTGCCTTGGTGGGTACAGATAGAGAGAAAATTGTTGTAACCATATCATGTGAAGAGCTTATACTCTCTTGGGAAGCTACTTCGACAAACTATGAATCTAAAATCAATTGCTGTTTCGAAAGATGCATTGGTTTAGTTGATAACAGATAATGGTCAGGGGTTGAATATGTATAAAGATGCATCTTTATGGTGTAATCTGGGATTGCAGGTTAATGATAAAATATTGAATTGGGGAAGTTGGAGTAATAGAGGTGTTCTGGTGATTGGTGATGTCTGGAATGATGATGAAGAAATGGTTTCCTTTGATAATCTGAGAAATAAATATGGACTGAGTGGGAGGGAACAGGGACGGTATAGAATACTGAAGGATTTGCTTTCTGAACTGCAGCAGATGTTAGACTCGCAGTTTATGTAGAAGCCAGAGATATGTGGGTTGTTTTCTGTAATGCAGCAGAAAGTGTCGGATATCATGAGCCTTATACCTTTGGAGAGTGCTTGGTTGACTTCATGGGAGAAGCTAAGAATGATGTGGTCGGAAGAGTTGGGCAATGACATTTCGGTGAAGGAACGGGAACAGGCGAAAATTGACTTAAACTTGCGTTACATTCACCAAAGGCTCTTGGGTAAAATTTATTGGACTACTGTCCGTATGTGTAGCCTAGGATTGGTGGAAAATGATTGTTGCTGGGGGTATCGGAAGGAAAAAGGTTCTCTGTTGCACATGTTATGGTACTGTGATAAAGTAATGGACTATTGGAAGGATGTGCTGGATAGCATTAACGCAATTTGGACCATCGATTTTCCACAAAGCCCTTTATCTGTGATTCTGCAATGTCCAAGATGCGGGCGAAATGTTGATTCTGTAACTAGGAATTGGATTAACAGAAGCTTACTGGTGGCGATTAGACAGGTGTTAAAGGTGTGGAAAACAAGGAAGAAGCCTTTTGTTGAGGGATGGCTTTATGATATGAAGATTCTTTCAAAGTATGAGAAATGCTTGTTGTGTAGGCAGCAAAAGGAAGCAGTATATGAAGAACTGTGGGGACCTTTCAATGAATTATATGGAAATTGATTGATTAATATTGAGGTGTGAGTTGTGTATTTCTATTAGGAAGAAAGGTGGGGGGGTTAGGGATGTGGGTGTGAGTTTTATGTGTTGTCCTTCGTCTTGTCTTGTTATGTTGTTGTTACGTGGTGTTAAATTGTACTTTAGAGAATCTGAGTTTGGTGTTTAGATGTTGGATTTGCTATTATGGTTTTATGTTTATATTTCTTATATATCATTTTTTTAAATGTAACTATTGTTCAAGCTCAGTGTTTGGTTGTAATATACTTTGTGGAAAACTATAAATAAAGTATTTAAACAAAAAAAAAGTGCCAAGTACTGTCTTCATTCTTCAAAACAAGTAGATTAGCGCCCTCCCCAAGGCCAGGCAACAGGCATTCCATAGGAAACCATACTGCCTGTGGTCATGCCACAAGTTTCAAGAGATGAGGCCTCAAGAACCCAAGCACTAGAGGGCAGTGATGACAAAGAGGAACAAGGCACTAAAACCGTTGGTTTATAGACATTTCTTTATGGCCTAAATCAATGTCTGGACATGTGCGTGATCAAATTGTAATGGGAGGGCCACAGGGCCACAGGCTATGCCACCACCTAGTTATTCATACACAAAGGATGACAGAAATAGGCCCTTTTCTTCTTCATATGTGCTCATGGTATTACCTAACAAACAGTCTCCAGGCCATGGCTGCAATATTCTATCTTCACTGATAGTCTACTGTTTTTGCTGTAGGCTTTTCGACCCTATGCCAAGATCAAAACATGGTAGTGATGGCATTAATAACTTGAAACATGTTAGTAACTATTTGAAAATGCATGAAGCGTCTCCTGAACATGCCAAATCCAGTGGCAAGTGGGTGGGTGCTGAAAGCTGCCTCACAGGACTTGTTGGTATTGATTCTCTCATGCAAGATCAAATACAGGCAGAGACCAAGAGTTGACGGGCTGTGCTTGAAAGAATTATGTTGTTATCTTTCTGTCCAAAAATAAGTTGGCATTTTGTGGCTCTTCAAACAAGTTACTTACTCCAAGCAATGGACATTTCTTAGACCTTGTTGAACTACTAGGGACATTTGTTCCGATCATGATGGATCATTTACATTGAGTTAGCTCGCAAGAGATCCACAATCACTATTGCGGAAATGTAATTCAGAATGAACTAATTAGTTTAATGGGGTCTCAAGTAAAGAATGTAATTTTACAAAGGGTGAAGGCTGCTAAATATTTCTGTTATTTTGAATTGTACCCCAGATATCAGCCACACCAAGCAACTGTCTTACACTGTAGAAATTGTGGATATTACAGGCAAAGACATTTCTGTGAAAGAATATTTTATAGGGTATTGCCCCGCAGACGACACATCTGGTGAAGGACTTGCAAACCTTCTGTATTCTGAAATCTCAGAATGCGGTCTAGAGATGGACAACTGCCATGGTCAGGGGTATGAAAATGGTGCAAACATGATTTGGGGTAAACAAAGGAGTCCAAGCGCGAGTTCTCAAGCAATACCCCAGTGCATTTTTTAACCCATGTGGCTGCCACAGTTTAAATTTGGTGGTTGGCGATGCTTCCAAATCCTCTGTGAAATCTGTTTCTCTTTTTGGTGTACTTCAGAGAATCTGTTTGCAGCTCTACCCAAATGCTGGAGCATTCTCAGTGTGCATGTAACACATCCTTCCTAGAAAAAGGTCTGTGATACACGATGGGAATGTAGAATTGAAAGCTTGAGAGCTGTGCAGTATCAATTTGTTGAGATACACACAGCACTCATGAGCATTGAAGAAAAAGTCAATGACCCGACATTGTCCTCATAGGCTAAGTCCCTTGCTTTACACTTGGAAGATTTCAGTTTTATTTGTACTTAAGTTGTGAGGTATGTCATTCTATTTCAGGTGAACATTGTAACCAAATTCATGCAGTCCAAACAAATTGATTTGCCGGCCTGCAATGACCTGCTTAAGAATGGCATTGCCTTTGTCAAATGTTATAGGAGTGTTGGTTTTGAGTCTGCTGTAACAGCAGCAAAAGAGAGAGCCTTACTTTTAAGGCACTCTACTTTTAAGGCAACTGAACAGCATAGGAAAACCCTGAGAATGAGGAATAACTTTTTAAAGTAACCATATTTTATACCCTGATTGACGTCATAACTACTTCGCTTGAAAGGCGCTTTTCCCAGTTGTCTGCGCACAATACAAGCTGGGGTTTCATGTACAACATAAAGCTCTTGCCCGGAAAAGAAGAATTGATACAACTGTGCAAGCACCTGGAGCAATTGTTAGCAGATGGTGGTGATAATGCACCAGAATCTGATATAGATGGTTCCCAGTTGGTCGAGGAACTGAGACATATCCAGTCATCGCTTCAGAAGAGTTCTATTATGCCCCTTCAGGTTTTGCAGCACAATAATCATACAAACACACATTTGGAAACAACCAATGTGTGGCTCTTACTAACAATTCCAATTACAGTGGCAAGTGGTGAGAGGAGCTTTAGTAAATTGAAACTGATAAGACATACTTGCGCTCCACAATGGCAGAGGAAAGGCCATCAGCCCTTGCAATACGTTCAATTGAGAGTGAACTTGTTGAAAAGAATTGATTATGCAGCAGCAATAAAGCAGCAAAGTCAAGGAGAGTGCCCTTAACATAGACAAAAAATGGACACAAAACTTTAAAAGTAGTATATTGATGGTGTACTGTGCTTTGTCTGAGGAACTACTGCAAAGTTCTTGAATCATGAAGTAATAAAACTGATTTAATTTGTTTAGCAGTGATTTATTGACCTTGGGTAGGAGTTACTCAACAGTGTAGTTTGGGAGTGGCGCGCGGGTGGGCTGTGGGGGCGCTTTCTAGTGTTTCGCCCTGGGCACCAAATGGACTAGAAACTGCCCTGATAATAATACCTGCACAGGCTGATGATTGCAGACGTGTACTGTCTCCAGCTCCTCTAGTTTCGTTATGTCCCCCTTCACCTCTTGCAATGATTGGGACAGTCCCGCTCGCATCATGCTCAATTGCGACTGAATGGTGTTCGTTATCTTGTCCCCAAAATCCTGAAAGCATTGGCGAAGGACCTCCTGGGTGATCACTTAATCTTTTGAAGTGCCTGCCAGCACCCCCAGATCCTCTCCTGCCCCGGGACCGTGATCTCCCCCAGCCGGTACATCGCTGTCTCTGCGCCAGAGTCTCTGCAGATTGCCCTTCTGTGGTTTATTCACAAACTGGGGGTCAGCTTGCATGTCCTTTCCCTTGTTTTTGGACATAGTGCGTAGACAGGTCTGATGGGGGGAGCCCTACCCCTGCCTCTTTTCCCTGATATTGTTTCTCATCCTTTGGACCTCTTGTGGAATTGTTTTCAGCGCATTTGAACCTCCTCTCTGCCGCTTTGTGGGTCTGGCCTTGACTGTGCGGGGGGGTTGGAACTCCCCTCTAACTGTGCGCTGTTGAGCCACTGTTCCTCAGGTTTCAAATGACCCTCCTTCTGGCCTTGGTGACAGGATCACTCTGCCCTGAACAAACCAGACCAAAGGGCCTCTATTCTTCCTTGCCCACCACGGATGTAGATGGACTCTTTAGCCCTCTATTCGGCCTCAGGATTGGCCGGGGCCCCACCGTTCAATGTCTTCTATGCGCAGTGCGCCTCTTGCTCCTCGTCTTCCTTGCTGTGCTTCTCGATGGTGGTGTGCTGGCTAAGGCACTCCATAATTTACCTCAAATGGGCCTCCAGCTGCCCCGGCTATGACACCACAGGGCCTCCCCTTGTCTTCTCTGCAAAGTGCTTGCTTCAAAGCTTGGGCAGGGGCGCTCCCACCACGCTCCCCCACTCCTCAATGTCACTCAGCTCAAAGCTGCTGATCACTGCCTGCACTGGCCAGCCTCTGCCTGCTTGCACCCTTTCCTTGGCCCAGGGCGCACGCTGACCTGTGATGGTTCTCCTCGAAGGGGGGGGCAAGAGGGAGTCGAGCCTCGAAGGGGGGGGCAAGAGGGAGTCGAGCCTCTCGGGGTCGCCGCCTTCCTGCCTCTTCACTGTGCGGCCCCTCTTGGGCCTCTTGGCTGCTCTTCTCTGCTCTGAGCAGTGGGCTACGGGTATGGCCACTCCGGGTCCTCCTGATCTCTCTGATGAGATGCAGCTTCGCCGGCGTGGGTACGGCTCGGTCCCGCCTCAGATCTTCCCGCTGGTTTTTTTAGAAAGGATTTGTGCTTTTATGTGGCTGCACTGGGATTTTGGGGCACCCAGTCTAGCCATTCTTTGCTGTGGCATGACATTTTTTTTTACTGCGGTTCTTTCACAAAGCAAGCATGTTGAGTGTTAATATGTGTCTAGATTGGCATTTAGGGCAGCCAGTCGAGCCATTTCTTACTGTGGCGTGGCTTTTCTCACTGGGTATCAAGGGTAAAGCAAACATGATAAGCGTTATTACACATGTAGACTCACCTGCATTGTGTAGCCAGTTTGGAAATGTTTTTTTGTTGTGACAAGACATTTTTAAAGGAAAACCCAACGTAGTGTGAGGCAGAGCCATGATGGGCTTGTTTTCTCATAGTATGATTACTGGCATTATGTTATGTGCAGTTGATTTGTACTGCACCGCTGCCACCCAGGGGCAGTCTCCAGGCGCTCACGTGGATCTGCAAAAAAGTGGGGTGGTGGGGGTTAGTGGGGGAAAAGGTTGAGAGGATAGATTCAGAACCAGGAGGAACTATTCTCTGTGAGTGTTTTACATGTGGTAACTTGTGAGCGGCCTCGTGCATTGTAAACGTATGGGTAAGATTCCATTCCTCGGGTGTGTGGTAGTGTTGTGCGTTGGTGTTCGTGTTGTGTGGTTATGATGGGTTGGTTGTGTGCACTGGTTAGATAGTGTCCATAAGGGTGGTCTTTGCTGTAAGGTAGTCAGGCATCTTGGTGTGATGTTGCATTTTAGATGATATTGTGCTATGTGGGTGGTTCACTCTGGATGTCGGCATAGTAATGGTTCTCTGTATGCTTATGAGTGTGACTAGTCCACGATCTGGTGTAGAGGCGTCAGTTATGTAGGAGAAGCAGGAAGGGAAGAGGGTTACTAAAGTCTGTCAGTTTGTTGTGGTCTTTCTGGGGCAGCTCTTTGGATGCTGCTTGACGGTATCTAGCCAGGTTCTTGTTTGCAGTTCTGTGGCCCCTCTAGTCTTCTCTCTAGTTGTTTGTTTGCGGTGTTGTTGTTGCTGGTGTCCCTTCTAGGTTGTCATTGTCTGCTGAACAGCCAGGTTTCATTTTCCTAAAGATGATAGTCTTCTTTGGTTCTAATTACTTTGGGCATGTTGTTCCATGTGTTGGCAATTAGACGTGAGAACACTATTCTGACGAATTTTCTTTTTTCGGGGTGTTTTCCCTCTATTTGTAGGTCGTTGCTGGATCTTAGTTCCCTTCCTGGGCGATACCGGCTAATCTTGTCTTGGAAGAATTCCACTCCTTGTCTGTGCAATGCTTTGTGGGTGATGCAGAGTGCTTTGAATTTGAGGCACTTTTTTTTTACTGGTAACCATTGTATGGTTCTCAGTGCTGGAGTGATGTGGTCTCTTCTGTTTAGTCTTAATAGGATCCTGGCTGCTGTATTTTACACCCTTTGGGGTTTCTTGGTGAGTCTTTCTGGCATTTCTAGGTAGAGGCTGTTTGTGTAGTTAATTCTTGTGAGTATCAGGGATCTGAGTAGTTGTAGGAGGAAGAAGCATATTTTGGGGATTGTGTTGACTTGTGGTTCCTGTGATAGTCCGTTGTCCATGAGTATTCCTAGGTTGTTTACTACATTGGTAGTCCCGTTGCATTCCCATGCTGATTGGTTAGAGGATTATTTCAGTTTTTGCCGGGTTCAGTTTGAGGTTGTTCGTTGTCATCCAGTTGTATATGTATGTGAGGCAGTTGTTGAGGGATTTTATTTAGTTCCTGTGTTCTGTTTGTTTTCACAATCAGTTGTGTCGTCTGCGTAGTTGTAGGTGGTAGGTCGGGAAGATCGAATGATTTTCATCAGTGGGCACATGTAGATGTTGAAAAGTAGAGGGGAGAGGCTGGAGCCCTGTGGGACTCCGCAGGATATAGTTTTGTTGTTTTGAGTTGAGCGGTGGTCGGTAGGTTCTTTCGGTTTGGTTTGTTATGAATAAGGTAATCAATTTTGGTGCGGATTCCTGCATGCCAGATTCCATCCATGTTTTTATTAGTGTTGTATGGCTGATTGTGTCAAAAGCCTCTGAAATGTCCACTAGAAGGAGGCAGATTGGATGTCTACGTTTATTTTCAGGACGTCCCATATTGATAGAAGTGCTGATTCTGTTCCTCTCATCGGTCTGAAACCAACTTGTGATTGGTTGAGTATTCCGTTTGTTTTGATTTGTTTAAGGTGGATTTTGTGGGCGTGGTTCTCCAGGATCTTTGCTGGGTAGGGCAGGTTGGCTATCGGTCTGTAGTTGCTTGGGTCTTCTGCGCTTTCTGACCTTTTTTTAATCAGTGGTTTGATGTATGCTGATTTGAAGGAGGACGGTACTATTCCTCTTTTGAGAGATACATTTGTTAGGTTCCAGAAGCTTGTTGCTAGGTGTTACGCTCACCTGGCTCCCACAGGGGTGTCGAACGGAACTGGACAGCCACGGTCTCCACCAACGTGATGCGTAGTGCAGAGATGACTGACTGCACTGGCCCACCTAGCTTCGTCTTCTTGACCCGTAGAAGTAGTCTCCTTATAGTTTTGTATGATGAGCTCTCCATCCTGCGAAGAATGCAGGGGCGCGTTGATGGCCAGTTACTTCACTGGCTTGAGGATATTGGAAGAGTTCCGGACAAATCGTGGTTCCAAACCTCCGGGCGAAAGGCCGTAAGTATATAGTTCTAATGAGTTCAAAATGTCCGATTGATCACTCTTGTCCAATTCCTTGTTTCTTTTGCAGCTTAGACCCAAAAGATGATCGTCTTGTGGCAGCTGAAAGCGTTCAGGTAAGAGTCTGTGTTTTGTAACACTGTCCGGTAAATGATGCCAAGGTTTAACTTGCTGCTTTCTCTTTTCTTGCAGGTGCAGCGTAGGAAGATTTGGCGTGCTGGTGGATAATACCTCCTGCGGTAAAATCAGGTAAGCATATGGTGGCAAGAGGTTGTCCTTGTTTGTTCCCTTGGCTCACCTTGTTGTTTTCTTGTCCCCCTTAGGCGCTCTGGACTCGAGGCGGGTGTGGCAGGATGCTGGATGCTGACTGCAGACACGGTGAGCGTTACGCTGCTGGATGCAGAATAACGCGAAGCATGTGCTGCTCTTCGGGCGTGGTTTAAATAGCCTTCAAAGTAGTCCCAGGTAAGTATTCCTCCACAGCCACATCCGAGTAACAAAATTGTCCCTAAGATAAAATAGTCCCTTCAAGCCTCGCATGGGCTTGGATGCTTGGATCCCTTGCAGCATGGTCTGCATCAGGTAAGTTTTAACATACGAGCCTGGCGCTTATGGTGCCAGGACTGATGTCCCATATGAGCTTGGCGCCATAGGCGCCAGGACTGTACCCAGATAGCCCCTAACATGGGTTGCTGGGTTTGCTCCAGGTAACAGGATGCCTGCTTCCGGGGTTGATGGACTTGGTCTGGATGCCCGGGGTTAGGCATCATGACACTAGGGTTCTGTGGTTGAGGATTCCTTTAAAGACGTCTGGGGGGCAGCGGTCCCTTGGAGATCCTGCAAGGCTGGTGTTCTTGATCAGTGTGGTGAAAGCTTCCTCTGTGATTGGTCCTAGGCAGATGAGTTTTGCGTTTAATCTGTGTTTCGTCTGGTGTCTGTGGTCCATTGGTTGTATTTGCCCCGGCTAGTTTGATGGTCTCCTGTATTGTCTATTTTTGCTCTCAGGTGATTGGTGATTTTGTCACGAAGTGTTTGTGTAGGGGTGATGGCATTTTTGCAGGAAGAGTTTTTTTATCTCTGATGATTTTGAGAGATCCTTCTGTGAATTGTTTGACGATTCTATTCTTGTGGCGTAGTAGAGTTTTTTTTTTTGCTTTGAGGACTGTTGCTATGCACCGTTTGAGTTGTCTTTGGTATTTTATTTGGTCTTGTCTGGTGCTGGTGTATTGTTCTCTCCATTGTTTCCATTTTTCAGTTGTTTTTTGGGATTTTTTCAATTCTTCTGTGAACCAATTTGGTGCCAGTTATTTTGGTGTCGCTTTGAATGTTTTAGCTTTTGCTAATTGGTCAAGGGCCTTGCTGATCCAATTGATGAGTGTCTTTTGTTGTATCTATGTTTGTATCGGTGGGATCTCTTTCGCCTAGGTTGTCGTGGTAGGTTGATAGCATGGCGGCCTTGTCTGCTAGTTTTGTTGCAAAGTTGGGGTTGTAAGAAGATGGTCTGTAGATCAGGGGGAATACTATGTTGGATTGGTCGTTGAATTCTATCTTGATTAGGAGGCATTCATAGTCTTCTGCGTTGGTTGTGATGATTCAAGATGCTCGGGCGTGTTTTTTTGTGTATTGTTGCGATTCCGCCTCCTCTTTGCTTTTCTCTGTTGGTGTGTGTTAATTTATATTTGTATGGCATAGCTTTGTTCGTGATGGCTTTATAGCCAGGTTTCTGTAAGGAAGAGCACGTCTGAGCCTCCCTCGCTTAGGTCATTGATTTCTGTTGAGTGTTTTGCCATGGATCTAACATTGAGGAGGCTGCAGTGTAGTTTGCTTGATTTCCCTTTCGTGTTGTTATTAGTATTGTTTGTTCTGACCAGTGTGGTGTTGGTTGGGTTTCTGTTCCAGGTGGGTTTTTGGGTGGGGTGGTTCTTTGTTCAGTCTCTTTGTCGAGTAGACTGATGAAGTTTATGGCGGGGTTGGTTCATTCCGGGAGGTAAATAGGGTAGTTACCCCTCTGTGTCAGTCTTGGTGATACAGGGCGTATAGTGTGTGATGGATTCCAATGTGTTCCTTGTTCTGGTTGGGGTATTGTCCATGGTGGAGACCAAGTTAGGATTGTTTATTAGTTGTCGTGTTCCGTTAGGTGTCCTGGTTGGGTCTGTATTCGTGACGATTGCTGGCTGCCGGTTTGTTGTTGCTGTGCTGTTTTTGTTTACCACGTTGTATCTGGACAGGTAGCGAGCATTGTAGTCTGTCTTTGCTCTGTTATTTGTATGTCTCCTTGGGCCATCTCAGATGTTTGTCGAGTTTTTTTGGGGTTGTGGGATCATGCTGGTCGGTGCCTTCCCGAATGGTGTGGGATTTCTTATTATTTCTGTTGTCTTTTTCTGGCTTCTTTGTCTTTCTTGTGTCGAGGCATGATGTGTGGGTTGTGTTCCTTAGTGGGCGTGCTCTTTCGATTAGTGTTTTTCCTGGGGTTAGTCTTTGCTGTTTGTGGTTTGTTGTTGCTTGTATTTGGTAGGTTGTGGGTAGTTGAGACCTCGGTTGATGGGAGTTTGTGGTTCCGTTTGTTTATTGCTTCTTTTTTTTGGATCCTATGTGTTTTTTCTTTTCTATCCTGGAGGTACTTTTGGTTATGGTTGTTGATTATTGGTTTTTGCACAAAGCAAACATGAATACTGTGTGAAGGAGTACATGTGAATACTGGCATATATTGGTGCAGTCGTGTTAGGGAGAATTTTCATTTCTGTGCTAATTCCCTTCAACCATAGAGACCCCCAGCTCTTTTGCTGGACTGTAGGACTTTTTAATTTTAACCCTGGAGTGAGTGAGACCTTCCCCCCCCGCCCCATGTGCTTTGACCTGAATTGGATTATGTGTTTTCACTGTTTTGGGAGTCTGACAAACTCCATAGGCATCTACTTTTTGTATGGGGACACACAGCACCTTCAGAGCAGTGTCGCTGAGAAATCCTTTATATTTCTCACAAGGTTTAAAATACCTTTTCTTGTGTGAACTACTGTGTCCAAGAATAGTTAAGTGAAACTGACTTTACTTAACCTTTTCTCTTTGTGGATCCAGCACACACTCTTATATGGAGTGCTCCGAGGGACAGGGGCGAGGGGGCTAGCGGGCTAGCTAGTAGCCCCTCATCCTACATACTAATGTAACATTTTTATGTTACCCTCCCTTGTTTAAATGGCTGGTGGCAGTGGTTTACTTTTCCTACCATTGTGCTTTTCTACCGCAGGCTGAATCCTTCGCTGCAGTATAGCACCCATGGGTGACCATTTTATCAAAATGGCCCCAGTCTTCATTTTCTGTTTGTGAGATCCTTCTTCAGTTTTACTCTGTGCATCGAAACAGATTGGAGCACTTTGTTTGTCTTGTCTTTGGCAGCCTTCAGTCCTGAAGCCCACCTCTTCATTGCTGCAAGAACCGAGTGCCAGGGGGCGAATAATCCGTAGTCGAGTGAAACGTCTGAAATCCGGCTAGAAGATCCAGGAGTCTCCTAAGGACCCTCAAGAAGTAGGAAGACCAGAGCTCTAGTCCCCTCAACAGAGTGCAGGACCCAAGGAGTGAAGGAAGCCCAACCAGTATCCGAGATCCGCGACGTTGCTGTTTACTAAGAGCTGAAACCGCAAAGTGCTGCTGAACCGAAAAGAGCCCGTAGCTGCCGACGACCTCCCAAGTATCGCTGCAGGAGCCCTAAAGATGTCCTCCCTCTTGTCCCCACGACTGAGGCTCAGGAACACTGGGTCTGCATCGCTGTAGCAGGACAAAAGCCAGCTGAACCACTCTTCTTCAAACCAAAGGTACTGTTTAGACTTGGGCTACTTACCTCACTGTCTTGTAGCTGTGCTTTTCTCAGGCAGTGGCCTACTTCTAGAGTTGATTCCAATTCTGTTATCACAGGCTTAACGGCTTGTGACCCTGAAAGTGATATTCTAAAAGCACTCTCTAACTTTGTGCAAAACCTTTGATTCTAAGAAGAGCCTCAGCTCCATAGACTTTCAAATGGACTTTGGCTGTACTGGTTCCCTGCAGACTCTTCTAGCCCATTGACTTTGATATTGTTCGTTTGTCCCTCATAGGTGGTAACTTGTTTTAGACTGTTGGGAAAGGCTTGTCTAGATTTCAATGGAAGATTTAGTTGTCCTCACGTATACAGAGAACTTATTTAACCTTTTTCCTTCCTTAAACCTTTCCCTTCTGCAACCTCAGAATCTGCAGTGCCATTACTGTCCTTGTGATTGAAGTCGCCGCAGGGTGTAGGAATTGTGGAAGAAGCATATCCAAAGATTATCCACTCTGAAAAGTAATGTTATGGTTTATTTACATTGTTACATGAATTGCCTTTCTAAAGAATGCTTATTTAAAAATAGAAGAACAAGTTAGTTACCAACTGGTAACATTCTTTCGATTGGATGTTCCTCCAACGTATTCCTCATCTTAGATGTATTCCATCCAGCTTTGCTGCTCTTCAGAATTTTTTTCGGCAGAGGGTGCTGTGCGTCGATGTCGTCGAGTCGATGGTCCATTGAAGGCCTCCGTCGAGGGTGACGTCATCGGGTATATAAGTAGTACGCGCGGCGCCCGTTGGCCTCAGTTCTGTTTTTCCCCCTTTTATCTTTGATCTTGTACTGTGTAGATTGTGCCGGCAGACAGGTATCAGCCTTGCGAGATTTAAGTTGGCAATAACCCGGAAAAATCTACAGAGGGGTAGGCTGGGAGGGCGATGAGGAATACGTTGGAGGAACATCCAATCGAAAGAACGTTACCAGTTGGTAAGTAACTTGTTCTTCGAGTGGATTGTGTCCTCCAACGTATTCCTCATCTTAGATAGACTCCCAAAGCAGTATGTATAATTTCTCTGGAGGAGGGGTTAGATTTTTCAATGCCCTTAGATGGCGGAATAAAGCACTGCTTTTCCAAAAGTCAGTTCCTTAGGCTGGGAAGCATCCAGGCTATAGAATTTTGAAAAGGTGTGTGGTGAAGACCAAGTTGCTGCTTCACAAATGGACCCTATTGGAACACCTCTTTGAAGGGCTATCGAAGAGGCGATGCCTCTGGTGGAATGAGCCCTTAACCCTTCTGGTGGGTCTTTTTGTGCTAGTCTGTAGCATTCTGAAATGCAAAGCACAATCCAGCGTGAAATTGTCTGTTTTGTCACCGATTGACCAAGTTTCCTTCCTGTGTAACCTATAAACAGCTGGTTGTCCACTCTAAGTCTGGAAAGTCTAGAGATGTAAAAGCTTAAAGCTCTTTTTGGATCCAACCTGTGTAATCTTTCCTTCTCCTTAGTAGGATGGGGTGGAGGATAGAATGCGGGTAAAAATATTTTCTGACTTAAATGAAAATCAGATATTACTTTCGGTAAAAATGATGGTTTAACCCTCAACACAACTCTGTCCTTATGGAACACAGTATAGGGTGGCCCAGAAGACGGTGCCTGCAATTCGCTCACTCTTCTTGCAGATGTTAAAGCAACTAAGAAGGCAGTTTTCCATGTTAGTAATTTTAATGGACACGTGTGCATAGGCTCAAAAGGAGCACATATTAAGAATATTAGGACTAGATTGAGATCCCAAATCGGTACTTGAAATGAGTGAGGAGGAAACACATTTGTGAGTCCTTTTTAAGAATTGTATTATCAAAGGAATTTTGAAGTAGGAGTATTCTTCCGTTGAGCGCTTGAAAATGGAAAGTGCCGCAAGGTAACCTTTTATTGTTCCAATATTCAGACCTCTATGTGCTAGGGTCAGAAGGAAAGACAGTACTTCCGGAATAGAACATAGAAAAGGATTGACATTCTTTTCTCTGCACCAGTTGCAAAACTTTTTGCAACGGTATAGAGACTTTGTTGCTGGCCTTCTTGCCGAAAGCAACACCTCCATAACATCATCTGGAAGGTTCCAATCCCTGTATCTCAGCCTTTCGGATACCAAGCATGAAGGTTGAGTGTTTTGACCTCTGGATGGAGAACCTGACCCTCCATTTGAGAGAGAAGGTTCTCTCTCTGAGAAAGACTTACTGGAGGACAGATGGACATGTCTAGAAGGTCCGGGTACCACGTTCTCCTGGCCCAATCCGGGGCAATTAGGATCATGCGGCTCCCGCGTTTCAGCCTCCTGATAACCTGAGGAATGATGGGAATCGGAGGGAAAGCATACAATAGTGGGAAATTCCACTCTACCACAAACGCGTCCCCCAGGGCTCCTCTCGGGGGAAATTCCCTTGAGCAATACCTTTTCGCATTTTCGGTTGATAGCAGTTGCAAACAGGTCTACTTGAGGGGTTCCCCAAAGGCCGAAGATCTCTTGAATGACTTCCTGAGCCAGTTCCCATTCGTGGGACACCGTGCTCTGCCTGCTCAGAGCATCTGCCGTCATATTCTCTTCCACGGCTAGATGAATTGCCGTTAAATAGATTCCCTCCTGAATTGCCCAATACCAGAGCTGCATTGCCTCTCTGCACAGAGGTAGTGACCCCACACCTGCTCTTTTGTTTAGGTAATGCATGGCCACTTTGTTGTCTGTCATTATCAGGACATTCTTTCCCCTGACAGATGGCAGGAAGGCGTCTGATTGCCCTCAGTTCTAAAAGGTTGATGTGTAGTTTGGACTCCGATGGAGACCAACCACCGTTGATTGTCAAATCGTTGGCATGAGCTCCCCACCACATGAGTGAGGCGTCCGTCACTACTGTGATCTCCGGCCATGGTTGCCAAAAAGTTTCTCCTTTTTAGGATGTTCTCTGTATAGGTCCACCATAGAAGATCTTGTCGGACCTTGTTTGGAATCTGAAGAAGATCCGTCATTTGACCCGAGAACTGGGACCACTGAGTCTTCAGAGCCCATTGAAGGGATCTCATCCTCAAGCGTGCCTCTGGCACCAGAAAGATGCAGGATTCCATGAGGCCGAGCAACCATAAAAAGTCGTAAGCCTGGAGATTTTGGGCATTTTGGAATTTGGAAACCATCTGAAGAATGTCTTCAGCCCTCGACTTGGGAGGCAAGCTCTTTCCCAAGGATGTGTCTAATACAGCTCCTATGTACTGAAGCTGTTGGGAAGGTGTCCTTTGCGACTTCTTGAAATTGAGGGAGAAGCCCAGTCTGTGGAGGAAGGGGCAGGTGACTTTCAGATGATCCAGTGCTTGCTCAGCAGAACGCGCCCTGATCAACCAATCGTCCAGGTAGGGGTAGACCTGAATTCCTCCCTCTCCTGAGGTGCACTGCCACCACTACCATTAACTTGGTGAAAACCCTTGGGGCGGAGGTCAATCCGAATGGCAGGACTCGAAACTGATAGTGTGAGTCGCCAACTACGAACCTCAGGTATTTTCTGTGCTTGAGATGTATCGGCACATGAAAATAAGCATCCTGGAGGTCCAAGGACACCAACCAGTCCTGAAGTTGAAGGGCCTGAAGGATCTGAGAAAGGGTAACCATCTTGAACTTGTCCTTCCTGAGGAACTTGTTCAAGTTTCTTAAGTCCAAGATGGGTCTCAGTCCTCCGTCCTTTTTGGGGATCAAAAAATACGGGGAGTACCATCCCTTCTTCTCCGTTGCAGGTACTGGTTCTATAGCACCTTTCTCCAGTAGGGTTAGAACTTCTGCTGTAGGAGCGGGTTCGAATACTTCAATGGGTGTCTCCCTGGTGGATTGCTTTGAGGTTGCGTTAGAAAAGGAAGGCAGTAGCTTTGGGCTATTATTTCTAGAGCCCAAACATCTGAAGTAATGGCTCGCCATTCTTGCAGATGCTGTGACAGCCTGCCTCCTACAGGTGTTTTGTGATGCAAGTCCTCAAAGTGGTTTTGTGGCGGTTGTTGCAGCCGCTGATGGCAGAGAGGCTGCAGCTGGAGCTGGCTTTGCACATTTTCCTCGTCCACCGCGAGTGGCCTTTTTCTGGCCCCTTTGACTGGCCATTCCTCTTGCCTTTCCATATGAGGAGTAGTAATGATAGGATCGTCCCCTCCACGATAGTGCTTGCGCACGAAAAGGCTGAGGTTGCCTAAAGCAGCTCCTAAAGATTTGGCAGCTGCTTTTGAGGTCTGCAACCTCTCAAGGCTCTCATTAGCCTTGTTGCCGAAAAGGTGAGACCCGTCAAAAGGCGTGTTCAGAAGGCGGTTCTGTACGTCCGGTGCAAAACCCGACTTCCGTAACCACGCAAATCTGTGCATTACCGTGCTAGTGCCCATGGACCTGCTTACACTATCCGCAGTGTCCAATCCAGATTGAAGGGATTCCTGCATGGCTTCCTTTCCATCTCTAACGATGGCTAGGAACCCTTCCCTTTCTTCCCCATCTGGTATGTGCTCTGCCGCCATTGCGATGCACCCCCACAGAGTGTACGAAAATGTTGCCAAGGCACATGTGGAGTTGGCGGATTTTAAAGCCATACTCACAGCTGAAAATGCCTTCCGTGCCCAGCGATCCACACGCTTCTCGTCCCTGTCTGGAGGGATAGAAGGGTACGCAAGTTTGTTAGAAGCTGTGGCTGCCTGTATGACCAGACTCTCGGGAGTTGGATGTTTTGACAGATAGCCGGGTCGTTACTGATGTATTTTGAGGTGAGGGATTTACCGGAGGAATAGAATCCAGGGGTTCCCAATACTTGGCCACCCTATTTTGCAAGGCTACATGAAAGGGTAGTACTGGGTCTTCGGTGGGACCATGATCCAATATATCTGTTAAATCATCCTGGATGGATTGGGCTGGTGGTCTAGCCCATCCTAAGTAATCTACTACCTTCGTCATTAATTGGCGGTATGATGGACTGGCATGCTCTCCTAGTTCTGGTCTGCCAAAGTTATTTTCAGGAGATGGGTCAATGCCACTTGCATTGTGTAAAGATTCCACCAAATCCCTCCTTCTTTCTTCTGAGATCAAGCATTCTGGGACATTTGGGGTGCCATATTCTAGCCCAAAAGGTACCTTTTCCTCATCAGATCTCTCCTGTTCCTCAAAAATTGAGGTCAGGGACTTGAAAAAATCCTTCCTGGGGAGAGGTTTGAAAACCTTCTCTGGGAGAGGAGGAGGAAGAGGTGCATTACAGGGCTCTGAGGATATTACAGGTTTTGTAACCTTATCCTTCTCTTTTTCTGGCTTTCCTGGCTTGGCTGGAACCTTTGGCGCTGAGGGCTTCGACGTCGATAAGGGCTTCGACATTGTGCTCGTCGACAGGGTCTGCTTATAGGGCGTCGAGGCGGTCTTCGAAGATTTTCCCTTCGAGGTGTGATGGATCTCAGATGGCGTCGGTGACCTCGAGCGGTCGACTCGACTCGAGTGTTTTTCGCTCGCCATCCTGGAAGGTTCCCCATCCTTCCTTTTTCGATCACCCGGGCTCGAGGGTGCGCGAGTGTCGGAGCGATGACGCTCCCGGCCGGCTTCCGAAGAAGGCGCGGACCGAGGCTTTGCTTTCTCAAACACCTCCATCATTTTTACCCTGAATGCTTCCCACTCTTCGGGAGATTAATGTTTCGTGGGGCATTTCATCCTTTTCGGAGACTCGTCTGACGACGAGGTGGAGGGAGACCTGTGGCGTCGTTTCTTTGATTTTTTTTTTTTTGGGATATTTTATTTTTCTTACAAAGACGACGAGCGATGGGAATCACTTCGGGACCTGGATCGATGCCTTTCGCGTCGAGGAGATTTCTCCTCACGGGATCTCGACTCGACGCTAGAGGCTTTACGATCGGTTTTGCGACCTACCTGTAGCTTTCCTCTCCTTTCTTGCAAGGCCTTCCCCGTCATCGCCTGACACTTCGTACAGGCCTGCATGTGGTGGCCTTCTCCGAGGCACCAAAAACACTCTCGGTGGGGGTCCGTGATCGACATTTTTGAGCTGCACGACTTGCACTTTTTGAATGCCGATCTCGGGGGGTCGTGGTCGGCGTCGATGACGAGGACATATTTCGTTTGTATTATTTATTATTCTCCACAGAACTCCAGGCGCGCCGAGTCTCCGAAGCAACGTATACTGCGGAAGAATGGAACTGAGGCCAACGGGCGCCACGCGTACTACTTATATACCCGATGACGTCACCCTCGACGGAGGCCTTCGAGGGACCATCGACTCGACGACATCGTCGCCCTCTGCCGAAAAAATTTCCAGAGAGCAGCAAAGCTGGATGGAATTACATCTAAAATGAGGAATACGTTGGAGGACACAATCCACTCGGAAGTTGTTTATTTAATTAACATCAAACTGAAACATTGAGTGTAAGTGTTACTTGGCTACTTGTATTTATGGATTTCATTTGTACAACTCTACAGCTCACATATATCGCTCTTGAGATAGGCCTGGCTGCTCAGTCACACTAACAACCTGTGTAGTACAGACCTATACCAAAAGGTGGGTTACCTAATACCAAGCAGATAAGTATTGTGTAGTCTCACACAGTGGGACTACACCAATTCTTACCTAACAACAAGTCAGCATGATAATGTATTGATTGTGAGGGTCCTGGGTTCTTGCTTTTGACTGGGATGGCAAAGGATTCTCACCCAGGGGGTGCATGCCAAGTTTAGGCCTCTTTCTTCAACTTTGGCCCAACATGGTCTCAAGCTTTACCCAGGCCACATTTGGGATTGTGAGGGTGCTAGGTGCCTGCCTTTGACTGGGATGGCAAAGAATTCTCACCCAGGGTGTGCATACTATGTTTAGGCCTCTGGGCCCAACATAGTCTCAAGCTTTACCCTAGCCACAGTAGGGGTCATGGTATTCGTTTTATGACGGTACAATAACCTTCTTGCCAAATGACGGTATATCATGGTTATCGCGGTATAGCAGGTGGAGTTAACTGATCTTAACAAATATTTTCTAAAAGGTCATAAATTGACAGATGTATCATCACAAACAAAACCAGGCACCCAGGGCCAGAATTGGGCTTTTCAACATACTTTCCACTGAAATGCCTTGCTTCCACCAAACACAAACACACGTGTGGCGAGGTGGGGGTGGGGTGGAGGCCTGCTGCAACTTGCAAAGCAAACTGAATAGCTTTTCTTAAGTGGTCATTTAGGCTTTTTGCTTCCCCACTGGCTACTGGTGAAGATGAACATGTTACCATCTTGATAACCTGCATGCCACAGATCAATGGAGGTTGATGGTAGTATACGCTTGTGCACATACACACCACAAACACACACACACACACACGCACTTTCTCTTTACGTTACAGCCTTTAGTTTACTTGCGGGCCAAAAGGTGTTCAGTAATCACTGACATGTTACCCTTTGGTATGGCAGCAGGGAATACCCACAGAGATGAGTGAATTTCGCAGTGTGACTTATCATATGTAAATTCAATGATAGAACCAGCAAAATCCCCCATTGCCATATGTTTAGAGAATATTATCCATTATAAATATATAAACCCCAAAGCCGCCACCCCAAAGTAAACCCTATTCCTTCTTGGCCCTGTATCTATTCTTCCTATTGCTAACATATTGATTTTGTGTAAGGCACGTGTGGTTTATGTAATGGCATTAAAAACTGCTCCAACTGAAACTACTTGGTAGACGACACATCCAACAGTGCAAAACCAAGACTGCACAGCAATTGCTTACTGCAGCCTTTCCAAATCAGATTGAAAAGCACACTTAACGGTATGAACGGTATAACGGTATAAACAATGTGACGGTTATTATTGTTCAATTAAGTGGTTCACGGTATCTTTAACGGTATACCGTTACATCCCTAAGCCACAGTGGGGTGTCATTCAGCATAAGTGCAAATAAGCAAAAGCGGAATGACAATCTGTATTGGTCCGCTTACCATCCTACGAACTCTTATGTTCTGAAGTAATCAGTATGTCATCCCCAAATCATCAAGAACAAACATGTTTCATGACAATGCTCTTGAGGTAATCAGCAGGTCATCCCAGAATCATCCCCAAATCAACAGGGATAAACGTGCAATCTCCTTGAAGTGATCAGCAAGTCATCCTAAAAGCAACAGGAACGAGTTTTCTAAAATGGGGATGATGTTAGCATATTCATTGTCATCCTAAGTTCCTCCCCAAATCCTCACCCACCATTCTGAAATATTTGCTGATGACTTTAACCGTGTGATGACGTCTGATGATGTGGGAATGACTTCTAGTGCAGTTCGATGATCATCAGATGACCCCAGGATGGTCTTAAGTCATCCTTTTAGACCAGGGACGGCAATTGCGCTGTATGTTTAAAAACAATTTAAAATGAAAGTTTTGAGTCATTTGAAACCAACACTGTAACAACAAATAACAGTCAATGTTTCTAAATAATGTATTGGAGGAATTTGCAACGTGCTAAACATTTAGATTTGCTAAACATGTATGTGAACATGGAGTACTCTGCTCCTGGAGTACTCTGCTCCTTCGCATTACTGTACGCAATGGTCTCTCTTCTTCACTTGAACAACGTTGAATTGTTTTTGCACACAATGTTTTCTCTTGTACACCTTAACATCGTGGTTTCTCTCTTACACTGCACACTGCACAAAATGGTTTCTATCATACACCAATCTTACTTTTATTATTGTATTTATTGAGCGTGGATCTAGCTTTGAGAACCAACAGAGCACTTTACAGAGATATACAACAATACAGATACATAACGAAGCACTTCACAGAGGTATACAACCGTACAGATGCATAATCGAGTGCTTTTCAGTTGTAACAGAACAGATATACAGAGGGGGTAGGATACAGAGGTGGGGTACAGCAGTGGTTGGGAGGAGAGAGGTGGGTGGCATCTAGCGAGTCAGGTGGCGCGAGGGTCGACGTGATGGCCTGGGTGTTGAGGAGAGACTCCTTGAAGAGGTGGGTATGGAGTTCTTTTCTGAATTGTAGGAACTTGGGGGTGGGTCTGTTGCTGACTGGGAGGAGGTTCCAGAGTCTTGGGGCGTAGGCAGAGAAGGCTGGTTTTCTTGTCCTTTCCTTTTTGCTGCGGCGGATTTCACGTCTGCACTTGTCCTGGCTTATGGTGGTGCACTGTCTGCTGGGGATGTGGAGTTTCTCTGCGAGGTAGCTTGGTGACTTGAGGGCAACTGCCTTATAGATGATACAGCAAGAGTTGAAGGTGATTTGTGCGTGCAGTGGGAGCCAGTGAAAGTCGATGAGTGCCGGGGTGATGTGGTCGTATCTGTGTAGACTCTGGACAAGGTGTGCGGCTGCGTTTAGGACACTTCTCAGGGGCACAAGGGAGGATGACGGTAGGCCTTTTAGTAGTGCATTGCCCCCATCCAGGTGGGATAGGACCAGTGCTTATATAGTGGATCTAAAGCTGTCTGGAGGGAAGACAGGCTTGAATTTCCGCAAGAGTGAGAGCAGATACCGTGCTCTCTGAGGTTTCTTAGCTATGTGTGTCTTGAAGGAGAGGTGTTTGTCGATATGGAACCCGAGGGACTTGGCGCAGGAGATGAGCTCTGGTGTGAAGCCCTCAGAGTTTATGGTTGATAGACAGGTCTGTATTTCTGGGTGTTCGGTGTTGTTGGTGATGAGTAGGTCTTGGAGGGGTTGAGCTCCAAGTATGCACTGGACATCAAAGACTGGATCAGCGAGAGGGAGGTTTTGAGCCTATGGATGTCTTTGATGGAGTCAATCTTGATGTACAGCTGTGGGGTGTAGCTAGGTGTGCTCCCAGCAGCTCCATGTATAGATGGAAGATCACTGGTGAGAATATGGAACTCTGCAGGACTCCACAGGCGACGGGTAGCATTGGCGCTCGAGAGGAGTCCATCTGAACAAACTGTTGGCGATAGGCGAGGTAGGACTTGAACCAGTGTGGGACAAGGTTGCTGACCCTCATGCACCAAAGTAGGGTGTCCGTAAGTCACTGGAAGTGTACTGTGTCGGAAGTGGCCGAGAGGTCGAGTATAACCATGAGGCAGGGGTCGTCGACCACCTGTATGGTTGCTGTCTCTGTGCTACATCTGGGTCTGAACCCGAAATTGGTAGGATTGGAGTAGATTGTTGATGTCGATGTGTTGCTGCAGTTGTGCTGCTACCGCTTTCTCGATGATCTTACCTGGGAAGATGGGTGATGGGGTGATAGCTACTGAGGTTGTTGGGCTCCCGAGTGAGTTTCTTTAGTAGAGAGAGGATTTGTCATATTTTTAGGGTCGATGGGAAGATGCCTTGAGTTAGGGAGCTGTTGATGATCTCCAGGTAGGGAAGCAGAGCTTCTGTGGGGAGGGTCTTGAGGATGGATGCTGGGTGGATGTCTCTATCGGATGCAACTTTGAGGGCAGCCAGGGTTTCTACCAGGTTGAGAGTGTCTTGAGTGTTGTCCAGGGTGTGGAGATTTCGCAAGGCGGAAAGTGAGGTGGGTCTGTGGATGCAGAACTGGTGTCTGTGCTGGCAAATCTTGCTTATTTATTTATTCATTTTTTTGATGAAGAAGGTGTTGATGGCGGTGGATTTTTCAATGGAGTGTGGTGTGGCAGGGTTGGGTAGCGGGTTGATGCAGTGCTTGACCGCTTTGAAGAGGGCTCTGCTTTTGTTATTGGCTTCTCCTACAGTATTCTGATAGTAGGAGGCCTTGGCTGGGTTGATTAGCTGTTGGCAGGTTGCTCAGAGTTCTTTGAGGAGCTCACATTATTTAGCAAAACATTATGTGCATATGTATTGTGTGAATATTTGGATGGCAACTGGTTTCTAACAGTATATAGTGCCCCAAAGGGTGCATTCCCTTTATGTGGTGCCCACAAAAAGGCTACCCACTTCAATTATTTAAATGGACATACTGTCTATCATAGATCCTATTTAAGTATTGCATGATCATTCTAGAAACTGAGACACATTTATTTTCTTTTAAAGCTTGAAGCGGACTAAGTGAGCCTCCTGCTGAAATGCTAACGAGTTAAGTTTAAAAGACATTCACCTATTCAGATCATTTATAACCTAAGGCATCGTATAGTAAATTACTGTGCCTCAACAGCGCTCAGTCACATCAAGCGCACTTGGCCTTTGTGTTCAATCGGGTAGGCCTGCACAGAAGAATGTGATAAGTAGCTATTCTGAGATAAACGGTGTCTCCCAAACGAGTTTCCCCAGTACAGCTCCTCCTTACCACATGGTTTACGTGTGTGCTCTCATGTCCTGTTGTCCCACAAGTCAGGTAGGGAGCTGGACATGCCATTTATAGAGAGTTAATATGGGGGCAGTGTGGCATCATCATGTCCAACGTTTGTGAAGGATGGACATAGTTAAACAATGAATCATCAGTATCCAGCAGGTTAGAAAATTAGATAAGTAAAAATGCTGCATATTTCATATACATCTGCCTAATGAGGACAGAGATGCTTCTTAGCAACTGATTAACTTGTGTCTCAATGTGTAGAGAACAAGCCTCCCCGTAGAGCTTAAATTGCCCTTATTAAAGGAATTTCGCAGGCTGCGAGATAAACATGTGCTACATTATTCCCTGCTTGGAAAGATGGATTACAAGTGTAGCATGTGCCACAGAACAAAATTAGTATATAGCGCATGGGTTACTAACTCCATAATGTCTAACATTTAGTTATGTTTGTGAATGTCATATTCAAACATAGAGGAAACGCTGATGAGGTCAAATTGGTGTGTTTTGACCAAGAACTGTGCTATGCTGATACAGTGATCAATTGTGTATGTCTAATTCTACATGAAGGACAACTCATCCTGCTCATTCAATCCTCGTCTGACAGTTAACATTATCCAATCCGTTTCTCTTTGCTTGAGTTGTGTAGTGATGTCGCCCTTCCTGCATGATGTTTGTACTTTTTCTCTGATTGTCCACTGCAATTCACCCACAGCGTGTCATTTTTCATTGAAATGTTGGATGATCCTATTCGATGTTGTACCTGTCCTAATGCGAGAGAAGTGCTCAGTAAGTCGGATGGAGACTTTGAGTTATGTATATCAAATTGAATGGGCAAAATAGGGCATATTCTACATTCTTCGTGTTGCAGTTAGTGGAACCGAAGTTCCCATCTTGTTTTAGCATGAATGAAGAATTTGGTAATGGTAGTGATCTCCCAGGCAGTGCAGTGGCCACAAGGGTAATGCCTCATAATCTGTGGTAATCCCCAAGTTCAGTCACTATTTTTGTTCCTGTGTTTCCAAGTATGTTTTAACCAATTTTTGGAGCAGATTTTTCCCTTTCTTAAATGCAAAGAGGGGACTTTACTATATTTGAGAATTCTGATGTATAATATGCCAATTTTTCATAATGGAGCATCTTAATATATTACTCTAGGGGCAGTACATCGTAACACATGTGATTTTGTCTGATCTTTTCTATACTTGTTCTGGAGAAGGACCTCTCTGTGTGCATTGTTTGTTCTTTCGTGCATCTCTGACATTTCTTTAGTAGGGTATCCCCTTTCACTTAATTTGTATTGTAACTTGTCTGCTTCTGTAGTGTAGTCCTTCTGAGTGGTGCAATTGTGTCTGCAGACCTTGCAAATTCTTAAGTCCTACTAGACCTGCAGGGGCGAGTTCCTTAGTTTACATTCCTGACCTAAGAGAAATGCACTTCCCACAAGATGACTGGTGACAAAATACTTACCAGTGCTTTTTGAAAAATGGTGCATGGTGCCATAAGCACACTTCATATTTGCTGCAATGCGGTCAAGCATGCACTTTGAAACCTGTATTTGCCATTTACTGCAAACAAAGTGTGATTGCAGTAAATGAATAATACGTTTCTAACATCCCTATACTCGCCAGCAAGGTAGAGTATCATACAAATGGTAGTCGTCATTTATAAAAAAAATTACTCACCAATGCTAGTGGGCTAGTAGATTTTGCAAGCCCTGGTCTGTGCCTTAAAAATGGTTCATAAGGTAGGCATTGCCGTAGGTTCTCGGGGTGGAAGCTTCCCAATGCAGTAACGTTTTTCTGTCTTTGCGTTTAGTGAATGTTTTGGTCTTTCATTTTTTACTGTCATTCCAGATTACCAGGTCAAGAAACTAAATCCTTTCTCTGTCATATTGCACTGTGAAATGGTTGTGAGATGCACAGCCAATCAACGAAATTTAACAATTGATTATTATTTCTTGTATGGTGCCACACGCCCATAGGCCTTGTGGCGCACACAAGACTCACAAGACTTAAAGCTACAAAAGATCAGGAACTACACCTATTGGATGGATGAACATTAACCAAATACCATATTAAAAAGGTGTGCTTTTTATCTGATCTCTTAAAGGAGATTAGAGAAGGCAATTCCAAATCCTGAGGGCACAAACGTCAACGCTATTGCCTCCAAATCTTTGGAGCTTAAAACGTGGCTGTGAGATCTTCATATCGTTATAAGAGCACTGAGACCTTATCGGTGATGCAGGCTTCAGTCGATCATCTGGTATTGAGGTGCCATGCAGTATTGACGTTTTATAGGTCATTGAGAGGATTTTGAGAAATCCTGTGTTCCACAAGCAAGCAATGCAGAGAGCATCTAGCAGACGTGACCTGGTCCTGCTTGGAGAGGCCACAGACAGCCCTCACTGCTCCATTTTGAATGGTTTGGAGAGCATACAGGATTGCTCGGTTAGTGCCTGCCAACAGGCTGTTGCAATAGTCCAATCTTGAATTAATGTCGGCTGTTGCCAAGAAGACTCTACTTTCCTCAAATAGGAAAGGCTTGATCTGCCTCAGCAGTCTGATGACATAAGTGCATGATGAACGTAGGTGGGAAACATGAGTTTTCATTGAGAGCTGTGAGTCTAGATGCACTCCCAGAGTCTTTACTTAATTATCCACTATGATAGAGCAAACAGCGATGGAAAAATGAGTATATAGAGGGGTCCTGGTTTTTTAGTCGTGGGCCCACTATTAATTGTGCAGTCTTATTATTGTTAAGGGCTAGGGAGTTGATAGCCATCCATGATTGAATAGATGAGTAGATTCTGTTCATGGACACTCAAACTTGAATATAGTTGCCTGATAACTCAAGGAGTATCTGAGTATCATCCGACTAGTTGGTATACCTAACACCTAAGCTATCCAGGAAATCAAATGGAGGTGTAGTATAAATATTGAAAAGTATAGGCGAAAGGCAGGATCCATGTGGCAAAGCGCAAGATGTAAGACTGCGCGTAGGAAAGATTTTATGCAGGTAACGTCTCTCTTAAAGCAACATGTGTTCCCTCCCAGATAATGAGAAAATCATCAATTCACTTTTCCACAACATTGTGTTGAATGAAACTATTTTGTGGGTTATGGACAAAACTCTTCTCATAGGAATCCATATATAAATTAGCATTGCTGGGGGCAACGGAGAGACCCACTTGAATCTTTATTGACCAACCACATATTAAAAAGCAATTTGTGACATTCATTGTTCGAGACGGCTTCTCTTTGTCTTGCTTTGCATCTATAACGCTTGTGATTTAACGCAATTACGTTTGGTCGTATTAAAATAGGTTTGACCATTGCGTCCATTCTCCGTATACCAAACTCTTGGCATTTCATTCCTTACCAAAACGGTAAAGGCACAGGTCAATCACTTGCCACCCTTCAATCAAACCCAGGGACGCAACAAGACCGTAATTCGGACGGTGGGGCTTGGGGTGGAGGCTGTTGCTTCAATTTGTAAGGGAGGGGTTATCTTCAGAGACTGTGTGCGAGAGGCAAATGTACTTGTACGATGCCCCACTTCCGTTTTCCCAGAGGAATGTTTTTGGGAGGTAGTGTCAAATTGGCAATCAATGGTGCAATTGCCAGTGACACTGCCCAAAAACATTGTTTTTTTTTCATAACAACATTTTATTGGGTTTTGCAGATGAGCACAACATTAACAACAATGCATTAATAGTCGTATCACAGTAAAGTGTCTCTCGAGGTATTTGGTGGGTGAGGGGAATGTTGGTGATCTTATCGCCATTGTCCATGATCCGTTCTGTTCGTGGTGAACAGGTGGGAACCCGATTTCTGGGATGATCTGGATGGAGTTTATTGTTTAATAAAGCGGGCTGCATTGGAGCCATCTGGTAAGTGGAGGTCTTCTGGTTAGGGCTGGGAATTTAGTAGCATAGTCCATGAATGTGTCCCATATGTTTAGGGCTCTATTCAGTGAGCCTGCTCGGATTGCAGCGATCTTTTCGGCCACGGCTATGTTCCAACATTTGGACCACCATAGTGCTATTGAGGGTCCGTTTTTGTTTTTCCACAACCGAGCCATTGCAATTTTTGCTGCTAGGAGTAGGTGCGTGCATAGACTGGGGATTTGACCTGAGATTGGGAATACACCGTCTCCTGTTTCGCCCAGAAGGATAATTCCAGGATCCCAAGGGATGGAGAGACCGGAGATTTCTTTGATGTGTTTTATTATCTCTCTCCAGTATGCCTCTGCCTTCGGGCAGGTCCATACCATATGGAATAATGTGCCGGGGACCGGGCAACCGTGCCAGCAGGTTACAGGAATGCTCGAGTTGGCCTTATTGATTTGAGCTGGGGTGACATAGTACCTATAGCAGAGTTTGTACCCCTCTTCCCTGTTTGTGATGCATTGTGAGCTTTTGTGCAATCTGGCCCATATTTTTCCCCATTCTTCAACCTCCATTTCTCGTCCCAAGTCCTTTTCCCATTCAAGCATGTATCTTTCTTTTTTAGAGGGGTCTGCCCTGTCTAAGAGTCGGTAAATGGTTGAGGTTCTACCTCTTTTGGTTGGGGTTGTTAGAAAAAGTTCCAACGCCGTTAACGCATTTTTCCCGGTTTACCCTGTGGGACATCCAGTGTCTGATTTGGGCATAGCGGAATCTTTCCCACTCGCCTACCCCGAATTTTGTTCTGCATCTCCCAAATGAGATGGGAGATCCCTCTTCTAGAAAGTCGCTAGTTTTTTTCAAGCCACCCTCCATCCAGGGTTGAAAGCTGAGCGGGGGCATGCCTGGTGAGAAGTCGGAATTATTCCAAATGGGGGATAGAGAACCAAAACATTGGTTTTAAAAGCAAAATGTGCATTTTCACGGTAGCTGCCAGCATTGTTTTTGCAGTAGTTGTGTTGACGTGCATGGTTGCATTGTTATCAGTTCTTGGGTATCCAGCTTTACTGTACCATAATCCCATGTATGACTGAGTTGCACTCCAGTTGCTGTGCCTTTGAGCAATCAGTCAGATGGAAGGTCCCGTGAAACCGATTAGATATTGTGTTCTTTGAATATGTGGCATGACGTAATGACACCTGGCATAGCATCCCTTAACCTAACAAAACATCTTGACACACAACTCCCGCAGCAAAACAACATCGGTTACACAAAGTAATGCACACCAACTGACTAATGTCTACATGAAAGTTCCCTAAACACCACACTAATCCACCACAGATGAACCAACACAACTCTCCACACTCTTTAAACACCACTTTGACAGATATCAGTCAATCACATGAATAATGTACATTTGCAATCTGGAGCACAAATTAACCACTGCTCTAGATACGTGTTTTACTTTTCAGACTCGAGTAATGACCTCAGAATTACTCACCCTATTACACGGACTAAATGTTCTTGTACGCAGTAAGGCAATAATACACAATTCTACCATTATAATTGGCTCTTTAAAGGCCCTTTATTCACCTCTTATAAACATATATAGAACTATAGAGTAAATGCAACGGATTATACATGAATACATGAACAAGAACGAACATAACGGGTATGCATCACTGTTAGGGCATTTGTAGGACAAAGCTTCATCTCAGCCACGACAACACTACCCAGTCCCAAGGCAGGTAGGCAGAGAGATCACGCATCAACTAACGGGGTCCGGAGCAGAGCGTCCTCCCTCTCAGCGAGACTTCAACACCCGGGGTTCCAATTCTCTGTCTCCTCACAGGGACCTTCTGCTCTTAAAGGGGACAAATCTCCGCCCCTCATAGGTTGCAGACTGCCCACGGCCAGAAGGATCGACAGCAAGCATTGGAGGCAAGAGTGGAAACATCCAGACAGTAGAAAAACCCATCATCGTCTTCCACGCTCTCGTTCCCAGCACCCCTTATCAATGCACATGCACATCTCGGTCTCCCCTCTCGGCTCATCCTTGAGTGAACAATACGCAAATGATTCTACACATTGAGCTCATCTACATAAAATACCCTCATTGGGAATTGGACTTACATTTGTACACCCTAAAAAATAATTTGACTCCCAACTTAAAAAAAATAGGGAGTAAAATATACTTCTAAATCTTATCTGCTGCACTGGGCACATGTATGCACTTTTATTTTGGAATGGAGCAGTTATGAAAGGGGGGCTGATTACCAGGTTAAAGTACAGGATATTCTGCCTTCAAAAGATAGCTATTTTGTCGCACTGAGCAATTAATTTTTATGTTTCCCGCAGCTACACAAAAGGGTTCCACCAAGATTTAGCTAGCTCACTTATTAGTAGCCATGGCTGAGCAGTCAAGGATGACTAGTCGTAATGTAGCAGGGTGGATTAGAATACACCATAACAAACCTGTAACCTCCAATATAGGAATATCCATTTAAAGGTATTATGTAAAACAGTTATTTGTCTTTTGGGGAAGGAAAGTCCCAGAATGCCTCTGAAGGATCCCAGACTGGAGACTAGAAAACATGTATCTTAGTGGGGGGAATTATACCGGGCACTACTGCCATTTGCATGGTTTCCAGGTGCCCTGGCAGATCTCAAAATAAGAGGGGGTTGGTTTGTGAGTGGGTTTGTGAGTGGGAGAGATCACAAGTGCTTTTTGCTGTAGTGTTGGTAGTTTTACTTCTGAAAAAACGGGCACTGTGTGGGTTTATTTCTCGGTGCACTAGGTTGGTATGCGTGTAAGGTTTTTTGCCTCCATATGGGGAGGACTTGGTGTGCCATGGTGTAAGGGTGCATTGGCCATGTTGAGAGTGTCAGTTATTGGAGGGAGTGTTGAGTTCTGATGTTTGGTGTCACTGTGGGGGAGCTATTAAAGGTGGCGTGTGTGTGGCATAGTTGGTTTGCATGTTGTATGTTTGCAGGAGTATGAAGGGCTCATTTGGGGGAAAGCGTGCAATCCTCATGGCATCAGGTTGAGGTCTTGTCACCCAGATGTCTTGTTGGCTAACTGAAACCCAGTGTGCCGTGGTCCGACATAGTTGCTCCCTTTGACAATGACCTATGGCTTGCGACTTTATTTTATTGTGCATTTTTTAAGGCGTTTATACATCAAGAAATTGTTTATTAAACAGCCATGTATTTACGGTTTTCCTGAAGGTCATGTTTTCCTCTATTGCGCTTATTCCCTTGGGGAGGGAGTTCTAGAGTTTCTTTGAGAGGAATGACAATTCTGATCCACCATGTTTCATTTTCGAATAATGTTTGAGTTCAAGGCTTGTCATTACTAGGCCTCTGGGTTCCATTTAGTGTATAGGTGGAGATTGTTTCTTGCAGGAATTCTTTTTAGTACGCATTGGCAGGACACCAGGTTTGCAAGGATGCCACTGCCTGTGTGGCCTGCTGGTATTTATGTGAAAAAATGGCGCCGGCATACGCAGCATGATGACGTCATCTCGTGCCGGCCACCATTTTGGATTGGATTCAGTTTGTAATGGTCCCGTAGATCATGGAAAAACTTCATATAAAGTACACAAATCTTATCCATGAATTGGTTTTTGATGAATGCAGCAGGTTTTGAAATGGGTTATTTTCTTGACTGGTAGGCAGTGTAGTGATCTTAGTGCTGGGGTCATGTGTTCTCTCTTGTTGAGTATTAAGAGTCTTGCTGCTGCATTCTGGAATAGTTTTAGTATTTCAGTGGGGTACGTCTGGCATGCCTGGGTAGATGCTGTTGGCATAGTCTATTCTTGACATGACAAGTGAGATAAAGAGTTCTCCATGGAAAAGTGAGAAAGGGTAATATGTCTGATTGATCATAGGTTGAAGCAGTATTGCTTTACTACTGCATTAACCTAAGGTACTGGTGTTGGCATTGCCCATCAGGTCTCCAAGTACAAAGTCACATGAGGGGTCCAATTACTCGTACAAATCCAAAGAATACAATTTAAATAGAGTTCCATTAAAGCTAAATGGCACCAATCAATGATGCACCACCTGGTCAAGTAGCTGTTTCCTTGTTTTCAGGGTCTGCCTAAGATATGAAAGTAGTGCCCAGCCAGTTTTCTGGTATGTGCTTGCAGCAAATATACCAGAACTGGACAACCATGCGCAAAAGGCGCTTCTCACCGGATCGGTTTTATAGTTGTTGCTATCAAGTGGCTCAGATCATCCTCATGCCACTTGACATAATGGGCAGCCTTTATCAGTTGGCTGTCCAAACCATTTCACCATATCCACTTTCAAATGTAAACAGTAAAACCTTGCCTTGGTCCTGAGGCTTCTCTCATGAGCATGATGGTTATGGACAGTTGGATAGGTCGTTCGTCATGATCACGATTTAAGTTTTATCTCGGTTGAGTTTAAGAATTTTGTTGCTTATCTATGCGTTGATTTGTGAGGGGCAATTGACGAAGATGTGCACTGTCCTTGTTGGTGGTGATTTTGTAGATGATTTGCATGTCATCTGCGTAGTAGCCTGTAAGTCAGTGTCGTTTCATGAGCGGGACATATAGATGTTGAAGAATAGTGGTGAGGGATGAGCCTGGCAGAACACTACATGTGTGTGTGAGGTTGCTCTGAAAAGAGATGGCCAGGTGCTTTCCATTCTTTCTGTCAGATAGAATTTCACCCACTCTAGTACAATGTTGCTTACCCCTGTTGTTCTATTCTTGCATGGTTGACCGTGCCAAAAGCTGCTAAGTATCACTGCAGAGGCGGTGTTGGCATCAGAGTTCATTTTCAGGTTGTCCCAGATGGAGAATAGTGCTGATTAAGTCCCTCTCATAGGTCCGAAACAGACTTGTGCCTGGGCCAGCATATGGTTGAAGTGTTTGAAATGGAGGGCATCTGTGAGCTAATTAACTCCTGCTTGTAGCCTAGAAGATCCTGGTTAGCTTGACCGCAACAGCTACCAGGAACTACTTTTGGCTCCCCATGCCACCGGATGCAAAACACACACCTATGTGAATTTAACTCTTGCTTATGTGAAAATGTATAAATAAACTTTAGGACACATCTCTACAACATATAAAGCATAAGGCGGTCATAAATAAGGGTCAAAATTATGTTTCCATCTTATTTGGAAGTTTGATTTGTGGAATTCTATGTACTAGCTCCTCGTTCCCCAGTGGTAGCTCCTGGTCACTGGTTAATGCTTGATACCCAGGAGCTGCTTTAAGCTCCTGCTTCGCCGATCCTTAATTTCAGTTGGGCTAGGTTTCATGCCTGTTAGCATTTGTCCATATTTGTAAGTTACTAGGAGTTTGTCCGAATGAGAGATGTTTGAAATTGGCCATTCGTTGGTGGGATTG